>NC_139937.1:20669253-20801753 GCF_963514095.1 Eutrigla gurnardus | reverse complement strand
AACGTCGCCCCCTCTCTGGGCTCCGTGGTATTGTTTTTCTCCTACAGTGGCCCTGATAGGCCGCCGTGTTTTTTCCAGGCGAGGATGAAAGAACCCTGATGAGCTCTAGTTCCCCACATAGCTTTCCCCATAGAGTGTCAGCTTCTTCTTTTGTTTCCCATCATCTTTCCATTAGTGGAACATGACGGCAGGGTTTGAGAGTGAATACACAAGACATTATTTATTCTTATTATTTCTGGCGCCTTAGATACAGTCTCCATGGTTACTAATGGCTGTGGTTGTTGCATTTGCCGTTGGCCTATAACCTCAGGTGACTACGGCGTCGGGAACCAAGTGCTTTGCGTGTCGCTCAGCTGCAGAGAGAGACAAATGGATCGAGAACCTGCAGAGAGCTGTCAAGCCCAACAAGGTGAGGGGAGAGAAAGGGATAGAACGAGGACGAGCCCTCTGTCTGTGTGTCTCTCTCTCTCCTCCCCCGTCTCCCGCTGTTGTTGTCTGTTGTTCCAGTATACGAGCGTTCCATTCCTCTGTGTGAACTCCATCCTCGTGTCTGTGTGTGTCTGTTGTTGTTGAACAGTCGCTTCCTCCACGCACACAAATATTAAAGCTGCACGAGGTCGATGTCACAGGCTGGATGGTCCAGTATTATTGTTTTGTTTTTTTGTGAGTTGCACCCAGCAGGCTCATGATTGACAACGCAGCAGGTGTGTGATGGTAAAGGGACCCGAAGAAAGACTGAATACTGACGAGTCCAGGTCTCTTATCTCAGCGGGCCTCATGCCAGAATATATTTGCAGGAACAGATTCATCCTTAAATGCCTCTTTTTAGTAACTTTAAATCTTTTTTTTCTTTTATTTTTTAAAGCCTTAAAGCAATTTTTTCCCCCTGAGCGATAACTTTGATTTTTCAAAGTTAAAGACAAACACACAAGGGGCAGGAAGTGGAGCGAGGGGAGGGGTACGTTACAAAATAAAACAGGAAGCAAAAAGACGGGTTGAGCTGTTGAACATTTATGCAAAATCTAGTCAAAACTTTTTGTTGAAAAAGTGCAGATTTGCTTCGCTGCCGGTAGAAATGATGTGAAGTATTTCACATTTTTCTGTCATTGAACCTTAATTAAATATATATATCTAAGACACAATTTCGAGGAGTTTTAAGATTTTATGATTTTTTTTTTATTGCCACATTTCAGAACCTCAGTAGGAAACCAGCTGACCGTCGGCGTTCATATCTGACGCCAGATTACAGTTAATCAGATGTCATGTTTGATTTAAACGTGTATTTCCACATAAAAAAAATCTTTCCTAGTGCAGCTTTAAGGTGCTGTGATTTTAACTCCAGCTTTATAAAATATATAATTAAATTAAAATCACAGCCCTTCATATCTCTCAAAAACCAATATCCTCATTTCCGACCGGATTTTATAGTTCTGTAAAATTGTCCCATATTTCCCCTCGCTGTCATTAACGGCAGAGAGCGAGCGGGATACGCAGCTTTGATGACTGAGATGAAACATGGGCCGAGCTGAATGCCGGGTCCAGATGCTCGGACCGTGGGGGGTCCTGGCTGAGTCACGCAGCTCCAAGGACTCCGGACCGGCCCCCCCTCCTACCCCCCTAAACAAACATGCTGATCCCAGACCAGATAAACATTATCATTACGCTTCTTAATTGGGAACTTTCATGCTTCTGCTCGTGTTTCATTGGTGGCGAGATCGAGACTGAGATGTCGACGTGGCGTCGAGGCGGCACGTTCGAGCCCACGCTGGCGCCCGCTGCACCACACGTGCACGTGCACGAGCACACTGCGCTGCCAGATGCCTGCTGCCTTCAAACTCAGACGTTTGGAATGAATTACCCGTGTTTGGTGCCGCTTATCAAAGAGAATACAAATAGAGAACTTAAGACGCTCACGTAGTCAGTCGTCTAAATCGGGACTTAAACAGTCTGAAAGCAAACGACGGCGACGCCGTTTAGGCCGCCGTACGCTGAGACTCTGATGTGACACGACGATGTCACATGACGTGATGATCAGAGAGCCACGCCCGTCTGCAGAAACATCGAGCACCATTGTTTGTCCCTCGTCTTTGTGCATCGTGTCATCTGTGTCGTCCTGCGTTTGAGTGTCCTGCCGGTGGAACCGCTCACCCCCCCGCGCCGCCGTTACCGCTCTGTGTCTCTGTCATGCTGTCGCCTGTTTTCTGTGTTCAAGTCCCGAGTGGAGAGCTACTTCATGGAGCCGAGTGCCACCGCTCAGCCTCCATGTCACCTGCTGTTTGTTTCCTGTCAGCCACTTCCTGCAGGCTGACCTGCCGTCGCCTCGGTTACCATCACAACTCCTTTTCTTTGCCTTTTTATTGTCACCCCCCCCCCAAACCCACCCACCACATTGCATCATCTTCCCACGTTTTTAAAATGACAGCCCATGGGTTTGACCTCGTCTGACCTTGACCTCCTCTCCACGCAGGACAACAGCCGGCGGGTGGACAATGTGCTCAAACTGTGGATCATCGAGGCCCGCGAGCTTCCCGCCAAGAAGCGCTACTACTGCGAGCTGTGTCTGGACGACATGCTGTACGCGCGCACCACCAGCAAGCCGCGCACCGACACCGTCTTCTGGGGCGAGCACTTCGAGTTCAACAACCTGCCGGCCGTCCGAAACCTCCGGCTGCACCTGTACAAGGAGACGGACAAGAAGAGACGCAAGGTGACAGAGACGTCGGGCAAATATAGCCAAACATTTATTCTAAACCGGCTGTCACTGATCATTTTATAATAAAATGTCTTATCTGATTATCTTATCAGACAATTACCATCTTAATTTAATTATCAACCTTCACACAGTGAAGTGCTTCACAGAACAATCAAAGAAAACAGAAAAGGTAAAACAGTTTACAAGCAAAGTGCAAAAGAAATGTTCACAAGATTTTAAAAAATCTGAGATGAGAAAAGAAAAAATACGTGAAAATGGTAAGAAAATAATTAACATTATTAATGTTATTATTAAGTTAAGTTGGAAGTTACAAAATACAAATACTACAGTAGAATTTTCATGTATATGTACTTAACTTGAGTATTTTCTTTCCTCCCTACATTTTAAAACAAATATCTGTACTTTCTACTCACATTTTTAAAAACAGGCCCGTTGCTTTAGTTTGAATTATGGATTTATTTATAATTATTATTAATTAAAAAGACACGAGATTCAGAGATGTCATTCATCAAGATACTTTTTATTTGTACATGTACTACCTGTACTTCTACTTGGGTACAGAAAGACTCTACTTTTGACTCCTCCGCTCTCTCAGCCTCGTTTTTTGCTGTTTTCAGCTGAAACGTAAGCGTCTCCTCGGCAGAGTAACAACGAGCTGGAGGAGCGTTTAGCAGCGTATTTCCCCCGGGGGTCGACGGAGACCAGAAACCACGTTAAACCGGGACGAATATTGGACCCGCATTCCTCGCGTGGCCGAATGAATGATAACGTTGCCTTCGTAACTGTGTGTTAATAAGATTCAGTTTTCTACGAAGTTATGTGGTGATGATATTCCAAAAAGTTCATTTTTTTAAAGTTAGAAGTTAGAAGAAAGTCTTTATCAGCGAGAAACAAGCAATTTGGCTTATTAGATAGTAGAGTTCAACAAACAAAGATATGAGAAAATAACCTAAAATGACCTAAAATAACATGTGGGGGGGGCATTATGCAGAAGTAACTGCATTGTCTTTATAACACAAGCGCCACCAGCCAAACGCAGCCTTGTTATTGGTGGTACTGGTTTGTCTTTCTCATTTGCTTTAATGGATTTATAACAAAAAACGCTTCTAAAAGAGTCGGGAAACGTCTTCAAACTGCAGCGAGTCGGTTTCACAAACACAAACCGATGATGTCATCGCTGAGTCATCGAACCCTCCTCTGCATTTGTGTGTTATCAGGAGGAAAAGTTTTATCTGTTATTTTCCCCCAACTTTTGGAAATATATAAAAAAAAAAATGTTTAAGTAAGAGAATAAATAGTGAGTCCCAAAAAAAAGATAATTTCTTTTCCTTCAATTTAGGAGAAAAGTAGCTGGTTTGTATCTTCCAACGACACTCCGGGGGTCCGGCGGTCGTCCTGCTGCTCATTATTTAGTCAGCGCCGAAACTTGAACTGAACTTTAGTTTTTCAGACTCATTTTTTATCAAATTTGCAGAGCGCAGCTTAACGAAGGACAACTGTATTCTTTCCTCCCTCCAAGGAGAAGAGCACATACCTGGGGCTCGTCAGCATCCCCATCTCCAGCATCACGGGACGGCAGTTCGTGGAGCAGTGGTACCCGGTCATCCAGCCCAGCGTCCTCACCAAGGGGGCCGGCGTCGGCGGGGGCAAGATCATCAACGCCTCGCTGCGCCTCAAGTCCCGCTTCCAGACCATGAACATCCTGCCCATGGAGCTGTACAAGGAGTTCGCCGAGTACGTCACCAACAACTACCGCACGCTGTGCGCCGTGCTGGAGCCCGTGCTGAGCGTCAAGAGCAAGGAGGAAGTGGCGTGCGCGTTGGTGCACATCCTGCAGAGCACGGGGAAGGCCAAGGTAGGGACGCCGCCACGTGACTCAGCGGTGTGTTTTATTACATTTCTGCTGCAAACTACGTACAGATTTGTTCTTTGGTGGTTTGTACGAGTGATTTAGGAGAACGCATTCACCGATTTTCTCATATTTTATATTTTTATCACGAGTAATTACTCACAAAAAAAAAAAAAATTTTCACAAATTGATTAATTATTTTGAAGCTATTTTAAATTTATGTGAATTATACTTCATAATTATGTTGACATTATGTTTGAGTATATAATGCCGGTTATAGTTGACAAATTATGATAATAATGATTTATCAACATTCATTGAAATTGGTTGTAAAATGCTATTTTTTATAATGCATGAGACACCGTGATGTCATGGTGAAACGTTCTTTATCTGACCGTCAGGTGACGATTTAAGCAGCTCCTTTAATTCCATTGTTGATGCTGTTAAAAAAATGATATACCTATTTATAAATCTTCGAAAGCAGGGCTTCATTATCGGACGTGTGGGGCGGGGCGCCTAACCTTATATGGTGTTATTGGGGTCTTAATTATGCTAATTGAGTTTGGAGCATTTGCGGAATCTAGTGAGAGGAAAATAACGAAGAGAGAAGTTAAGATAATATCGGTTGTGTATAATTAAGCACTTCCTGTGCAGGACTTCCTGTCGGACATGGCGATGTGCGAGGTGGACAGATTCATCGACCGAGAACACCTTATCTTCAGAGAGAACACTCTGGCCACCAAAGCCATAGAAGAGTACCTCAAACTGATCGGACATAAGTACCTCAAGGACGCTATCGGTGAGTTTGTCGCTGTGTAAATGAAATGGGTTCAATTGATGCAATATTCACACCAATATGAAATACAACTTAAGGAGATTATCTTCCCGTTAATCCTGTTAAATTAGATGTATTTCCCATCTTCTCTCTGTCTGGCACCATGTGTTTTTTTGTGCTTAGAAGAGATGGTTTGGTTTTGTGTGAGAATTTTCCAGATCGCACTTCTATTGAGTTCCTGCTGTTTACTCTCCCACAGCCGAATGCTCTTTGTACTTAACATTTTCTGTATGAAAAAAAAAAAAAAATGCTGAACTCATATCGGTGATGTGTTACACCGTTTTTTTGCAGTAACTAATGAAAATGTCATTTGTAGGGGAGTTCATAAGGGCCTTGTATGAGTCAGAGGAAAATTGCGAAGTGGACCCCATGAGAACACCACCCTCTGTGCTGCCGGATCACCAAGCCAATCTACGAATGTGCTGCGAACTAGCACTCTGCAAGATCGTTAACTCCCATTGGTGAGTCGGTGTGCAGGGCTGAGTTTCAGCTTTCCTCTGGATCTTTCACAGGGACCTGAAGAAACCCTGAAGAAACCCTGAAGAAACTCTGGATCTCCGCGGTTTGTTTCCGATCCTGACACGTATTTTCTGCATCACCTTCACAGTGTTTTCCCTCGAGAGCTGAAGGAAGTGTTTGCCTCCTGGAGAGTGCGCTGTGCCGAGAGAGGTCGGGAAGACATCGCCGATCGCCTCATCAGTGGTTCCCTCTTCCTACGCTTCCTGTGTCCCGCCATCATGTCGCCGTCGCTCTTCAACCTCACGCAGGAGTATCCCGACGAGCAGACGTCGCGCACGCTCACCCTCATCGCCAAAGTAGTGCAAAACCTGGCAAACTTCTCCAAGTCAGTTTGAGTTCATCTTCTTTTCAGCTTTCACACTTTCATCCAGTAGTTAGCACCAGACCACGCTTAAAGGTACGAGCTTGATTGAGACAACGCACACAATAGTAAATGACAGTGTCGTCTGCATATGGGCAGAATCAATATTTGGACCCAGCTCTATTGATGAAATAGTCAGTGAAGTATCAGAAAAAACAGTGGGCTTTCTTTTTCATGTTTCCATTATAACGCTATTTTGACAACAAATTAAAATATTCCATAATTTCCCATCGAAATCAGGGGCCGCTGTGTATTTCCCTCAGTTGGATTTATATGACTCATAACCATATTGTAAGAGATGTGTTAACACATTTGCTCATATTCATGGATTATTCACAACAATATGGATGTAAATTTGCTCCTGACAAGATGTCACACAAACAGAACCTCCGTTTAAAGTGGAGCTGAAATGAAAAATGCCCTTTTAAACCGTTTTTTAGATCCACGGTCATATTGCGCACCTATTTGACGACATATGCTGAAAAAAAACGATTTATTTGTATTTTTATATCAAAATCATTTGTTTGTTTTCCATTTTTCTCCTGGAAAACAAACTCATACCAACCGATTTCAACCAATAATATCATGACATGCGTCCATCAATCAATCAATCTGCAACTTTTAGCGCCACAGAGCTACAGAAGGTCATGAGCTCATCTTTTCAACAGTCAAATCATGTTATGTCCCGCCTCCTTTCCTGTTTCACCGGGAAATCCATCACCAGGCAGAAGCTGGATGGCGTGTCAGCTCACTCCTTTCCCGTTCTCTTTTCTCACCCTTTCTCCCTTCCTGCAGGTTCGGCAATAAAGAGGAGTACATGTGTTTCATGAACGAGTTCCTGGAGATGGAGTGGGGCTCCATGCAGCAGTTCCTGTACGAGATCTCCAACCTGGACAGCGTCAGCAACGCGGGCGGCTTCGAGGGCTACATCGACCTGGGCCGGGAGCTGTCCATCCTCCACAGCCTCCTCTGGGAGGTCATCGCTCAGCTCAGCAAGGTGATTAGACATGACTGCAATCCTACACTGGCATCCTTTACAAGATAAGATGTGATTTGTATAGATGAAACTAATATTAATGGCTGCTTTAGGGAGAGTAACATTGACTCGTTTTGTTCTGTTGTCATCCTTTTAGGCAGGATTTCACTATTGTTTTTTATCAATTATTCCCTACAATTCTGTATTTTTCAGCACATTGCCATCCAGGTATTAGACACCTACATTCTAATCTCAAGTAAAAGGGAAATTAATTAAAGCGACACTTGATAATATAATGCAGTTCAGTAGAAAATCACCAGTAATTAGGGATTACATTTACTAAAATGTAATAGCATCCTATTGTACATGTCATGTGTCCATATGTTCAACATCACTTCAGGTTTTATTATTGTAAAACAAAACTTTCCAACGATTTTGGTCTTAAAAATCTCTCACGGTTCTCTCACCTCAACAAAAATTCTATCCAAAAGTATTAAATCAGCTTAATGAGCTGTCATCAACGTAGGCGGAGGGAACATATACATCATTTTAATATACTAACGTAAGATAACTCAAAAATAAATTATCTTTCAATCCGCAGCAAAACTCAGCAAAACTGGTTTTCTTTGAACCACAGGATGCCATCATCAAGCTGGGCCCTTTGCCCCGCCTCCTGAACGACATCAGCATGGCCCTGCGTAACCCCCACCTGCAGAGGCAGCCCAGCCATCAGACAGACAGGGTGCACGAGAGGCAGACAGACAGGCTGCTGTCGCGGCCCAGCTTTAACAGGGGGATCTCGTCCGAGTTCCAGAACCTCATGATGAGGGATCTGAACAGGTGGGGCCGCGTTCAACGCCCGGCAGCTGATCAATAACTGTCTTCTGCTTCACATTACTTTGTTGTCACTTTATGAAAAACTTTGATTTATGTGTTGCTATTGGAAACCAGAAAAAAAATCACATTTTTAGAAGCTGTAAACTACGACGGCGTACAATTGCCGCTAGCATCTTAGCCCAACCACCCCGATCAATAAACACCCATAAGATGACAGTTTGGCCTCATATTGATAAAACCAACAATAAGCATCAACATCATCACCCTAAGGACCTTAACGAGGCGTTGTCACACGTTGGGATGATTCATTACAAACATAAACGTAACTTCATGGGCCGTTAGCTAGCATAGATGCTGGTTGTTGAGACTTTTTAAACAGCAAATTTGCTAAATTTTTGTCTGAATATTGCCCCCCTCTTTATTTATTAATTTTCTACAGTGGCCCTAATACGCCATCGTAATCTGTTGCTATTGGTAACCAGAAAAATTCACATTTCCTGCAAACAAAGAATAAATGAGCTGATTGATCCAAACCGGTGCCGATGATCGTCAGCTTCCTTGTCTTCCTTACTCACTGCTGTTCTCCAGCTCTATAGATATCACTCGCTTGCCTTCCCCGACCTCCACCGGAGGGGTCCTGCCGTCCCGCACGCAGCTGAGCTTTCAGGACCGGGACCACCCCCATCGAGCGTCCTCCAAAGACATGTTTTACGTATCGCGGCCCCCCCTGGCCCGGTCCAGCCCCGCCTACTGCACGAGCAGCTCGGACATCACGGAGCCGGACCCCAAGGTGAGTTTTTATCCACACTGACTCGGGGGACCATCATCCCATCCACTAGTCTTTACCAGAGTGAGGTTAGTACTGGCGTGCATGTTAGTCATCATGATAGGCTCTGCCATCGTGTGATCCAGGCTGGTAGCATATCATGACATCTGCTTCTCTTCCCACTGATTCACCTCGCAACCCATCCCAAAAAAAAAAAAACGTATTTCCTGGGAAATACTTCGAGGCTTTCCGATATCCAGGCCTCGCGGTAAAAACACCCCGCTCCACCCTCACCCATAACCATCCGTGGCCACGTTAGCATACATGCTATCAGAGGGGGGCGCCTCAGCCCCCGCACATCCCGCCTTATCACTTAGGTGCTCAGTGTTAATAAAAAGCGTATCTATGATGGACCTCCAGGATTCCCGAATGAACAGCGTGTCTAACCTGCAGTCGGTGGACATGCTCAACTCCTCCCAGGCCTCCATCGCCGGCATGGGCAGCTTCGGAGGGCTGAGCAGCGGAGGCGGTGGCGGCCTGGGGTCGGGCCTGAGCAGCCAGCTGCGGGCCGGTGGGAGGTTGTCAGCTGGCTCTGGCGGCTCCAGCATGTCCGGCGGCCTTCGGCTGAGCCAGCTGAGCCAGATGGGCAACACCACCGACTCGCTATCCCAGCAGCAGCAACACCAGGCCGCCGCCATGCGCTACCCGCTTTCCTTCCAGAATCCCCTCTTTCACCTGGCGACCGCTGACGGGCCGCAACAGCAACAGCTGCACCACCAGCACAGCCGGGCTCAGCCGCCGGCGCCCCTGCTCCTGACCCCAGAACCCGATCCCTCCCACCAGACCTACATGCCACAGTTCGCCCACGGGGGGTTCTCCCGCAGTGAGGACCTGTCCACCCTCAGGACCCGGGACGGTCACCTGGGCCAGCCCAGCATCATCCACTCACACAGCTACAGCGACGACTACAGCCGGGCGGAGTACGGACGCAGGCAGATGTCCATGCACGTGCAGGTACGATTGGTTTTCTTTGTCTGATGTGAAAGTGAACTGAATCTCGTTGAGTTTGTTGGATAAAAAGCAAAAGACGTCATGTTGGCCTTCTAGGAAGTCGTGATTCAGATTTTACGTCATTCTCTGACATTTAAAAGACCAAAAACATCACTTGAATTATTGGGAAAACAACCGGAGGATTAATCAATAGTGAAATGATTGTTAGTCGCGTCCCATAAGTGACAGGAAACACGAAGAAAGAAGAAAACTCATTGATTAATCAGCTGAACTTCCTGTCCTATTGTGTCTCTGGTACCTGAACGCACCGTCGCAGCCTCTTGTTTTAAATCTGACATTCCACCAAGTTCAAGAAGCATCATTTACCCCAAAAATAACTTATTTTACTTATTATTTACTCCTCCTCCTCCTCCTCCTCAGGATAACCTCCAGCAGCAACAGCAGATGATGGGCATGACCTCGCAGACGGGAACCTCCCACTCCTCGCTGGCCGCCACGCCCCCCACCACGGTCCAGCCCGTACGCCAGAGTTCCGTCGCCCCGCCTCCCACCCAGCGCGTCAAGTCCCAGACCTCCCATCAGCTGTCCGTCAGCGCGGCCGCCGCGCCCGCCGGTCTGGCCAAGACGCGGCCGCCGAGCGGCAACCTCCTGCAGTCGCCGGAGTCCGGCTACGGCGGCCGGCCGCAGCAGCAGCAGCACGGGCCCCGCCAGCTGTCCGTCAAAGACAACACGGCCCCGGGTCTGCCCCACCAGCAGAGCTCCGTCAGGGAGAGCCAGAGTCCGCAGGGAACCACCAGTCAGAGCGGCCAGCCGTCGCCACAGCAACCGTCTCAGCAGCAGCAGCAGCACCTGCTCAAACCCACCATGAGCAAACAGGTAACATCTGCACGCTCCCACTCCGCTTCATCCTCTTAAGCCTCCGATTAGCTCCTGTAGCTGCTGTTTGATTTTTAGAACACCGTTAACGTTGTTCGAGTCATTATTATTATTATTTCTTTTTTTGGTTAAGTTATCATTATTATTATTTTTTAACACTATCTTCTACCTTTTGATGTGTATGTGTATATAGTTATACACGTGAGAATGCATATGTAAGCCTCTATTTGCTTATTATTTGTAGGTACAGATGTATATAATTATCCGTGTATATGTGTAGATGGGATATCCGTTTATTTACTTTACGTTAGACACTTAAGTAATATTTAATATAAGTATATAAATATAATATTTATGAATATATTTGTGGACGTTTAAAGGAGGACAAACCAAAAAACAAGAGGAGTATTGGAGTAATGTTTTTCTCTTGTTTAAATGTTCTGCTTTTTCGTTCCCTTTAATCAACAGTAAGGAAACAAACTAACTGTCATTAATGGATGTAAAAAACTAAAAGGTTTGAGTCCCACCGGGGGTCACGACACTGACTCTCATGTTCTCATGTTGGCTGTGCCGGCCTCTCTCTCTCCTCCCTCCTCCTCAGGGCTCCCAGACCCCCTCCTCCCTCAACCCCCCGACCCCCGCCAACGAGCGGACGGTGGCCTGGGTCTCCAACATGCCTCACCTGTCAGCCGACATCGAGAGTTCCAGGATCGACCGCGAGGAGTTCAAGCTGAAGGAGTACTCAAAGAGCATGGATGAGTCACGCATGGACAGGGTGGGTACCGCTGTGGAGCTACAGAACCCACCTTCACATTAAAGAGAAGAAACGTCTTTTATTCCTGCTTAGAGGAACGTTGAGTCAGGTCCATCATCGCTGCCAGGTCTGGTCCGGAGGTCTCACACAACATCCATCAGCCAAGTTGTTCCAGTCTTTCCCCCTTTATGCTTTAAAATCTTAATTTAACAATTTCACAAATCAGAAATGTACTCAACATGAACAATTGACATTAAATAAAATAAATAAATAAAAGAATTCCAGTATAACATATACAACCATATACACAATAGAAAGATAAAAGTACAAAAATAAAATAAATAAAATGCACAAAATATGCACATATACACATAAAATCATAAAACCAACACCCTACATGGTGTCAGAAGCCAAAGAAAAGAGCAACGCTTCGATTTTTTTTTTTTAGTCCATAAATTTGAGAGATTTTAAATAATTCTGGAATTCAATATGGAAAGCGATGAAGTCGGGGATAGTTTTTGTTACATTACATCAAAATGTGCAAATAACATTTATCATCAAGTGAACAACAGATTCAATATTACATCCCTCATGTTCCAAAAAACATTCCTACATTAAATTCTGATATTCCAGTTCATTTTACAAAATACATAATGTCACATTCACGTCTGCATTAGCTTTTGTAATTCGGACTATTTGGAAGTGTTCCGTATTTCACGCCTTCTCCCCGCGTCTCCGCCCACAGGTGCGGGAGTACGAGGAGGAGATCAACTCCCTGAAGGACCGCCTGTCGATGTCCCACAAAAAGCTGGAGGAGTACGAGCGGCGGCTCCTCACGCAGGAGCAGCAGACCAACAAGATCCTGCTGCAGTACCAGAACCGCCTCGACGACAGCGAGAGGAAGCTCCGGCTACAGCAAGTGGAGAAAGACTCCCAAATTAAAGGAATAATTAGCAGGTAAATGGAGGCAGAAACACAGCTGAGACGTCATGTGGTCTTCTGCAGAGGGGTGGGGGGATGGGGGGTCCGCATTGACTTTACCGCTGTATGTTGTGGCGCCATCGGTGAATCCACTATGTGGGTTCTCTTCCAAAGTATGTGGAGAAAAAGTGACACATTCTCCCAGATACAGATGCTAGCATTCATTCAGACGGCGTCTTCGGTTGGCACACTCGGAGAACTTGCAAATTTGCCACTTTATCAACTCTTTTTTTCTCCGAATATTGCCCCCCTCTTTTTTCCCTACAGTGGCCCTGAGACGCCGTCATACATATGGCAATCGGAATAGAACTCTATTTCCAGGGTTGCTATTTTATGTGGGGGGCGTAGGAGGATGCGAGCGCCGGGAGCTGGACTGTTTATTCCTGTTTATTGGAAGCTGCAGACGTGTAACGAGTGACAGATTAAACGAGAGCCTCGTATAAGGAAGGCAGAGATCCAGATCCTCCCTGATAAGTGTGTGCAGACATGTTTCCCCGTCGGCGGTTTGGTTGTTTTCAGCTGATGTGAGCTGGACGGCAGAGTCTCTAATTGTCCTCTGAGCTCTTGTTGCATCATAACAGGGTTTATTTGTTATTCAGGAGCATCATGTTTGAGGGGTGACTGTGGAGAATTCCAGCTGAGTCCAAATATTACTGGAGTGCTTGTGTGTAAATTGGACTTTAATTTAATTGTTTTTTTTTAATGATCGACTACATAATGAAGGAGTTGATGGGTGAAAACGGTGGAATATCGATGGTGTCTTCATGCATTTCATGTGTGACTGCACATTCGTTTTGTTTTATTGTGCAGAAAGTTCAGATAACAACGAAAGGCTCGCTAGTGTGTGGTGTGCAGCCGAAGGGTGGTTATCTGGTTATCTGGTTATCAAGTGATCTGGTGATCTAGTTATCTGGTATCTGGCTATCTTGTATCTGGGTATCTGGTTATCTAGGTATCTGGTTATCTGGGTGTCTAGGTATCTGGTTATCTGGGTATCTTGGTATCTGGGTGTCTAGGTATCTGGTTATCTGGGTATCTTGGTATCTGGGTGTCTCGGTATCTGGTTATCTAGGTATCTGGTTATCTGGGTGTCTTGGTATCTGGTTATCTGGGTATCTTGGTATCTGGGTGTCTCGGTATCTGGTTATCTAGGTATCTGGTTATCTGGGTGTCTTGGTATCTGGTTATCTGGGTATCTGGGTATCTGGTTATCTGGGTGTCTTGGTATCTGGTTATCTGGGTGTCTTGGTATCTGGTTATCTGGGTATCTGAGTATCTGGTTATCTGGGTATCTTGGTATATGGGTATCTGGTTATCTGGGTGTCTTGGTATCTGGTTATCTGGGTATCTGAGTATCTGGTTATCTGGGTATCTTGGTATATGGGTATCTGGTTATCTGGGTGTCTCTGTATCTGGGTACCTGGTTATCTGAGTATCTGGTTATCTGGGTGTCTGGAATCTGGTTATCTGGGTATCTGGTTATCTGGGTTTCTCGGTATCTGGTTATCTGGGTGTCTTGGTATCTGGTTATCTGGGTATCTCAGTATCTGGTTATCTTGGTACCTGGGTATGTGGGTATATTGGTATGTGAGTACCTGGGTATCTGGGTACCTGGTTATCTGGGTATCTTGGTATCTGTGTACCTGGTGATCTGGTGATCTGGTTATCTGGGTGTCTGGGTATCTGGTTATCTGGGTATCTTGGTATCTGAGTTTCTGGTTATCTGGGTGTCTGGAATCTGGTTATCCCGGTATCTGGTTATCTGGGTATCTGAGTATCTGGTTATCTGGGTGTCTTGGTATCTGGTTATCTGGGTATCTGAGTATCTGATTATCTGGGTGTCTTGGTATCTGGTTATCTGGGTATCTGGTTATCTTGGTACCTGGGTATCTGGTTATCTGGGTATCTGAGTATCTGGTTATCTTGGTACCTGGGTATGTGGGTATCTTGGTATGTGAGTACCTGGGTATCTGGGTACCTGGTTATCTGGGTATCTTGGTATCTGGGTACCTGGTGATCTGGTCATCTGGTTATCTGGATGTCTGGGTATCTGGGTATCTGGTTTTCTGAGTATCTGTGACAGAGAATGTTGCCACTTCTACTCCACTCCAGGAAAGAAGACGTGGAATGAAGACAGAGACAGTCCTGCTCCTCTTTTTATGGGAACATCTTTAGCGCCCTCACCTTGTATATAAAAACGACCCCCCCCCCCCCTCCCCCATGTCCTTGTGCTGCTGCTGCACTTAAGCTCGGCCTTTTTTTTATGAACGGGGCTTTTAACAGCATCTGGGGACCCTTTCCGATGACTCCACTTAGCTTCATTTCCGATTGACTCTCTCACGAGATCGCACCGTAAAAAAAATAAAATAAAAAAGCACAAGAGGATTTGAAAATTTGATAACTTCAGAAAACATGTGTGCACTTTCTTAAAGCGACACGCTGTCTTGGACCTTCAGGCACGGGACTATGGAAGACCCCCTCTCGGTTTAATATTAGCTGCTCCATTTTAAATCGAAGGACTGCTGATGTGTCTTTCTACATGTCGGGGGGGGGACGCCTCCCTCTTTACAATCATACGAAGCTATGGTGTAATATGAAGAGGGGAGACAGTCAGAGACAATGAAGATTCAAGCATGAAGGCGTGATAAAGAAAATATGCCACATAATACAGAAACTTTATGAGAGCACTTATAACCAAACTGTCCCATTAAAGCGAGTGAATCTGCAGCTGAGAGCACCGGAAGCTGACGTCTCCGAGGCGTTCGCTTGTTTCCTGTGTGGTTTTTAATCATCTCGGCCACACGAGGACGAATTACGTAGCAGATCTGGATGCTTCCCAGTCGGTTTTCACTCTCAGCTCACTGAGCCAGACCACATCAGGCCAGACTTTGCATCGCCTGGATTTTAATGTGAACGTGTGTGTGAGTGATGCACGGATTGCGGACGGACTCCTAAATCTTAGTGAAATGTCACCTTGTGTTCTATATTTCATCTTGGATTTGACTTTTGTGTTAAAGTTTCACAATCAGACACCAACAGGAGAAAACGCTCCGATGTGAAAACGCTCCGATGTGAAAACAGCGTCGTGTTTCGAGTGTCGGACTTTTACTTTGAGTGAAGCCTTAATGTTCTGTGCAAAAAAACGTTACTTTTGAGCTCAGAGCCGATCCGACATCTGTCGACCCGGATACACTTTTTTCCCCCCAACAATCTAATTTAAACCAAAGCCAGATATTTAGTTTTATCATGCTAGGATCAATCCACTGAGAACACTGAATCCACTTTACCTGTAGCACTTGCATCTATATTTATTTCTTTAACATAGTGATCCCATTAGCTGGCTACAGGCTCTCTGATGTATTTATTTATTTATAGATAATAAAATATCTTGATGATTAATGATAGATAAAAGTATTTATCTTCCCAAAGTGTGGTGTGAACAGATTTATGGAGTTGGGGGGGGGGGGGGGGGTTGTACCTGTCATAGTAATAATCTATTTTTAACTATAATCCATAGCATATTAAAGTCTGTGATGCAAGAGCCATAACAATAATGATATATGAAATATATATATATGAATTCTATTGAGAGTGAGATTATAACTACTTTTTAACTTTGCAATACTTTTTAGCAGGAGAAGCGCAATAATTAATAGGTAGAATCTAGAATGTGTCTCCGTGTGCAGCTTGTGTACATAAAGAAAAACTACGGAAGCCCGAAACGGACACGATTCAAACTTATCTCAAAATCCCGATTTAAAAAATGTCGTTGTCTCAATTTGTTGAGTTTGTTATTTTGACGTGAGGTCATAATTATCTCGTTAACACGAGAAACCAAACGGTTGTTTTCTCTACTAACTTATGATCTTTGGGTCAAATCAGCCGACAGCGAGCGCATTTAAGATCCAGATCAATTTAAATGATCATATTCGGAAGAATTATGAAGTATGTTTCCTGGTCCCTTTTACATTAAGTAGAAAATATGTTGTGAGGAAATATCTTTGATCCTGACAATGACATATACATGTATACATACATCTGTGATGACACAGACACAAAATCTATTTTTACCGTATCAACTATGAGATTTTTCCATAGTGAAAGTCCCACATTCCTGAATACCAGAGGTGCTATAAAAACAACTTATTTTCAACTTATTTCTGACTACAAATGTACTTAAGATGTGAAAAGAAAAGAAATGTAGCATTTTTCACGGTAGAAATGTCAGAATTTTACTCCTAATTGATCACTAATTGATAGGCTGAAAATGCTTGATTTTGTGTCTTCATTTAATCAGAGAAATATTCAGATCAGGATTTATTCATAAAATGTTTTCAAGCAACCAAAAATCAAAGAATAAAGACACTTTTCTCACAATTTTCTTTTTAATTTATAAGCGACACAATTCAAATGTTTGATTATGATTAATTTAATAATTTTCCATATTTTGTGTTTATCCTTATTAATTTTGATCCACACAAATTAATTTACCGTCGGCTGATTGAAAATAAAGGTAAATTCAAAATGTCCCAGTTTGGGATTTATAGAGTCCATCCATCCATATTTGACCAACAAGAGAATTAACTTGTGACCTCAAGTCGACGTTATTAAAAAACTAATATGCTGAGTCATGTGCGTTGAGGGCTTCCTGCCAGTTACTTCCTGCCAAAATCTCGTACCAGGTGCCGTCCACAGTATCCAAACGGGAAACAATAAAGACCTGGAATACTGTCGAGTGCAAACTAGCCCAGAGACAACATGACATCAACGACGTGACTCTTTGACAACAGTGTGTTCTGCAAAGTGTGTTCTTAAGTTCTCAACTTGTGTTGTTTTGGGGTTTTTTTTGGCTTCTCTGTACGGTGTTTGTGAATTTATCTGCATTTAAAATGAAAGAGTGCATTGGGTATTATTATTTAATATTATTCAATTAATTAAAAGTCTGTATGATTCTGCTGTACATGCTTGGTATGCCTTTTTGACCTGCAGTCCGTCATTGGTGGTGTTCGGTGACGTGATCAGAATAGCTGTTTTAAGAAAGTTCTAGACGGTCCTGTCGTTTGACTTATGCAGTTACAGTATGATTTCAATATTATTATTGTTAAAAAGGGCAACCATACTATATTGTTTTTCCCTCTCCAGAAATATAGATAATATTCTGGTGTCAGTATATCCGCCTCTCTTTTGTAGCAAGAATATATTGATAAACTGTATAGATTGTACTTAAATCTTGCAAATGAGTTCATAGTTGTGACGAGTTTTGGCTTGTGTGCGTGTGTGAGTGTGTGAGTGTGTGTGTGTGTGTGTGTGAGCGTGTGATCAATATTGGTCTGATTGACATCGTAGCAACAGCCAACGGTTTACAGCCACCTTTATGCAGACCTGTGTCAAACAGTCTTGTATTTGTACCAAACACATGTAGAGAGGCGAGTCGTCTGCAAAGAATCGGACTTTGTGTTGCACCTGTGGGCAAAGGACACGAAAGCGTTTGCAGCTGCTGATTGATTTAGGTCTGTCATTTCTTTCCATCCACTTTTACATCCTATTTGACACCTTTTGTCTCTTTTTTTTCCTCTTCTGTAGCAAAAATATTCAGACTTTGTGACCTCATGTTGGGCGATACACACATTGTTTTGACTGCGTGTACGACTTGACCTCAAAAAGCACACTACTTGAAGTACAACTGGATATTAAAAGCTTAACATTATCTTTGTAACATATCACCCACATGAATCATTGTCTGCCTCTTGAAGTCATGTCAGAATATCAATGCTGTAAACTCATGTTGCATTCCATTGTTGTTTGGGACAGTGCTTATATCTCTGTGTGTGCTTACAGTATGATTGATTCTTTTCTTTTTTTCTTTTTTTGTAAAAATAAAATAAAAAATAACACTGTACGTTATTTATGGAATAAAACATCCAAACATTTATGTTTGAAACTTCACCTGTGGATTTCTGTTCTTTATTATTGTCAAACATGTGCTTTCTGTGGGTAAAAGGATACTTCCTTCGTAAAAAGGATACGAATGTGCCGAAAATAAATAGCGAGTGACACCATGCGATTTGACTGGGTTGGAACATTCATTCTGCATTTAAACCTGGTGACGTCTAAACGTCGCCATCAAACTATAGCTTGGCGGCAAAACGAACACTCAAGAAACGATCTTTCTGACAAATTTTAACCAAACAAATTGACATAAAGTTAGTCCTTCGTTCACTTTTAGAAAGGTATAATATTCCAGCAAGCGTTTTCTCTGCTCCTGTAAAACCGATGGAAAGTCATGAAGACGACCCACTGAAATCACGCATTGGCTTCTTTTGTTCATGCTGACTTCTATACCGTCATCGCGATGCTCCAGTGGAGCCGGTTGGCCGAGAAATTGCAAGAAACCCCCGATAGCGAGATGTCCTTGAATGACCCTCTTCGTAGTACTCGATGATCAGGAGAGCTGGCAAACCTGCATTGTCCGATGAAAAACCTTCCCCCCTTCGGTGAGCTCGCTCATATCTGCGAGCCGAGTCTTTGAAACAACTAGTCAAAGGATTTTCTTTTTTCCACCGGAGCCTTGGTCAGTCCATATTACATAAGGCGGGCAAATTCCCTGGGGATGATCGGGGATCTGATACTAAAGCGTTCGCCAACACATAACCGGGCGTTAATTGTCTGCGGTTGGCCCTAAATTGCGCTTTGAAAACATCTTGAATGGAGCAAAAAGGGTCTTTGATGAATCCCGAGGGCGGGGTAGGATCCACCGGCCAACGTTGGCAGCTCCTCAGAGAGCACGGTCCGGGGTTACTGCTGCTCCACGTTAGCATCGGGAGCTAAAGATGGAGCTGCCGATCAGATCTGGGACTCTGGTGCCCGACGTGGTTTCAGGGCTGGTAGAGGTGGCAGATGTTGCACCTGCTCGACTTCTTAAGTATCTACCTATCTACTCTTAAGATTCATAATACTCCCTCTCTTTCTCCCCCCCCTCCCCCTTCCCTCCCCCCCACCCTCTCTCTCTTTCTCTGCTTCCAAGACTCATGGCTGTGGAGGATGAGTTAAGGGGAGGACCAGTGATTGAGCCAAAAACCAGGATTTTCGCTGATCAGGTCTGTGAGATGCTTCTTCTCTCGTCGAGCCCGTACGATGGCTGTCTTCTCTGCTGTCCCCCCCACCCCCACCCCCCCTTTTTACCCCCCTCCTCCCCCCCGCTACTGTTATTATTTGGTCTGCTGTGTGTGATCGTGGTCCCTCTGATTGTCTTGCCCTGTCCCCTCATTGTCTTGGGTTTTCTGACTGCCGTCTGTCTGCCGACGAACCTTCGAGGATCAGCCGAGTGTTTTTGGGCGTTTTGCATCCCTCGCCTCGGGGCTTCGGGGCCTCGGGGTCGTCTGACTTCCATGTCTCGGTTCTGCGCTGATGTTTTTCTGTCCAATGTTTCTGCCGAGCATGTCGGGGGGGTTGAAACTCCTTTAAGCCTGTTTCACACATGATGTGGAAGCAGCAGCAGCGTTCTGCTCAGCCTATTGAACAGCTGAGCCCCGGACGGGACGGCCGTGGTGTTTTGTTGTTTGTCTTCAGGAGCTTCCCTCTGTAGCCGTTTCTCATTTCATGCTCTCAACCCGCCACATTTCTTATCCTGTCAAAGCACGACTCATGCTGAAGATAAAGTGTGTGTGTGTGTGTGTGAGAGAGAGAGAGAGAGAGAGAGAGATTCATGTATACACACATATATATGTAATGGTATTTGAGAAATAATGAATGAAACGGCTACGAAAGCAAAGTTGAGTACTTTTTTATAATTGGGATAATTGTGAATATCGTCACGAGTGACTTGAAAAGGCTGTCTAGCTCGTTAAAAACAGACTCGCACAATATTACTTATTATGCAAAATAGGCCATTTGGGAATAATGTACAATATGTTATTGGTTTATAATTCTTGACACATTAATGTTGGAGGTGGAACCGATGTTAATGAGTTTATATGCAGTTGGATGGTTTGTGAATGAATCATACAGTATTTATTGATTGTATGTTATATTATTAATCTGAATTTCACAATGTGACAAAAAAACGATAAAAAATATGATATTTCCTCTAAATTGTAGTGAAATAGAAGTTCACATATCTATCCATCTATCTTTCTACATTAAATGGACAGTAATCCGGATGATGTGAAGGTAATTTCTCCTTCTGCTATTCTTATAACACATCCAGGAATTATCCGTCACCGATGCTTTTCTCTGAAATGACACATTTTAATGCTCATCTTAACCTTCAAAAAGCTCATTTCTTAGTCAAAGAGCTCAAACACTCGCTACGTTCCTCCTTTCATTCGGTCCTTATTGTGAGTTTTTGAAATTAATTGCATGGAAAAATCAAATAAGGGCCTCCACGTGGATTCCCCGTCAGTCATCAAACGGTAGGGAAGAGATAATGAAAGCTAGCGAGAGCTGACGGAGCGTCACACTGATGGTCATTATTACTTCTAATGTGACAGTTAGATATTCAGAGAAACCCCACAAGGAGAGAGAAATATATGAACGTATATTCAGCATTAATAATAGGAACACACATGCTGTCTATTCCTGAGTTACGGGACGTGTGTTGGTTGCAAATGTAACCTGGGTTCAACAAAATGTAGGAAATTAGGAAAAACGTTTAGTGCAGATAATAATGAATATTTATTAATCAGTTAATAACAAATCATTTGTTAAAATCGAGAGAGATTTGCATTAACATAATCAGGACTTTGGAAGCTCAATGAATAATTGGCTGTGTGTGTGTGTGTGTGTGTGTGTGTGTGTGTGTGTGTGTGTGTGTGTGTGTGTGTGTGCGTGTGTGTGTGTGTGTGTGTGTGTGTGTGTGTGTGTGTGTGAAAAGGAAATTTGAGTTCTATTTCATCCAGGATCCATAGAGCCGTAGTTACATTCGGAACTTTCGTTTTACAGCCAAATCAATTAATTGTTTAACAGGCTTGTAAATCTGCAACACTGGAATAAAAAAAGATGTTCCCACACAACTAAACTTGAATCACTTATTTCCATATTTAAGAGTTTGAAACGTTGTTCATGGTGTTCGTTTCATCGTGTTTTGGGATAAAATGACGATGCAATTAAAAAACAAAAAATGCATCTCAGCGTCGCGGGGAGTTTTAGTGTTTCCGACACCCAAAGCTGCGAAGGTAATCCGCGACATGAACCCGATTCCCAACGCGTCGTCGTGGAGGACGAACGTACGTTTTCTTGGAGACGGAGCTGAAACCATTAAGGAAGAGCGTTGAAGGGATACTCCGGCGTTTAGCAGCAACATATGGCTTTTATATCCACCGGCGACAATTTAAGCTCCAACGACGGCCACAACAAAAGAAATGTTTATTGGATTATGGAAGAGCAGCAACCTGCTTAGCATTCACACGGTGCTGGAGGTTATCAGCGCGCTGCAGGGCACCTTCACTGTGCTTCATTACCGCTCCTACATCCCCCAGAGTCCTTCATTCTGTACTCTGACATCTGTGCAACGTTCACACCGTATCGGAGACACTCCTGTTAAACGTTAAAAAAGAAACGACAAATCTTCTGGGCGTTCTTGTCAGGAAATGAAAAACCTTCATCAAGTTGAGTAAAAGCTGACATGAGTGGAGGACAAATATTAAAGTCTGGCCACTGCAGGAAGTATGCACCGATTAAGTTTTTTTTTTTTAACCGCTGGAAGGTGAACCGTCTGTACAAGGTAACGCAACTCAACACAAACGTGGGATTTTATCCTGAATCGGGATCAGATATAATGCTGCAGTAGCATGTTAGCGGTAAATATAAAGTAGAGCCGAGGCTGATGGGAAAGTTATTATTATTATATACCTTGGTGCTTCATGAAATGTTGAGGGATCATCAAAGTAATTCAAATGAATCCTGAAGCTTATCCAGATGGCAACTTTCAAATCTGAAAAGTGAAGCCAAACCTGAAGTGCCTTAAAGCTGCATTCTCCCTGCTGGCCACCAGGGGGTGACTCCTCTCTGGTTGTATAGAAGTCTATGAGAGAATGGTCCTACTTCTCTCTTGATGTATTATCTCAGTAAACATTATAAACATGAGTTTATGGTCCCAATCTCTAGTTTCAAGTCTTCTTCAATCCAGCATGATGTTCATTTAGTACATTATGGTCCATTTAGAGTCCACCAGACCAGGAAGCAGGGGATGCTTTAGGGGGCGGGGCTTACCGCCACAAGAGTTTTCATAACTCTTCTGGTTCAGTTTTAACTCCGCCCTCTCGTGTCAAAATGCCAAACCCGAGGCTTCAAAACCATCGTCCACCGTCCAGTGTGTGATGTCACGCTGACCACGCCCACTTCTTATTCACAGGCTGTGAGTTTTCTTGATATTTCACATTATACTGTATCTCCATCTGACGGAGCCGCCGTGTTGGACGGTTTCCTGTCGTGCAGCCGTTTGTGACGCTGCCACGTAAACGCGTGTAAACAGGAAACGCTCCCATGAGCAGCAGATTAATAGAACAACGCCGTTGTTTCCTCGGGCCGCCGCCGCCGCTGCCAGCTTCCACAACCACACTTAATTAGACATCTCATAATAACACAGGTGCACGACGCAGGAAAATACACTCCCTCAGCAGAAAGTCGACGTCCCTGCAGACGTTTGGAGGTTTCACTGCGTGCTCTTGGAAGGACATGAATGCATTATTAACTGTAGAAGTTAAAATAAAAGCCCAATTCAGCAACTCGTTAAGGTGATAACTTGCCATCTCATATACAAATCTGTAAACGCGTTGATTTCAGGGCCGTCAGAACGTCGTGAATGTTTCCTGTTAGCCTGCTGTTGACGGTAACATTAGATTTTATTAGTTTCGTTATACACCTTTAACTACACGTGAGGCCGACGCAGCGGCGGAGTGTTGCCTGCAGGAAGTCATTGAATCCTTTTTTTTGTTGGTGGCGTTTCAGTCAGCAGTTTCAGACACGGAGAAAAATATTATTAGTAAACGGGAGCCTTCTGGCTCAAATTGAAGTTATTAATTATCTTAATGATTAAAGGTTGAGTGGGTGATTCTATTCAGAAACACTTTCTAAAATCCTACAAATAGCATTAAGATAACTCATTGGATGAACTCAATTAAATTGTGACCAGGTTTTCCATCAAAAAATATGAGTAAACCCAACTCAAACTAAGCACATCCATACAATATAAATTAGTTAGTCCAACTCATTTTTATTGAATACAGCTGAATGAAGGGGGCGGGGCTTTGAACAGAGGTCTGAATGAAGGGGCGGGGCTTTCAACAGAGGTCAGAATGAAGGGGCGGGACTTTGAACAGAGGTCTGAACGAAGGGGCGGGGCTTTGAACAGAGGTCTGAATGAAGGGGCGGGGCTTTGAACAGAGGTCAGAATGAAGGGGGCAGGGCTTTGAACAGAGGTCTGAATGAAGAGGCGGGGCTTTGAACAGAGGTCTGAATGAAGGGGCGGGGCTTTGAACAGAGGTCAGAATGAAGAGGCGGGACTTTGAACAAAGGTCTGAACGAAGAGGCGGAGCTTTGAACAGAGGTCTGAATGAAGGGGCGGGGCTTTGAACAGAGGTCAGAATGAAGGGGGTGGGGCTTAATCTGTTCAGCGATGTGTTCAAGTCTTCTTGAAAGGTTTTTCCAAATGACCGACTCGAACTTTAAATACATCCATTGATATTTTTTTGTGGCACTTATCTTATCTATTCAGGTCACATGTTAAATGTTTTTAACAGTTTATTAGGTACAAAGACCCAAACCTAATACAACAGACCTGCAACAAACGCTGCCTTCAAGAAGCTTGTAATCTGTTATTTTGTGCGTCTCAATTTCAACAAGGATACTAAATAAGAGGAACACCTCTCTGTATAAAGACATTTATAGCAGGACTGTTGTATTTTTAGCTTGGTGTATCTAATAAACTGGCTAGAGTTTATATGAATAAGAATTATTGTTTCATCAACAGGAAAGTGTGACGTGAACTCCAACGATGGAGAATGAACATCGCTGGTTTTCCTTCATGCTTCGACGGGTGCGAGTGTGTAAAAACAAAAAAAAAAGCCCTCAGTTTAATTTGGTGAACGCTCTGGAAACCCCACGTAAAAAAAAAAATACGTGGAGCCAAACGCAGGATGAAATCATAATTAAAAATATGTTAATCCGGTAAATTGCATCAACATTATTACAGTAACAAATGATGTAATTAAACAGCGGTGGAATGTATTTTATTTGATGGTGTAATAATGATGAGTAATCATTTAAACAATTAGTGAGTCACCACGTTATGAATGATTAAACGGGTCGTATATGAGAGGAAACATTGAACCGTCATATTGATCATTTGCTTCCTTTGGATTCAGCTTTTTGTTCGATCGGCTTCCGCTCATCGATCAAGTGTTTCATCAGATTGAATGGTTCTCGTCAGATTTATTGTTGCAGCTGTGTGTGTGTGTGTGTGTGTGTGTGTGTGTGTGTGTGTGTGTGTGTGTGTGTGTGTGTGTGTGTGTGTGTGTGTGTATGTGTGTGTGTGTGTGTGTGTGTGTGTGTGTGTGTATGTGTGTGTGTGTGTGTGTGTGTGTGTGTGTGTCACAGTGAAATACAGAGATCCTATTTACATGTTGTTATTCTGGGGGGGGGGGGTTTGTTTTGGTTCTATTGTGTTTACTCGAATGTGATTCTGTTGATATTTATCTCCGTTATGATTGCATGTTTGATATATTTGCATGTTTGATATATTTGCATGTTTATTTGCATGTTTGATATATTTGCATGTTAGTTTTTTATGCTTGTGAACCAGGAAACACGCAGCGTGCACGTTTAACGCCCCTTTCTTTGCTCCGCATGGCGAGCTGCTCCGACGCTTCCTCTCGACCGCGTCGTCAGATAATGTTGCGCGTGAATGATCGCCATGGTTACATGTATGTTTTTATTTAGTTTGATGTCTTTTTTCCCCCTTCCGTTCATTCCTTTGGTGGTACATCTGTGTATTTATATTGTTTTTGGGGGGTTTGCTCCTCCTCCTCCTCCTCCTCCTCCTGCTTTCACTCCTCCTCTTCCTCTTCCTCCTGTGTTTGATGAGATACGGTGATTTCTCTTAGGGGAGGCGTCAGTCCATCCTAGTGCAGCCCCGTCTCGCGCCCGTCACGCCCCGAGTCACCAGGTAATAAAACAAAACCGGCAAACAAACTCTCACTCTCCATCCATAAACCTGCCGCCTCTTCTCCACCTCTACTGTTCTCTGTGTGCGTCCCTGTCATCACGCAGCATCCTGTGACCTCACCACCGCCAAGTCAGCACACGGACAGGCCCACTGACACGGGGGAGGGGGGGGGGGGGTCGCAGAGGTGACTCGAAGGTCACGCCTCCGTGTTGAGAGAGCGACAACAACAAACACTGGGGAGACTTAAAGCCGCGGCGCTGAGAGACTTGGCAGCGAGTCGCGTTTCCCTCTGAAATATCGTCTCTCAAGTGTAGAAATCATAAATCACGTAACGCCATGTCGTTAATATCCCACAATGCAATGTGCTGGCTTTGTTTACGACGACGGCTCTGCAGAGCTTCAGCTTCAGATTAAGTAGTGAGATTTTACTTTAATAATAAAGTTCTGCAGGACGGACTCCTGAAACCAGGACATGAACTTTGAACTTTTGAAGCCTGAAATAATTTGTGGTTTACAGAAGCTCAAAGTGAAATAATAAAAATGACCTTTTTAACCCTTTTAGATACATTTTGTAGCGATAAAATACAAAAAACTCTTTTTATTTCAAAATCAAATGTTTTATTCTTTCTGGAAAACAAAATATGACGAGTGCGTTCATCAGCTTGTACCGGCCAATAACATCACAGCATTCATCCTTTACCCTTTAACCTGCATCTTCAGAGCCACAGAAGGTTGTGAGTTCATCTTTTCAACCATCAAATCAAATGTCTCCCAACATTAAGTCCCGCCTCCTGTTTAACGAGGTGTTAGTTCACACAACGACACCAGCATGCGTCTCCTTCGTTTCACCAAACAGGAAACCAAAAGGTGGTTTGTTGTTTGTGGTTTTGTTGTCGCCCTCAAACACGATAGAGATTATATTTGAGATGATTTAGGTTGTTTGTTTCAGTTTATGTTGCCCAGTGAGCAGAAATATATAGAAACATACAGCAGCTGTCTTATCAAACGTTTTTGTGTGACTGTTGCAGCCCTTTGAAAACACCATTACACACACAAACACACACACACACACACACACACACACACACACACACGTCATGTCATACACGGAGACCCTCGAGAAATACAAAATAATCTATTAACTACTGATTTACAGATGATGCCGTTTGCAAATATTCAAACTTTTTTTCAGTATATTTTTTCACTAAATTAAATTGTGAATAGATTCAAAATTACAATCTTAAAGATATAATAAACATCTAAATTACCATTTAATGAAAGATATACAGTACTGCTGTTCCATAAACAGGATGCACGTCGACACCGAAACCCAACGACGAGGCGAGAGCTCATCAAGAAACAGATTATTTTACTTTCTGTCGGGAAAACAATGGTTTAAAGAGAATACACTCAACAACATGTTTATGCCTCCGTAGACTTAAGTCTATCAAATATTGTGTGAATTATCTTTTATTATCTCTCTCACACACACACACACACACACACACATTTCCATTCAGTTCCCTCCCGGCGCACCCTCAGATAAACAAGGGGAATTATGGGAAATCTCCGTATCTGACCCGATCCTTCCTCCCGAAGAACACTGATTAATGTGTCACATGTTTGATTTCTGTTTTCGGTACGTTTTCTGTGTTCCTGATATCTGTGTGTGTTCGTGTTTGTGTGTTTTGGCACATTATTTGTTGTTTGTTTGTTGTAGTTTTTTTACGGAGCGACTGAGATGCGAACTACGTTTGGGTTTCCTTTTTGTTCTCCACCTGGCACGCTAGCAAACAGGGCTTTATGTATGTATATATATATATATAAATATAAATATAAATTAATAAATAAGTTGAAGATTTTGGATCCCAGCGTTGAAACTGATGGGAGATTGGAGGAGACGGGTAAGAACCTGCGTGTCGGTGCATCATGTGTCCTGTGTTTCTGTCTCCAGTCCCACAAATATTCTCATTAGCATTAAAAACACTCTCAACACCGAGCCGTACTTGAACGCACCATGTAATCAAAACAGCCCAGACAGACAGAGAGAGAGAGAGTGAAGCAAGTTTGGTAAGTTTTTATATAAAAAACCCATTTTGAACCATGTGTTTGTTCGGCTGCTTGTTTTGATTTCTATTTGTGTGGGTTTAATAGACATGTGTACGCTGCTGTATACATGGATATTAAACGACATCAACTGTTTTTGTCGTGGGAAACAAAGCGTGTCACGTGAACCACCAGTTACCGTAGCGACCGCAGCTGTTCGTAGCACTGGGAAGGTGTTTTTTTGGGTTCATTTTGGTTCTGATTGAGAAGAGAAAAGGGCCTCTAACTCACACCAGTGACTCCTTCCTTCACTTTGCTTTCATATTTTTCCTTTTTTTTGCTTTTTTAAGTGAAATGGAAACACCTTCCGCTCACAACGGGAACACACCCATCAGACACACTCTTGAGCCTTTTGCTGTTTTTATTTTCTCTGCCGGCTGCAGACCAAACCTGTCCCTCCTACCCCCCCATCCCCCCTCCCCTCCCCTCAGCGCCTCATCCCCCCCATGTTACAGGTATATCTCACACTTCTTTTCTAACGTTTGTTAAAGAAACAATCCTGAGTTAAATCGTTTTCCAGTGAGCCGTAATTATCGAGACGCCACACGAGATAAATCAAGTGCAATTATCTGAAGTAGATGTTCGTAGAGGTCTGATGGTAAAAGCTCCTCCAAGTCCTCGTAGTCGTCCATCGGCACAATAACCCGATTGTTTTCTCTTCCCACGCCTCCGACGCCGACGTCGGCCAACGCGACGGGGAGCAAACACACCTTCATATAAACTCATAATCACACTAGTTATTCTGCATCAACGTAGGTAAGAAAACGACGGCAAAACCAAACTCTGACTTAACGGCTGACCTGAAGCTTTGGTCGCTGAGTTTAACAGGTTTGGATTTCCTGCCCGTCTGATAAGATGCACCTTTATCTTGCTTTTTTAAAAATCTGGCTCTGGCTTTTTTTTACTGCATGTTTTTTTTAGTGGCAGGCTGATGCTAATGTGCTGTTAAGATGTTTATAGAGGCCATAATTGTAGAGTTCTTGAATATAAGTTACATAAACATACATAGAAACTAAACTTCCTTGCTGCTCGTCCGACGAGGATCACGACCCTTTGACCTCCAGAGTTTTAATCCCCCTTCATCCCCTCCTCCTCCTCCCCCGTCTCCCGCTTCCTGTGCTGCCATTTCTATTGGTGTTTGTCACGCATCGACTTTGTGACTCATTTGTCTTTCTCTCTTTCTTTGTCTCTCTTTCCGATCCCTCATCACTTGTCTTTTTGTTTTGCGATCCCTCCTCATTTCTCCACCATCGCTTTCACACGTTTGATGTTTCTCACAACCCGATCCCATTCCTTCTCTGGTGATGTTTCCTCCCTTTTGTCCTCTTCCCATCCTCTTTCCTTCCTCCCACGCTCTCACACCTCCTCAACATGTTTCTCCTTCCTCTCCACGTCACGTTACCTTGCCCTGATTGGACGTCTCCTCACACGCCTCCCATCGCTCATTGAATGGCCTCTCTTTCCTACGACCATCTCTCCCTGCTCCCACTCCTCTTTCCCCCCTCCCCTCCTCTCTCTCTATCTCGCTAGGAGGACCAGCTTTCCTCCCTGGGTTCTGCAGACCCCGGTGTGAAAACTGAAGGTGGAGGGGGAGGAGGAGGAGGAGGAGGAGGAGCGGTAACTGACCATCAAGGCCTGGGAGCTTCTTCCTCGGGCAATTCCTCCGACAGCTCGCCCCACAATGGAGTCCTCCCCCAAAGCGTAGACCCTCCCTCTCTGCCCACGCCTCGTCGTCAGCATCCTAGTCAGAATGGAGAGCTCCGTGGCAACCAAGTGTCCTCCCCCGTGACAACCTCACGGGCAACCGGAGCCACGGCAACGGCAACTACAGGCGTAGTAGCGGGAGAGAAGGGGGAGTAGGTCAAACACAACACTGAGCCGAATCAGAGAGAGACGACACAAAGTCGGGGGGGGGGAACGTTTAGAGAGGGAGACGATGCTTTTGAAAAAGAATCCTAGATATTCATACCCACCCTCACCCCTCCCTCCCCCCCCCCTCCAACAAGAGAGAGAAGAAAAAGTAGTCCCCACACAGATACTGTACAGTGCACACATGAACACACAACACAAAAGGGCTCTTCAACGGACACTTGTTCTCTCGACGCTCCCGCCGAGCCTCGATTAGTATCATCAGTCTTGCAGGACAAGATAATGATACCTGATCAGCTGCTCGCCGAGTCGCTCAAACCAAGCGTGTAGTCTGACGTGAAACACCTGCTCCGTGTCACTCATCGCCTTTTTTTCTTCTGTGGCTTCACGAGAAATAATAATAGTAATTTAACAAAAAAAACACGTAAAAGAGAACGAGCTCTGCAGAACGTCTCGCAGCCCTCAAAGACGCCACAGTAGCGAGCGCTACGAGCTACGAGCTATCGACCCCCGTGGATGTAGGTTGCGTTTACGTAGACCCGATCCTGAACCACGACGCCAGGCTGCAGAGGGTTTTTTGGGGGGGAGGGGGGGGTGGAGGTGTGCTGATGTAGTCTGGTTTTCTTAGTGCCTTTGAGTGTTTTTCAACAGGGTTTCCTATTCGAGGGCCGATGCAGACGTTTAAGGGACGGAGTTAGCTCGGCTCGTGAGAGATTCAAAGACACAAGATCGAGATTTTGGGAACATTTTCCATTTTTTTTTTTTTTTTCAATCCAAGGGACTTCTTGTTTTTTGTTTTTGGACTGAGCTCGTGCAATTTTTCTCTTCTCAATCTCAGAACCGATATGTGATAAACTGGTGCTAAACAGAAACAAATGGTGCCATTTTCCAAGTCAAATGTCTGTGTCTGCCATAGCACTGCCTCTTCCATCACTCACTCACTGTGTCTCTCTCTCTCTCTCTCTCTCTCTCTCTCTCTCTCTCTCTCTCTCCTGTGACAGGGCTTTACCCCAGTTTGTTTCCTGTGTCTTTGTTCCTTGTGCATCCTGTTGTCTTCCTGTGTGTCGGGGGTTTGTTGGGGATCCCACATCTGTGTTTTAAACAAACGTCCTCCTCCAATCTCTGGTTCTTTATTTACACTTAAAAATTAATTAACAAAACCAAAACTCCACAGCTCAGAATCGACGGATCTTCTATCCGACACATTATTTAAAAAAAAAAAAAAGGTGTGGAGACGAAGCCCCTAAAGTGCTATTTTCACATAATTTTAAACACTGAATGAAGCTACTTTGAATGAAATGGATGAATGGAGGTTTTTTTTCAGTTAAAATGTGTTTAAATGTGTGTTCAAATACAGAAGATAAATGATGCCAATATTACTACCTTTTTCTTTATTTTTAAATCATATGATTTTCACCAAATCTAAACGACAGCTTAGTGATTGTTCCCCTCATGTTTTTAATTTAACCATATTTTACTGCGGTAAACTTTGCCAGTGTGACATGATTAGAATCATTTCGACCATTTCGGTTCGCCATGAAGTGCCTGGGATAAATATATTGAGCATCCTTTGGCCAACAGACCAGCTAGTCATATTATAATGCCTTGCTTAAGACAATAACGATATATTAACACCCTGATGCTTAACAATACCAACAAAATCACATATTCTTTGTGTAGTTTCCATTTTTTTTAAGTTTCATTTCAAAATAAAAAAAACACTGGCATCAATTGACAAATTAAAAGAGCAAATTTGCCGTTGATTTACGGTAAAAACATCTTTTTGGAAACGCAGTGTGACGTGTTTTTGAAATGAAATTTCTCAACGTGCCAAATGCTGAAAACTGTCTCTGAACTGTTTGTATCCATAATCCTTCATTTTTGTGTACAAACTGTCTGTTGTAAGAGTTTTTACATGTGTTTTCGTCTCCGTAGCCACACACACACACACACACACACACACACACACTCGGCTTGTTTGTGTCAAAGGTCAACACCAACGCTAGTCAAACGCTAGCAGATTAGCTTCAAGTCATACTAGTCTATGAATGTCTTTACTGTTGAACCACCAAAATGTTAAAATAATAACGCTATGGCAGTCTTGTGCAGGGAAAGATTGTAGGGCTACTTCCTCCTCTGGTCAAATAATAACTTTGTGTTGGATTAAAAAAAAAGAATAGAATAGAAAAGAAAAGAAAAGAAAAGGCGGTCTACGTTTGAACATCAGCGTCTTCTCAGAGATGTGAGATGATCGTGATTGAGAAATTAACATTGCTGTGAAAAATACCTCAGTGTCTCAGGTAAACAAGCCGAGCTGAACACACACACACACACACACACACACACACACACACACACACACACACACACACACACACACACACACACACAGAATAAGAGACGAGTCCAACTTCGGGGAAAAGACTGCCGTCATGCAGATACTCGTTCTCCAGCAATGCTTCAATAGCAACCTGATCACCCCCCCCCCCCCCCCCCCCCCCGTTTCTTCTCTCTTTCTGTCTCCCCCCTTCTTTCTCCCCCCCTCCCCCCTTAGCCACTCTCAAAGCTTCGTGGAGGACAATGTGGAACGTAATTGGCTGATGCACCATCGGCAGTCCGCGGGTTGGCATAGCCAAATGTCCAGAGCCCTGTCTCGCGACGCGATTGGCTGACAAAGGGAGAACTTGGGTCATTGGTCCCATTCTCTTTGCTCAAAGGACGGTGCAGAGCCCCAGCGGACCATGTAAGGATATGCTGGGTTTTTTGGGGGGGTGGGGGTGTACTTAACTTTGGGCCCTCTCTCTCTGATTTGATGACAAGACGTTTTTTTTTTAAACCTCATGGTTGGATCTTACTATTTTACTTTTTAAAAAAAGGTGGGCTGGACGCGTGTCGGCGTCCGTTAGCCTGCCGAGCATGCAAAAAGAACAGCTATGCAGCCTGATCGATCCGCAGAACGGAGGGACGCTGAAGGCCACGGAAAACAGGCGTCGATGCCCAAAAAACAAACGACAGAGAGAGAGAGGGGGAAGGTGTATTTCAACGGTGCTTGACTTCTCTTAAACATTTCAGTCAAAGCTGATTTTACTTTCAGAGTGTATCTCTCTCTCTCTCCCTCTCTCCCTCTCTCTCTCTCTCTCTCTCTCTCTCTCTCTTATAGTCTTTTCAAATTACCCTTTGATTCCTCTTCATCTACTCACTACTTTATCTATCGAGGAAACTCAAAGCGTTATTTAACCGCCTTCGTTTTTACACTTTAGACACACTCGATGTCTTTTCTCAAACTCACGCGTTTTTAGCTCTTCCGTTCGAATCTCTTTCAGACTTTTTTGATTTTAAAAAGGAAAAACTAAATATGCACACAGCCTAACACAACGTGAAAAACTGCTTCGGAGCAACAACAACAACAAAAAAAAACTTCTTGCTTCAGTGAAGACTTTGAAAAAAAACGGACAGAATGTTATTATTTATATTTCTATGATAACTGCTTATTCTTACGATAGTATATATATGTATATATAAATATACATATATACACATATATAGGGAAAAAGAACCTCTTCATCAGAAATCTTCCGGAGCAGATATTTATTTCTTGATATAGATAGACGCCTCTATCTAATGGAAGTTCATAAATAATCCATTTTATATGAACCGAGTTTTTCTTACTAAGACAATCTTTGAGAATCGTTGCCCTGAAGGACTGTGAGGAAAAATAAGGGACACACTTGTGTTTTACCTACTTCCCCTTAACAGCAGTTTGCACGTTGCTGTGACCCCCCACTCCCGACCCCCCCGACCCCCCCAACCCTCACTTCGTCTTGGTTCTAATCATTCAAAACAAAAAGGAAAACAGTGGACGGATGTGGATCGCCATGGAGCTCTCCATATGCCGACGATGTGAGCGTCTCCGTGGATGACGTCCTCGTGGCGACGGGGTCGTTTTGTACTTGACCGGATGAACTCTTGGTGCCACTTTTCTGCAGTTTAAATTGCTGTAACCCCCCCCCTCCCCCATTTATTTGGATGGACCCCACTGACACCCGTCTCCAGTTGAAATGCTGCCCTTTTTCCACTTCGACGGCGAGACGACGACCGAGAGAGAGATATGTTAGAGGTCCCTGCTGCAACGAGTGAATGTGTTTGTACATAAGTGTGTGGCTCCAACTTGTGTGTATATACGGGATAAATGTGTATATACGGTATGTGTCTATGTGTATATATACGGTTCGTTTGTACATGCAGAGTGTACAGTTATTTTTCCTCTAATGTTTCTCTCTCTTTCTTATGACTAGGGTCTTTTTTCTCACGTTAATACCGAGGCATGTGAAAGGTTTTAAAACGAGCTCATCGGAGGCACTTTTTTTGCGCGCTCGGACTCAGAATATCAGCGAGGGGAGGGTTCGTCGCCTTTTCAGTCGCATTCTCGAAAGCTCACGTAATCTTAAAAGCTTGCACTCATTTTCTGACCAACTCAAAAACACTTTTCTAAGTACATTTGGGTGACCAAGCAATGTTTGTACATATATAGAGTAAGAACATTTTTTTTTTGTTTTTTTTCCCCAGAAACCTTCATCTGCATTACTTTGAAAACCTGTTTTGAGTTCTTATCGTATCTGACTTTCACTTTAGGTTTCCTATGGTATATGTTTGCAACGGTTGTCATTCAGAGTTATATATATTTATTCGACAACTCCTTATATATTTCTTGAACTTTTGTTCCCCAAATTCTGCCTCTCATGGAAACCGTCTTACCTTTTTTCGTTACGACGCGGTTAGACCGGCGAATCCTTCCATGAAAGTGAACTGTCATTACTGAACACTTGCTTGTTTTTGTATAGGTCCTTATAAATGAGTGTGCCTCCCTCCTTATACTCTTACTAACCTTAGATCCATTAACTCCTCTGGTCGCTCATCTTCATACTCCCCTTGACAAGCCATAGCCCCTCCCCCACCCAAAAAACCCTCTATTGTTGTTTTGACAGGACAGACATTTGGGGATTTTGTGTATATTAATGGAAGAGTGGTGTTGACGAGTGTATTGCAGTTGTATATGGATTTGTTATGAATGTGGGTTATTCTGATCCTTGAATTATTATTGTAATAATGATAATAATGATTGCCACTTTGATTTTTTTGTTGATTAATTCCTTTGATGCGGTTGATGAAGATGCCATTGTTCCTTTTTTTTTCTTTTTTTCTTTTTTTTTGGGAATACACCGGAATTTATATTTTTCGGGTGGGTGAATCTGGAGATAGAAATACGTAAATAAATAAATAATTAAATAAATAAACAAATAATTAAATTCTTAACCTGCTGTGGAAATGTGTGTTCTGTTTCTTAATGCACTAACTTTTTTCCCCTCAAGTTCTCAAAGTATTTGTTCCATGATCCAGATGTTTTTTCTTCTTATTGTCAACAAATATCAAGAATATTCATCACTAGAACACCACATGTGTATTCATCCGCAGATGAAAGTAGTCCCCAACGTAATGTACGGTTCTCTCTACAGTTCCAGGTGTTTGAGGAAGTCTTTTATATTTTTAGGATTTACATCTTCAGGAGGAACAACTGAAGACTGAGCGCCACAAACACGGAAGGTTTGTTGGTTTTTGGTTTATGATAAAAATACAGAAAGTCACTTTAGATATTTTTAGACTGGAGGTCGTGTTTGGTCACTTTCTTATAGATGAGCCCCCAACCAACACAGCCTTATTATTTAATGTATTATTTCGCAGATGAATTGATTCATGTATTCTATAAAATGTCACAAAATAAAAAACAAAAAGCAACATCTTTAAATTGCTTTTAATCTTATAAACAGACCAAACACCCTCCCAAATATTTCAGCATAATAATATATTTAGGAATTATTAAATAAAAAAGCAGAAAAAATAAATGAATCAATAATCTTGTCAGTTGAGCTTCAACTAATGAATGTGTCGGAGCTCGAGGAGAGCACATCCTTCAAACAGAGTTATGAATTACAAAGAGAGTAAATCTTCCATCAAGTTAAAGATTCAAAACTTTAGATCTGAAAACCAACTGAAACAAGAGTGAGGTCGTTGACCTTTCTTCCAACATTTGCAATAGATGGGAGGACTTTTCCGGAGTTACCAGCTTGCGGTTTCACACTCTGCTCTCTCATCTGGCTCATCTACATCTTTCCCCGAAACTCTCAGACTGAGATTCTCCTCCCGGTCCTCCCCATCTGAGAGACGGCAGACACAGGATCTGGTGAGCTGGGGGGGGGGGGGGGGGGGGGGGCAACCGAATATAGCAAGCTTGTAATTATCCTCGTCCACTTCCGTTTAATCACCTGCCGTTCCTTTGTGGATTGGCAATACTTTTGCTTTGGACGGAGCGGTTGCACAGTGGAGGCTCAAGAAACGGTTCATGCTGCTCAGAACAACCTGTTCCAGATATATATTCATATATATATGGGGGGGCATAACAACGTCACTATGCACCTACGTAATATTAAAACATTTACATCAAAATTACATCGCTTTTACCTTGTGGAAAACATAATTGAATGCTTATAATTACAAACAACAAGGTTGTTACACAGGGAGCGTTTTTTATCTCCCTAACTGACCCCGTTGATGTACGTCCCCTCCGTCATCGCCCGTCATACCAACATCCTGTTTCCACAGTCTGCAAATACATAAAGAAAATGTGTTATGTTGACCAAAAATGCCACTTATGTGTGATTTGAACATTGCATTTCTAGAGATATGACACAATATGTGATCTTTATAGACCTCTATTGGTACCCAGGAGGAATTACAACAACAGAGTTTATAGTGGTCACTGTGCCAACATCCCCACATGAAAGAAAAAAAATGAAAGAACTCATAGTTGTTTTGTGACACAATCTTACATCGAGTTCAAAGTCTGACTTATGAGTAAAAGTACAAAACATATCCACTACAAAATGTACAGAAAGTACTTGCTGCTTCTTGCAAAATGGTCCCTTATTCAGAGTTATATTACTATATACTGTATTTAATATTATTGTAATATTATTTCTAAAGCTTTAACATGCAAGCAGTATTTTAATGTTATGGCTACAAATAAACAAACAAATTATTACCAGTATATAAAGTGGGAGAAATGAGCCCCCACCTTTAAAAACTGAAACATTAAAGGCATGTACACATTAGTACATTAATATTTATAATATGATGTCTGCACAATAATAGCCTACTTCTACTTCTTTAGTTCAATTACATTTTAATTAAATTGAAAATGTATTAACTCTGAAAATCATGAGCGTATTCTAGTCCTGCTCACTGTGTTAAGTGTCCTGAGATGACTTCTGTTGGGATATGACACTATAAATACATTTTAATTTAATTTAATTTAATTGTATTCTATTTAATTTAATTCTTCGACCTCTGCTGAAATCTATTTTCTTCGCATCGCTAATTGGCAGCGGCAAAAGGAGGATCACGATTTTGACGGAAATGGAGGGATTTGTGAAGAAACCTGGCAACCCTTGATTTTCTGTCGCCCGTGAGTTCCGTACTCTCGCGATATTCAGGCCGGTCACTTGCCTGATAGGAATAATGGCTGCCTTCGTAGCGATGGCTGGAATGGGGAACAACACAAGAGGCATATCGGAGCGTTTTAGCTGACAAGGAAAGAGCCCAAATTACCGGGCACCCCCCTCCTACCCGGGTTTCACAGCGGTGGGTAGAGGGGGTCTGGCCAAAAGCACACGAGAACGAGACTCGGGAAGGGGGAACGTGAGGAAAGCTAACGCTATCTCGATAAGCTAAGCGGCTAGCTGGGGGCTATCAACACGGTTGTCTACTGCCGGAGGAGGAGGGGGAGGCGGGGAACAAACCCCAGAGTAGCCCCTGACAACTGCGTGTCCGGGCGGGTCGAAGGAAGCGGCTAACCAACACGCTGGAGCGTGTGATCAAATAATACTAATAACCGGCGAGTCGCTAATATGAGCGGGCCGGGGCAGGACAGCGAGCCGGAGGCGAAGGTCCTCCTCATCAAGCGGCTTTACAGGTATGTTTTTTATGCCGAGGCCGGTTTTTGTGTTTGTTGCGTAGCTAACCAAGGTGCTAATTGACCGTTATCGTGCTGGCTAACTGTGTTGCTACCTCCAGGGAAGGGGGTCCGACCTGTCAGGACTATGAACCCCAGCATTCCTACACACTCGGTCCGGGTAGCATCGGATACATCCGAGCAGGCAGCTTCTGTCTGTCACAACGGGGCTTTTTATGTTTAACAAAGAAACGAAACAAGCATGTGAGATGTTGCTAGCATCAGGGTTCGAACGGGTGCTGGAAATCCTTGAAAACACTTGGATTTTAGTGTTGTTTTGAGAAGGTTTGGGAAGTGCTTGGCTTTAGAATAAAGGGCTTGAAATGTCTGTTCTATGTGATGACATAATATAACAGAGAAAAGAAGATCTCCATATTTGAGGGACTGAAAACAGCATTTTCTGACATTTCTTTATGAAAAATGACTTTTGATGATGAACAGATGATGAAAATAGTTGGTGATTATATTTCTGTGGATCTGTTAGTGGAATTAGTTTTCCTTTCATTTGTGGTCCTTCTGTAAAAAGCTGTCTCCAAACATCATGTTGGTTGTTTATAGGACAATAACATCTCATTTAATGTGATATTAATAAGTAGACGGAATACTGAGGATTGGATTGATACAAATATGTAGTTTACCACAGCTGGAAGGTGCTGGAAAAGCATGGAAATGCTTGAAAAGTGCTTGAATTTGACCCAGGAAAAGGTGTAGGGACCCTGAATCTTGTTGTGATGTTGTTAACTCTTGCTTCGCAGGGCTGTGGTGGAATCTGTGCACAAGCTGGACATCATCATCGGCAGCAAAGCGTCCTACAGAGAGGTCTTCAAGCCGGAGAACATCAGCCTTCGGAACAAGTACGTCCAGCTGTCTGAACACATGCATTTTACTGTGTCCCACCTCTGCTTCATGTCCCTGATTTTTATAAAATACACTACCCTGTTTAGCTATTTGCACAATTGGAGTTGACTACACCACAGCAGCATCTCTGTGAGCTTTACAGACTCTGATGGGACCGGGAACGGTCCATCCGAATGCATTAGAAAACACCTTTAATGCATCCAAGAGTAAAGTGATTTCATCTGTGAGAAACTGTTGTGGCCGCTGAAAAGAGAGAGGAAGTTTGCAGTTAAATCTGAGAAAGAGAACCGGGCCGCACAGATGGTTGGACCGAGTTGTGGTCAGGGAGCATAATTGGCAAATACTTGGATAATTGTGTCATTACTCGGGTACAGATGTCAAACTTTTGACTGTGAAGATTAGCGTCTTCTTTTTGTCATCGATGATAGATTGTTGGTTGTCTGTGGTAAATTATACCGGACTTTCTTCACTATTTTCTGATATTTCGTCGGCAAATCAAAGAATCAAGAAAAGTATTGTCAGATTATATCCATCCCCCCCTCCCCTATCTCTTGTAAATCTAATAATTCGGCACCTCAGTGCAAAGTGAGGCTTGTATTATTGTCGTCTATTAATCCGATCAGTATTTACATTATCTTGACATCGCTGGCACACATAAGGTGAGGACTGAGATTTCACAATATTCCTGTGAACAAGTTATTTATTTACTCAGTTAATCATGAAGAAAAAAATAGCCACCATTCAAGTTTTGTATCAGCCGAGGTGTTTCTATTGTGCGCGGCCTCATTTTGTTCATGTGACTCATTGGTCCGCTCGTCAAACCGGCAGCTTCCTCCTGACCGTGTGTTTTTCTTTCTGCGTGTTTTTCAGGCTGAGGGAGCTTTGTGTGAAGCTGATGTTTCTCCACCCGGTCGACTACGGCCGTAAGGCCGAGGAGCTGCTCTGGAGGAAGGTTTACTACGAAGTCATCCAGGTTATCAAGACCAACAAGAAGGTACTGTGCTATGGCAGTATGTAGCAGTGTGGATCCTGTTGTTCCGGTCACACGTCTCTTATGCTGTCTCTCTCCCTTCCTTCTCCTTTCCTCCATGGCAGCACATCCACAGTCGCAGCGCTCTGGAGTGTGCCTACCGTACACACCTGATCGCCGGCGTGGGTTTCTACCAGCACCTCCTGCTGTACATCCAGTCTCATTACCAGCTGGAGCTGCAGGAATGCATCGACTGGACCCACGTCACGGACCCTCTGATAGGTCAGATACCCACAACAAACATCCCGCACAGATAAAGAAGATTTAAACCTCTTACTTAATATTTGTCGGAAAGGCAAAAATGTGCTTCTTCATGTTAAAAAATCTTTCTAGCTTTCAGGATCCCAGTACTATGCATTTTCATTTTAACTGTCCTTTTACTACGATAACAATTCAACATGTTTTCCTATTATAATGCAGTTTGTTTTTAGTTTTTAACTCACTCTATTCTAGTGTTCGATGAGCCTAAATCCACAGACACATAGCTTTTTATTTGACCATCTTTGCACGAGTCAGATTAGGTCTTCGTGTGAAATGCGTGTAAATCCTATTCAGTGTTTTGAGACTTGCGACGTTGTAATGTCCAGTTACAGGTGGCGTTGAAGTGAACTTTCACACACATGATGAAACGTGTGATGTAACATTTAGAGCAGGTGTTCATGTGTCTCTGTCTGCTCCGTGTCAGATGTTTCCCTTTCACTGTGGGAGACAAATGACCGTAGAAGGGAGTGTGGTCTGATCTACTTTCACTGCCCAGCGTGAAGTGAAAGTTTATCTTATCAACAAATATAAATCTTCTCCACCTAAAACTAAAGCATCTGATGACACTAACACCTCCGGGACAGAGAAACTCTCTCCAACATTCGAGCTCTCGCTACATAAATCAAGGTTGTTGTGGTTTAAGTGCGTCCGTTAAATATTGAATATAAAATAAAAACCTTGTTCCTCACAGGCCGAAAGAAGCCGGTGTCGGCCACCCCCAAGGAGATGGAGTGGGCCCAGATGGCCTGCCATCGATGTCTGGTCTACCTCGGAGATCTAGGTAATAACATGATAATGGAATACGCAATGATTTCATCTCCCTGGCCAGCTTGCAGAGGTGTGAGACAGCATGTGTGTGTCATTCAGCGTGGGAAATGTTGGCTCGGCTATAGAGCATAATTGGCAGGAGGTTGTTTGGGAAGTTTATGCTTATGTGATGCAGAGAGATGAGTCATTTTTTATTATTATTATTAAAGAAAATCAAAATAAATTGGTGAGCATTTTAGATTTTAACCAAATGCACTGATCCATTGGCTGCTGATGACGATGGTAAATTTTAACGCCATCATGTGTTCTAATGTAATCTTGTAAGATGCAGATTTTGGTGAGAAACTTAATATAAACTTATAAAATAAACTTATATTATATAAGGGATGACTTCGGGGTAGTTGAAGTTATTTTTCGGGACGGGTTTAAATAAAAACGAAGCCTTGCTGTCGGTTAAAGTCGGCCGTCATCACTTTGCTGCTTTGATGTTTCCTCTGCAGCCCGCTACCAGAACGAACTCGCGGGAGTCGAGGCCGAGCAGCTGGCGGAGCGGTTTTACCATCAGGCGCTGTCTGTCATGCCACATGTGGGTGAGTAACTGGAATGTACCATTTCTTAACCTGCTAGCGGTTTCTGGGCTGGAAGAGTGCTTTTATCAGATTCCTTTAAGTAGCCAGGACAATAACACAAATATTCAACCCCATTGTTCAATAGGAAAATATAAACATAACAGTGTTTCTTGACCTGGAGCAATAACTTGTACTCTGGAGTCTCCGCTGGGAATTATATTTATATATAATATATAATAGAGATGCAACTATTGCAATTTTCTTGGTCGATCCCAACTTTTTATAAAAGTCTGTCCTTCCGAGTTTCTTTCCTCTCTAAGAAATCAAATTGACAGCACACACAAACGGTTTCCTTTATTTTTAATGGAAAATTTAAATTACGTAAATAAAAAATATAATAAAAATTAAATAACTCACATTTTTTTCTCCAAAACTGCACTAAGTTGATTAAACATTAAACAATTAATAACAAAAATGTACAATAGACAGTATTAAAAACATTAATCTCTACAGTTGTGTGTATGTTTTTCTTTTTTTGCTCTGGAGTTGTTTAATGTTATATTCTGGTTTTGAAATCTTGGCTTACAGCGCTGCAACATTTTGGCATGCATCTGCTTTCATTTTTCAACCGTAGTAAATTAGAACAGGTAATGATTCTCAGTCCGGGAAGCTCATAATAATGAAGATTAACTTGTTTACCCCTGTTTTGTTTATTTCCCCCGGCTTGTCTGCAGGAATGCCCTTTAACCAACTGGGAACACTGGCAGGGAGCAAGTTCTACAATGTAGAAGCAACCTACTACTACCTTCGCTGGTGAGGACGCTTTCTATACGGTTATGTGAGATGTTAATTAACAAGCCACCACCCAGTTAGTTGGAAGTCTTAAGGGATGTTTTCTGTTGTTTTTTTTTATCTCTGCTAGCATCCAATCAGACGCCCCCTTCGAGGGCGCCTATGGCAACCTGAAGCGCCTGTTTGACAAAGCTGCCAAGATGTACCACCAGGTGAAGAAGCAGGAGATGAAGAAGCTGTCTCCGTCTCGACAAAGGTGGGTCCTCCTGGCATCACGATCCCTCCACGGACCGCTGCACTGTTTCCCTCTGGCTCGCCTGCTAAAATGTATATTTTTACTTGCTGAAATCCCCAGCAATTAATCAACGTCTGGGGTTAAATGACTCGCTCGCCCGCCAGGAATCACAAAGGCACTCTTAACCAGCGTTGGGATAAAGCAGCAGCATCTCCCTTCAGATGGGATTAGATAATTGTTGTTTCCCGCCGGGAAATTATGTTGTTGAAGCAACAAAAGTAACAGGAATCAGTATGAATAAAAGGGCAACCATGCAGACGATTTAATGATTTTTAAGAGATAATGACTGGTGTTTAGGAGCGGAAAAAAATCTGGAAAGGAGTCAGCTCATGTTGCTCGTCTATAATGGGATCATTTATATAAGCATTGTGCGTGCGACCAATAACATTAACGCATTCTTTCGCCTCCTGGATTGAAAACAATGGCGTTGTTGTTTCATTTACATGAGCAGCTGTGACACGACAACGTGTGTTCATGCAGCGTTTCCCCGACGAGAGCGTGACCGAAGGAACACAAGTATGGTGGCAAATGTTTGCCTTGATTCCAAACTGCAAAGACTACAGTGTAAAGAATGTAAGACGTCACTTTACAAAAACTTTATTCCAGCGTTTTCTCGCCACGAGATAACGATTAGAGATAACACGCTGCAACAACGGGACAATCAACACACCCTGCTTCTAAAAATATGACAATATTAAATAGAAATAGGAAGAAAATGCTTAATTTGATCCTGAGAATTTAGATACAAAATCATCTTTGATGTTCATCATCTTTTTCCTGCAGATCAAAAGACATTAAGCACCTCCTGGTGAGCTTCATGTACCTCCAGAGTCTGCTGCAGCCCAAGAACAGGTGAGATCATCAAACCGCGCCTCGAACCCGTCCATCTCCTTTTTTAATATTCAGATTTATTTTATTAGCGTTTGTCCTTCATCGTGCTGCTTCCTCTTCCCCGTCTCCTCTCCGTAGTCTCATGGAGACGGAGCTGACGTCGCTCTGCCAGTCGGTGCTGGAGGACTTCAACCTGGTGCTGTTCTACCTGCCGCCGCCGCTGCCGGGCGCTGCTCACCACTCCCCGAGCGAGGAAGAGGAGGAGCCGCAGCACGCGGACAGCTCCTGCCCCGTCCTGCCCGACACCCTCGTCTTCAAGATGGTGGTCACCTGTCTGATGGTGGTGCACAGCCTGAAGCGGGGCGGTGAGTGTTTTATTTTGGCGGGCTCCCAAATGATTTTCTACGTGATTTTCTTTATTTCAGCTCCACATTTACGTTACGATTTCAATTGCCTGTGTCTTCTAGGATCGAAGCAGTACAGCGCCTCCATAGCTTTCACTCTGGCGCTCTTCTCCCATCTGGTGAACCACGTCAACATTCGGCTGCAGGCGGAGCTGGAGGAGGCGGAGAGCCAGGTGCCTCCACTTCACACCGACGCCGCAGGTGAGAGAGGGAGATCTCCGTAAACGGAGCACAAAGTGCAGCTGCGAGTGAATCCAATCCCAGTGTGTTCTCATTAGCAAACATCCTTTAGGATAAAAGTGCTGCTCGTTGTGGTTTAAACTGTAATCTTTGGGGAGGGGGGGGGGGGACGGGACTCCAGCTGGATGGGAAGTTTTAACAAGTCGAGATGCAATTTAAAGTTGGAGCACAATTATTCACTCTCTGACGTTTCCTTTAAGGAATGACCCGGTGGAGAACATTTGTTTTGTGATGTGAAAGTAGGAGATTTCAGAGAGATTTCTGTGACGAACGACCTGAATGAAAACAAAATAGCCAGTGAGTTTATCTTTTCCCATCCAGATGACCTGGAGACGATGGATCCATCAGCTCCGGCGACGGATCGCAGCGATGAGAAGCCTCTGCAGAACGGCTCCCTGGAGCGAGAAGACGAGGAGGAGGAGGAGAAGGACGAAGGTGCTGCCGTCAAGAAGCCTTGCAGCGCGGAAGAGCAGCGGCAGCTGGACGAGGAGAAACAGAGGCAGAAGAAGAAGTACACCCGCCTGTCGAGGCTCCGCCGCCGCCGCTGCGCACGCAAGGACACGCGCGGCGAGGACGAGAGCGACCTGAGCGAAGGCTTCGAGAGCGAGGAGGACGAAGACGAGGACGACGGGCAGAGGGGTCGCGCCGACTCGACGGGGGCCGCCGCCACGGGAACCCCGCCCATCCCCCCATCGGTCAGGAAGGAGGTGAAGAGAGAACCTCCGGGGGAGGAGGGCAGCTGGGGGAGTGGCTCCGAGGAAGAGGAGGAGGAGGAAGGAGGAACGGCCTTCGACGTGGAGACCGACTCGGACATGAACAGCCAGGAGTCTCGCTCGGACCTGGAAGACATCGAGGAGGCGGAGACCTCGGACGGCGTGGAGGGTCATGCGCAGGAGCACCAGGACGAAGAGGAAGACGAAGACCAGCCCAAGGAGGAAGGCGTTGAAAGGGACGGCGACACGCCTCCCGCCACCAACGGGCCTCTCCTCGCGCCCGGCGACTCCAGCATCAGCAGCAACCTCCAGGCCATGTCCTCGCAGCTCTTCCAGGCGAAGCGCTGCTTCCGCCTGGCGCCGACCTTCAGCAACATGTTGCTGAGGCCTCAAGCCTCGTCTTCCTCGGGCGTCCCCACGCCTCCTGAGGCCTCCGCCCCCCCCTCCCAGGAGACGCCCCCTCCTCCCGAGGAAACACCCTGCGATATAAACCCCGGCACGGCCAACGGAACCAATGAAAATGGTAATGTGCTTTATTCAGGGTCGGTACGGAACCTGGAAATCCTTGAAAACACTTGAAATGTCATCATGTTGGTTGTTTATAGGACAATAACATCTCATTTAATGTGATAAACAAGTGCAATAATAAGTAGACTGAATACTGAGGATTGGATTGATACAAATATGTAGTTTACCACAGCTGGAAAGTGCTGGAAAAGCATGGAAATGCACCTTGAAATGCTTGGAAAGTGCTTGAATTAGACTTTGGAAACCTCCTCACTCTCTTTACTCTTTTGTCTCCGCGTGGCCTCGTCTAGACCTGGACTCCGACACCGAAGGCAGCCAACACAGCACTCCTTCGGTCCACAGTGAGAAAACCCTGCTGGAGAAGCTGGAGATCCTGACCAACCAGGGGCTGATCCAGGTGGTGAAGGTCTTCGTTGATTGGCTGAGGACAAACACCGACATTATTCTCATGTGTGCTCAGGTGAGTGAGGCAGAGTGTCCGGCTGTTTTTCTGTGGAACGTTGACGTTTGTTTGGGGGTTTAGTGTGTTTAAGGAACCGGTTCTCTCTGCAGAGTTCTCAGAGTCTGTGGAACCGACTGTCTGTGCTGCTCAACCTGCTGCCCGACGGCAGCAAGATGCTGGAGGCCGGTGAGTTACTGCATCCAGATTCATACTCCTGTGTAGCTCAGTAAGTATAAGACGGCACGATATCTAGTTTTATATCGCCACCGCCTGAGTGAAGACCTCAACGACTCATCTAGATGTAAAGCGAGCGTTGAAAGGCCATTTATCTTTGCTTTGCAGGGGAACAGCGAGCCTCTGTCCTGTTTATCTGCCCGCCAGCAACTCAAACTCCTACTAATTCATATGTTTTATCTTTGTTTGTTTGATCCACACCAAAACTGAAATGTAAAACTGACTCCCTGCCAAGAAAAAAAAAAAAAGTTTGTCCATGCCGTTTGATTTCATAATTATTAAACGTGATTTTGCATGTAAGTACATTTATCTTGATCAAGTGCGTGTCTGTGTGTGTGTGTGCGTGTGTGTGTGCGTGTGTGTGTGTGTGTGTGTGTGTGTGTGTGTGTGTGTGTGTCTGTGTCTGTGTCTGTGTCTGTGTGTGCGTGTGTGCGTGTGTGTGTGTGTGTGTGTGTGTGTGTGTGTTGTGCGTGTGTGTGTGTGTGTGTGTGTGTGTGTGTGTTGTGCGTGTGTGTGTGTGTGTGTGTGTGTGTGTTGTGCGTGTGTGTGTGTGTGTGTGTGTGTGTGTGTTGCAGAGCTCGGTCTCAGTGCCGAGGTGTCGGAGCTGTTAAACGAGTGTGAGCAGCCCGGTCTGGTCCAGAGTCTGCTCCTGCCGGAGGATCTGGCTCTGCGACATCTGCCGGCTCTCAACGCCGCTCACCGCCGCCTTGATTTCACCCACCGCAACCCCTCCCTCAGCTCCCTGCAGGAGGTACGCACGCACACACACACACACACACACACACACACACACACACACACACACACAGGCGTCAGGCGATTCTAGGAACAGAGCTATAAAGCTTTTAATTGGAGTATCATTCCCACATGTGTGAATGAAGAACATCAGACTTTTGGGTTGTTACTTGTGTGTTACTTTACTGCTGAGCTGGTTTTACAAAGTACTACAAAATCAAAATGTATTAAAATGAAAATATAATGAGGTATAACAGGGTGAACGGGGCAGGTGGGGGAGAGAGAGAAACTGGATCATACCATGACGCGGTTGGGGGGGAGGGGGGTGTCTTTTTGTTAAAATCTTAGGTTTAAAGTAAACCATAAGGACTGTCTATGGTTTTTTGACCATGTTTAAGCTTGTCAAACACGGACTTGTGTTTAAAAAAAACAACATGACTCAAAACAACGCATGTCTATGTAATATTTTTTAGGGGTGTTGGGACTAAAGAACCCCTAAAAACAGGCTAGATATGCCAGGCGTGTTGCCTTTTTTAATGAGTGAACACTCTGGCAAATATAAAAGTAGTCTTATTATCTTGACAAAACAATTTTCAATTATTAACATTTCAAGAAAAACTAAGAATAGAATCCAATCCTATTTACTTTTTGGGGGAAAAGGGAACAACAACTTTGCTCACCGTGCGCTTCATTAGATTTAATGACATGAGCTCAATGGTTCGGACTGGAGCTGAAATTATTAGTCTGTTAATGGATTATTCATGAACCGAACATTTATGAGCGGTTATTTTGCTAATAGGTTACTTATTTAAGATGCTTTTGTTTATGCGAACATATTGACGAGAGCAGCTTTAAATGTGTGTGTAAATGTTTTTTCTCCTATTATTTGGGATCACAGCAGTTCACATCTTTTTACAATCTAATTACAGAACACAAAAATACAGCATGACAATTTCCTGAATCCTCATAAAGAAGTACATATTGTAATATATTGTGTTTTTAAGATTCCTGGGTAAAAAAAGACATACAACTCATTTATCCAACATAATATTTTCATTATAAAAACATTTTCCTCTCCTCCTCCAGTGCGTCGTGCGAGTGTGTTGCATTCGCAGTTTTGGCCACTTCCTGACGAATCTCCAGGGCAACGTGCTGCACTTCAACCCGGAGGCGGGCATCTTCACCAGCATCAGCCAATCAGAACAGGACAATCTGGTGCAGCAGGCCAAGGCCCAGTTCCGCATGGTGAGTGACGGCTGAACACAAACGGCAGGAAGAAAAGAACCGCAAAGTCTGGCCTCGTCATGCCGTGCGTGGAACGGAGATGTGTGTTTGATGTGGTATCTGTGTTTGTGCAGGCTGAAGAGGAGGCCCGTCGTAATCGCTTAATGAGGGACATGGCCCAGCTCCGACTCCAGGTCTGTAACATTATCTCTCTCTCCAGCTGTGTGCTGATGCAGACGTCACTGCCAACACAGCGGCTCCCAGTCAGAGAGAGTTAAAACTCCACTTGTTCTCGTGTGTTTGTGAATGCAAAGAGAGACGAGATATGGTTCCCTTTAACGAGTGTGACATCCATTTAGAGGCGTACGGTTCGGTTGAACATCAGCGTCTGAACACTGAAGTAGTCCAATTTATAAACCCGCAATATATATTTATATATATACATATACTTTAGAGTGATGGCAGGAAAATCAGCTGGTTGGCTCTGTCGTCTTGCAGTTGGAGGTGTCGCAGCTAGAGGGCAGCCTTCAGCAGCCCAAGGCCCAGTCGTCCATGTCCCCCTACCTGGTGCCGGACTCGGCTGCTCTCTGCCAGCACCTGAACCTCATCCGGCAGCTGGCCGGCAGCGGCTGCTTCATCATCATCATCCCGCGGACAGGTCAGCGCTATTCCAACAGCTTTAATTGTAATTCTCTTTTTTTTTTTTTTTTCGTAAAGTCGGTTTCTGACTCAAATTCTGTTTCTGGTGCGACTTAATCCCGGCAGTGATCGATGGACTCGACAGGTTGAAGAAGGAAAACGCCGGCGCGAGGGACGGCATCCGCTTCCTGGAGTCGGAGTTCCGTAAAGGCAACAGGTGAGTGTCTCCTATTACGCCTCTCATGACGTTTCCTAGGACTTGAATACAAAGCTCACTCTTCTCCATCAAACCCTGGTTTTGGAGTGTCACCTGACCGCTGCGTGTCCGTCTGCAGGTACATCCGCTGCCAGAAAGAGTCCGGTCGCAGCTTTGAACGAGACAAAGTGAAACGTCAGGACATCGAAGCCTGGTAGCCTCACACTCTTTTCTTTTACACTTTTCTAGGGTTCTCACTGGATCACTGTGGCTTTTAGATTTAGGTTCTTTATTTCAAACATGAAGACAGAAAGTGTCTTACAGAAAATACAATATTACACAACTAGAAGGCATAGACATATATGAATAACATATTTTTCCCGTAAAGGAGTGGGAACACTTATTTAATCCCACATCTTCTCCATACATATATTTTATTGTATGTTTTTAGTGAATTCTTTATCATTAGATTGGGTTTTTTGATCTTCTTTTTTTTAAGGATCTTACAAATAAATTTTTTTCTCATGTATTCCTATCAGATATATATTATAGTTTCTTGCATATTAATTTAATTGAATCAAAAAAATAGAAATGTTTTGAATTTTTTAGTATCCAAATTATGAATTCCTTCAGAATTTAAGATAAATAACAAAACAATAATAAATAATAAGTAAATAAACCTGAGTGAAATAAACAAACGGGAAATTAAGAAAGAATAAACTATGTCTTGATTGATCCACTCTTTTTTTCCCTAGGCATTTATACAAGATGGTGGACAGCTGTCGTCAGCTGACCGTCTCCCAGAGCAACGGAGATGAAGACACAGCCGGCATGGTGACCATCCTCACCGACCATCAGGTGGAGGAGCTCTGCTCTCGGTCGGCGGCGATGAAGGTCGGTGTTTCTTCTCAAGCTGAACAGAATTACTGTACAGAGAGTTTACTTTTTATTTCTAATGTTCAACTCTTGTCTTAGTTGAACTACAACATAATCAGCACGATATTATATAATGGTTACACAGTAATAAAATACATAAACATAATCAGCATAATGGGATATAAAACAACGACATTACACAGTACACAAATATACATACCAAAAATCAGTCCTGTATATTAAATAAAATACCTCACAAGTGAGTTAATGGGTCCATCATCAAAATATGCTCAGAAGTCTTAAAAATGCAACCAAAACATCCTGGAATCACTTTACAATTTGGTAAGAAACAAATTTTTTTTAAATTTCAATGAAATCATCATAAATCATAAGGTTTCCCTGAATCAGTAAAGGTTAAATAAATATAATAATAATGATATTGGAAATTCAACATGATCGAGTTATTATGAGTGTTTTTACTGCGTTTTTCCCGTCCTTAATGTGTGTGTGTGTATATATATTTATAAAGTATAAAACGTCTGTTTTCCCCTCCCCTTCCAGTCGGCGGTCCAGGCCGTGGGCTCGGCGGGCATGGAGCTGAAGAACATCGTGGACTTCTACCGCCAGTGGAAGGAGATCGGCTGAGAGGTCAAACGAGGGCAGCTGTCGGCGCTGCGAACAGCTGATCGATCACAACACTCGCTCCCTCTCTCTCTCTCTCCCACTCTTTTGCTCTGTGTGTATCTGCGTCTTGAAAAGGCAAAAAAAACAACTCGAAGGAATCGAAAGAGTTAAAAGCTTAGAGGGGTAGAAAAGTTAAAACAGCGGAGTAAAAGAAAAAAAAGAGAAACGTGAGCGAAACCGCGGCGCGATAAGAAAGAGCAGATCTCCCACCTCCCAATCCTAAACATAAAGAGTGACCCCTGGTGGTCGGGAGGGGGAGGGTGGTGGTGCGGTAACGGTGGGGGGGGACGCTGCACAACTTTTTAAGTGCCCCTGGTTCACACCCTAACCAGGAAATACACTGTATATGTTAGCAAAGACGAGTTCATACGTGTCGAGAGAGAAACCGCACACACATTGACACATTCACGCTCCGATGAATCCATGTAGATGTTTAGAGCCGTGGTTTGGATTGTTCGTTCCCTCCTTCCCTTTCTCTTCGCTGCGTTTTTGGAGAAAAGAGGGTGAATAATGTGTGAGTCTGACGGGGTCGAGGGTGAGCACCCGACGCCTTCCAGCCCTGAAACCACCCGGGCGTCTTAGAGGCCTCTAGGGAAGGTTGAGGAAGACTTCATGTGCACTTCTCCGGGATCGGATTCATATATAGAGAGAGAGATTTTTTTTTTAAGAAATTTGTTTTTCTTAATTTGCGGTGTGTTTTTGTGACCAGTGACTTATGTATTGTGCTATCTCTGTATGAGAAGAGAAAAGAAAAAATAAATACACAGATGGGTTTTGCCCTGTTAAGAAAGTTTTAATTTGGATTTTATTTTTGTACCCGAATGATGTCATTTATTTTGCTTCTTTTTTTTTTTTTTTTTTTTTTGTAAGCTAAATCCGAATGAGATATGCAAGAATGTTTAAGGGAAAGGGAAGGGGTTGTTGCTGTGCGTTGATCCATTGAACAAAAATCCTTCAGTTCTAAAAATAAAAAAAAAACAAAATAAAAAACAAGAATTTATAATCCAGAATTTATTGATCAAGGTGTCATGTTAGAGGCAGGTAGAAGCTGATTAGCCTCGTGTTGTAGCCGGTCGTCGAGGAGGCTCAGAAGAGAAGGGGGGCCAACCGACTCTCCCAGAGGACTGTGGGTAGGACCCCTGTAAACTCCTAAACCTGTACCCTGTCTACATCACCGTTTCCATAGTGACTGTCCCATCATGCACAGTGCAAAAGAAAATGAGTATATGTGTGGCCATTCATTGAACAATAAAAAGAAACTTGTACAAGATGACTTCTCTTTTTTTTTAACCATTCCTCTGTTTTCTATTGTATTTGGAACAATAGTAAAAAAAAAAAAAAAAAAAGTCATGAAAAAATTCAACATATGTAAAAAAAAAAGTCATAGTATGTTGGAAAAATAAAACAAAGTAATGAAAAAAGTACCCAAAACCCAGGCACACATGGGGAGAACATGCAAATGCCACACAAGCAACCCAAAAGCAGGAATTGAACCACAACCCTCCCTTTGTGAGGTGAGTGTGCTACCCACTACACCACCATGCAGCCCTAAAAATAGTCATGAAAAAAGTCAAAGTATGTAAAAAAAAAAAAAAAGTTTTTAAAAAAAGTCATGAAAAAAGAAAAAAATTCATGAAAAAGTCAAAATATGTAAAAAAGAAAAAGAAAAGCCAGTTTCAAAGTAGGTGAAAAAAGTCATGTCGGGGGGAAAAAAAGTCACGAAAAAAGTAAAAAAAAATGAATAAATCATAAATTAAAAAAAAAAAAGTAATGAAAAAAGTTTTAAAAAGTCATGAAAAAATTAAATGCATGTAAAAAAAAAAAAGTCATAGTATGTTGGAAAAAAAGTAATGAAAAAAGGAAAACAAATTAATGAAAAAAGTACCCAAAACCCAGGCACACACGGGGAGAACATGCAAACGCTACACAGAAGCAACCCAAAAGCAGGAATTGAACCCACATCCTTCCCTTTGTGAGGTGAGTGTGCTACCCACTACACCAACGTAGCCCTAAACGACAGTCATGAAAAAAGTAAAAGTATGTAAAAAAAAAAAGCCCAAGTATGTGGAGAAAAAGTCATGAAAAAAAGTCAGTATGTGAAAAAAGGTCATGAAAAAAGTAAAAAAAAATTAAAAGTCATACACCCTAAAAAATCGAAAGTTGGGACAACTTACAATTTTAAGGCAACAAACTGCAATAGAATTTTAAGTTGGGAATGACAACTTAACTTTTTAAGTTCTGTTTTTGAGTTAGTAAAACTTTGAATTTCAAGTTCTATTAACTCAACCTGAAGTTGCAGTAACTCACAATCTTGAGTTAGGAAAACTGTAAAACCTTAGTCATCTTGACTTAAGTCTAAGTTGCAGTAACTCTTAATTTTGAGTTGAAAATACTTTAAATCCTTAGTCATCTTGACTTAAGTCTAAGTTGCAGTAACTCGTCATTTTGAGTTGAAACTACTTTAAATCCTTAGTCATCCTGACTTAAGTCTAAGTTACGGTAACTCGCAATTCTAAGTTAAGAAAACTTTGAAACCCAAGTCATCTCGACTTATGTTTACGTTGCGGTAACTTGACATTTTAAGTTGTGAATACTTTAAATCCTTAGTCATCTCGACCTCTCAAACTTGCAATAACTTTGAAATATGAAAACTTTAAAGCCATACTCATAACCCAACTTCAACCTGCAGTAACTCAATACATCATGCATGAAACAAATTACAGGGGCTATAATATCTGAATTCAAATCTTTTTTTATTGAACATGTCTTGCATGTCTCAAATGCTGTGCAAAAGCACAGAAGACCAATAGCTCACCCAATCAGGTGAAACAGTTGCTTTCTTAAAACATTGAAATATCAGCACGCGCTGTATTAAAATCCTTTGTATCGAGTGTCAACGACTCAAACATTTCGAAATCCAAACAGGAATGCATAATACAGCATTATATAACTGCTAACGTGCAAGATTCTTTAGGCACTTACAATAAGAGTTGGGTAGAAGGAAGGCATACCAATTTAAATGTAGAAACTGCTCTTCAAGAATCAAATTAAACTGAAGAGAAATTAACAAAATACCAGATAAAATCCTTCCAACTCAGTACCTTATGTGTCATAGATAGTGAGTGAGTGACTGGCGTGCGTGCGAGTGTATGTGTGACAGGAAGAGAAGAGATATATGGGGGACTGAGTAAAATAAGTAAATATACAAAAGGGCAGCATGAACATAAACAATTTAAAACATGCCCAACATTAGTTTGTTTTCAACAGTATTTGCAGCTCAACATTAGGTTCTGACACAGGGTTACAGAAGAAGTTTGTTTTTGAGGGATCTGACTCTTGCAGAGAGATCTGTCCCCAGCTCCAAGAAGAGCTTTTGAAACGTTTCAAATGTGTATCGCAGTTCCTTGGGAAACTGGATGTTCAGGGCGTATATCAGCCCAAAGAGCAACGCAAGGGCCGTTGGCAGGTCAGGGAGGTCTTGCAAGACGATTTGTTCTTCTAAAACCACAGCTACGTTTGAAGTCTTGCAGGAGCGGAACTTTGATCCTCCATCACCGAAAGTATCCCCACAATGAGACCCCTTGTCTTCTCCTCCTCTGGGTCAGTATCCTTGTGATGACAGACAAAAACAAATGTATGATTAATAAATGAAACAAAAGGTTTGTCTTTAAATTCCTATGGCTCAGAATAAGCTCTTACTCTCAAATAACTATACAAAAAAGATTACATTTATTTTACTTTGAGACACTTATGTTAAAAAACAGAACATTTCCATCTCATATGTAAGTAAATTCCAGACTGAATAAAGTAATAGCCAACGAAGTACATCTTTTTACGACACTTAATGCATTGACATAAAGAGGGCAAGGAGAACATTGGAATGGATCAACTGGATGAAAATAAAGGGCAGAGAGGTTAAAGTCAATAACAGAATAAACATTATGATCCAAGCAATCTATTTTAAAATATAGCAACAGTATAATCCAAGTGACGGTTGCTACTAATGACCACTCACCAGACAATTCCTGAACAGCTTCTCGTGACTCTCACGGAGAAATAAAGGGAGGCCCTTCAAAGCTGCGGTCTGTCTGTGTGCTGTTATGTAATTTGTCTTAAACACAAAGAGATGGATAAAAAACATTACTACAAAATCAAAGTAACATGTACTAAAGTAGAGAGCAAACAGGAAAACGTCAATGGTGAGTTTATCTGATATATTTCGTCCAATTTCAAATTTAATCACACAATTTACTGTATAACTGAATGAAGCACACATGGATTAAGTATTGGCTTACAGCTGTTTTCTTTCACGTCCAATAAATTGTAGACACATGCAAGTCTAAGGGTTAATCATAACTTGTGATAAATATGTGTATAGCTTTTTGACTGCTACACGTGCCACTTTCTTCTCTAATAATTAATTAATTAAGTAATTACCCGATGGGTAAGTTTCCACAACATGCAACTTATTACTGCGCTTACTGCGCTTAATAAATATACCTGTTCATCCAGTCTTTCAAGAATGTCATCCATCTCGGGGAGAGAAGCTGCCCCCCTGGCCCGATAGAGTCTGAGAAGTCCTGGAGTGTGCTCACTAATGGCTCCTCTAAAGTCATCTAGTAGCTTCTTGTTGGTGATCCGATAGAATTCTTCCTTGATCTGTTTAATAAAGGAAGGACAGTAATTTCAATTTCAGCATTTTGATTATTTTTAGAGGAATTAAACCACCAAATGTTCATATTTTGTACAAACTCCATTAGGATAACATTTCATCAGCTGCTTACCTCTGCCTCGCAAAACAAAGCAGGCCATCTCCCTTGCACTTCTGAGACCATAGGCTGTAGCTCCACAATCTCCTTGCGCCTCAGTGAGAAAGTCAAATCCATCCGCTGCTTTATGAGTGCATCATTCTTATGCCTCTTCTGTGACTCCATAACCAGTCCCAGTCTTTCCTCCTCCAACGAGTCATCAGTTTGGTTATCGGGATGGTCAGGAACATGGTTAATCTCACCTCGCCTTGGTCTCTTCAAAGAAGACCCTGCACCATCACCTTCATCACTCCTCCTTTTCCGGTTCACGCTGACCTCAATAGAGCCTGCCTGACGTAGCTTGGACCTGTAATTACCAAGTTTATATTTGATGGCTGTCTTCCATCCATCATACCCTGTTCCACTGCCAGGTTCACAGAGGCATGGGTGCTTACTGACAAGAGCTGAAGCAACGGACGCAATCTGGTCTTGATCCGGATATGCTTTCACTTCAAAAACACCCTGAGCAATCTTGTCCAACATGTTAATTTTCATGTCTCTTGTTATGTTGATACCTTTGTTGGTACTGACATATTCCAAATTGCCTTTGCGCAACTTGAGTTCCACATCCTTGGAGAAGGCTGGAATTGGAAAGGGGGAAGGCCACTCTGATACACTGCGCATGTAGTTCCTGATGAAAGTAGAGGGACTCTGGTGTGATTCGCTGGTGGATACACTGGCTGCATCAAGAGATGACATGGAATCAACCAAGGGTGACTCTTCAAAAGTGAGTAAAAGTGGCTTGTCCCAAAGAATATGTAAGATGACACGTTCAGGTGGCAACTCTGCCATAGTGATCAAATTGCAGAGCTCGTTATTGAAGTCTGGGTCCTCATATTGTAATTCGAAGTTGCCCTGAAGTGAAACATTTTCCCGAAGTATGTTTTTCAAATCCTCAACTGATTCAGGTACTTGAGGAAGCACCAGTTTCCGGTTCATATTTGGGGAGATTTTCACCAGCAAAGTTAAACCCTGTGTTAGAGGAGACATAATAAATTAGACGGACGGTTTAGGTTGCAGAAGTTGTAAAATCAGACTCATTTTAGGTTCATAAACAGATAACATCGTAGTAAGGAGTTATATTGTGTCAGTAATATCTTTAAGACATACCATTTTGCGTCCCTTTAGTTGAGCAGGCACACTTTAGGAGTAACCAGCACCGTTCCTCCGACTGTGTAGGCGATCAATGGAAGATGATTGTTGAGGGATTCAGGGTCCAAAATCTCAGTGTCTGTATAGAGGTTCTCCACGAGCTCAAAGGACCTAAAATGTTCCAGGTAAAAAGATGTGAGCTTTTTACCAACAAAGGCAACTTTTTCTTGGTTCACTACCATGGTAACTATTTTGTAGAATTCTGGCAGTCCACTGCAGTGTCCAGCTGATATAATCATACCCTCAGCATATCGGGTCCCATGCAAATAAATGTCTTTAGAAAGGGACAAAGTTTCAATATTTGGATATTTCCTTTCAATCGCTGTGCGAAGGACAGCATCCAAGGAAGCCGTTTTGATGTCAGTCACTTTCTCAACATGTAACATTGGCTTGAACAAATTTTGACTATCAAAATGGCATGCCATCATCTGCTGGTGTTTTGACGAGAGTGTCAAAAGGATATTTTTAAAGTTCCGAACATCATGCATTGTCTTCTTAAAAAAACTGTGTTTGGACTCAAACCGCATTGTCCATAAATCCACCAATGGACCAAAGCAGCGTAGAAGGTAGGGGTAATGTTCAGCAAAATGGTGCTTTGGACGCAGGCGAAAATCTGGAAAAGTATCTGTGAGCAGTCTTTTATGATCAGATAACTTGGTCTCCAGGTAGTGCAATATGTCCTCTGATAAAATAGGTGAGACAACAATTTCAACAATTTCTTTGAGGTCCATCAATATCTCCCATGCTGGTTCTTGTTCTGGTATGCTCTTTCCAATGAAAAAAGGCAGGAAGCGCAAAAGGGTCCAATTCTCATGTCCATTGCCACCTATGCTGCCCTTTTCAAAGCTTGCTTTACTAATTCTCTTTGGCTTATTCACCCTGTCTGAGTATTTGTAAGGAAATGAAGTTAATATGCTATTCAGTCTGTCCAAAGTAATGAAGCCTTTGGAAATCAATTTCTTTACACACACAGACAGTTCTACCGGAATAATACCTTCAAAAAAGTCGTGCAATATGTCTGGGGGGAAACCAGTTATAGGGTGAAAATATGACAGATTCTTACTTAAAACACATTCACTTTTAACACCATTTATATTGGTTACATCTTCATTTCTAAGTTGCACCAGAAATGCATTGTGCTGGTCAATGGAGCGTAGCTCGAAATCAGAAATCGCAGTAGTTGCTATTTCACCCCGACTTGTCAAACAAAATCTACAGAACTTGTTTACGTTGAAACTTTCCTGAAAGCCTGCAAGTCCATGAGCTCCTAAATTATCACTACTGACACAAAATACAGTACATTTTACATATCTATCAAGAGCTTGAATAAACACACCTTGTTCAAGTGACTTTAAATCCTTAATTAATGGACCAAAAAACTTCTCGTAACCAAACTGTTTAACATCAGAAGACTTTCCAAGGAGGGCTAGATGAATAGAATGTAAACTGGAACGAAACTTTGAGGGTAGGTTGAGAACCACCCAATAAACTGCAGTAATCTTGTGAATTGTCCTTGATGTCCCTAATGGGTTACACACTTATAGTATGCCAAGGGAAAAAATGGAAAAAGTCAATGTATGTGGAAAAAAAGTAATGAAAAAAGGAAAGTGATGAAAAAAAGTAATGAAAAAAGTCATAGTATGTCAGAAAAAAAAGATTTTAAAAAGTCAAAATATGTCAAAAAAAGTCATGAAAAAAGCCAAAGTAAATAAAAGGCATGAAAAAAGCCTGGAGAGAACCCAGGGTCACAAGGGGAGAACATGCAAACTCCACACAGAAAGAACCCAAAACCCAAGTATGTAAAGTATGATTTTTGACAGAGTGCAGAGCGGCATTTTTATTTTAAAAGGACCGGTTCAGCTCCACTCACACCCCAAGTCTGAAGTGAGGTCCCACCACTGGTCCGTAACAGGTCTGTAGTCTCAGTGGGTCCCACCACTGGTCTGTAACAGGTCCAGTGGCGGCGCCAAGGAGGGGCTTGGTTGGGCTATAGCCCCATCAAGAATTGTGTCAGCCCTACCGTTAGCCCTACCATAAAACCACCAAGAAAAAAACAACAACAAAATAACCAAGAAAAGTGCGGAGTTCAACAGCACCACCACGTCACGTCGTAACGGCATTCAGGCAGCTGCGATGACAACTGTCACTGATCTGGGTTCATTAACAGACTGTACTGTCCGTACGTAAACGTCAGTCAGGATATATTCATAAAAAAATATCTAAAATTGTTAAAAAGGCATAAAAATCGCTCATCTCGCTTGACGCGCCTAGTCTCAGTGTAATGAGTCCAAAACAGCCATAAAAAGCAATGGTCAACTTTTTCAGGGAAAAAAAAAAGACCTTTCTATAGCATGTCGGAAAAAAAGTGAAAAATCGACAAAATTCATAAAATGTTGTAAAAATGATGTAAAAGTCCTAACATATGCTTCTATATCGCGTGTCAATCAAAATCTGAGTGTAGTGAGTCCAAAACAGTCATAAAAAGGCTTATTCATGGCAGGCAGGTGGTTGAGGGGTTAGAGTGCATGCCATTTACCCATGTCTGCATATATGCAGCAGCCTCAGGTTCGAATCCTGGCTGGAGATCCTTTGATACATGTCACATCCCCCTCTCTCTCCCATGTTTCCTCTCTATCCACCGCTAAATACAAAGGTGTCTATGCAAGAAAATAATCTTAAAAAAAAAAAAGCCTTGATCATATTGTTAAAAAAAGGTCATGCTATAGCATGTCGAAAATTCACGAAAAAGTCAGTCAGAATATATTCATAAAAAAATATTTAAAATTGTTAAAAAGGCATTAAAATCGCTCATCTCGCTTGACGCGCCTAGTCTCAGTGTAGTGAGTCCAAAACAGCCATAAAAAGCCATGGTCAACTTTTTCAGGGAAAAAAAAGTCATACTATAGCATGTCGAAAAAAAAGTGAAAAATCGACAAAATTCATAAAATGTTGTAAAAATGATGTAAAAGTCCTAACATATGCTTCTATAGCGCGTGTCAATCAAAATCTGAGTGTAGTGAGTGCAAAACAGTCATAAAAAGGCTTATTCATGGCAGGCATGTGGTTGAGTGGTTAGAGTGCATGCCATTTACCCATGTCTGCATATATGCAGCAGCCTCAGGTTCGAATCCCGGCTGGAGATCCTTTGATACATGTCACATCCCCCTCTCTCTCCCATGTGAAAAGTGCGGAGTTCAACAGCACCACCACGTCACGTCGTAACGGCATTCAGGCAGCTGCGATGACAACTGTCACTGATCTGGGTTCATTAACAGACTGTACTGTCCGTACGTAAACGTCACTCATGTGAGCCCGCTTTCAGTGTATGCTCGACACAGAGACAGCAGGCTACTAGTTTGTAAGCTACCTGGCTCTAGCAGTTCGCGTTAGCGGCTTATAGTCACTCACGTTAAGTTAACGTTAGTAAGCCGGTCAAAATTGATCATGGATACATTTGTTTTTAAGCGTTGTCGGACGGAACAACAGATGGCGGTGGCGGGCGTGTTGGATAAAACTACGGACGCACCGTTGACACCTGCAGGGGAAGATGACCACTCGGGTCCCGGCTGTTAACGTAACTATTCACGTTGCGCTGTCTCTGTCTCTCTCTCTCACTGTGTGCGTGATTATAGCTGCGGGAGGGTGTTGTCAGCGCCGCCGCCAGGATTCAATTTCAATGTACGCACAGAAACGGCAAATACAACAACAAATGGAAAAATACTTTTTTAAGACAAAATCTAATGTTTTCAGTATCAGTGAAACAGTAGTGTATATCATGGTGATAGGGCCCGGTGCAAATAGTTTTTTGTGCCCTTCATCCCCGACCTAAACACATGTGCACGCTTGTGAGCACTCCACGCACGCACGCACACGCTTGGACACGCACGCACAGTACGGTATGATAACTCTGCCGGCCCGGGGAGAGAGACATGCATCGGCTCGGCCCACAGTGCTCAGCAGCAGAGAGGTGACGAGACTAGAGCCGAGCTGTATTGTGTAGTGGAGAGGGGCCAACACACGCTATGCGTAATTGCGCACACGCGCGCGATCATCCTCTCAAATACGGCTGCGTCCGGCCCGATTCAGCAGCATCAATTTTTTTTTTCCACCTTCAAAAAAAGTCCTCCCAGTGCGTACTGGATTCACGAAAAAGTCAGTCAGAATATATTCATAAAAAAATATTTAAAATTGTTAAAAAGGCATAAAAATCGCTCATCTCGCTTGACGCGCCTAGTCTCAGTGTAATGAGTCCAAAACAGCCATAAAAAGCCATGGTCAACTTTTTCAGGAAAAAGAAAAGTCATACTATATGAAAAATCGACAAAATTCATAAAATGTTGTAAAAATGATGTAAAAGTCCTAACATATGCTTCTATATCGCGTGTCAATCAAAATCTGAGTGTAGTGAGTGCAAAATAGTTATAAAAAGGCGTAGTCATATCCCCCCCCCCCCCCCCCCCCCCCCAAAAAAAGTCATGCTATAGCACGTCGAAAATTCACGAAAAAAAGTCAGTCAGGATATATTCATAAAAAAATATTTAAAATTGTTAAAAAGGCATAAAAATCGCTCATCTCGCTTGACGCGCCTAGTCTCAGTGTAGTGAGTCCAAAACAGCCATAAAAAGCCATGATCAATTTTTTCAGGGAAAAAAAAAGTTACAAAATTCATAAAATGTTGTAAAAATCCTAACATATGCTTCTATAGCGTGTGTCAATCAAATCTGGTTCCGGCTGGCAGCGCCACTGGGTGTTGTTATATATTCACATTGAAATTCTGACATTGATTTGAGCCCCACCGTCGTATGAGTTAGCCCCACCGTAGTTGAACCAGAAAAAATACTCTGGCGCCGCCACTGGACAGGTCTGTAGTCTCAGTGGGAAAACATGAGGTACTAGTGTTGTAGTCTCACCCCCTCTAACCAAAGAGCCTCCGATGATGCAACATGAGGATATTTGCGTCATCGGAGGCTCTTTTTCAGAATAGAAACACGGAGATCTCCGTCTCTGGGAAATGAGGGAATAATCACGACATTCAAACACACTACCGGTTTCTAACGACACAAAGCTTCATGCAAATTAATAAAACAAAATAAATAATAATTCATAGTGTATCGTATGTTGGAAAAAATATGGAAAAAAAGTCACAGCATAGCATGTCAAAAGAAGGCATAGTATAGTATATTAAAGAAATGCAAAAAATCCTAATATAATGTGTTTAAATTGTAAATTAAAAAAAACGTCAGTAAGTCAGTGTCGTAGATCAAGAAAACAGGACATTATTTAGAAAATATGTCACAGTAGCATTTTGAAAAACGTCATTTAAAGTTCTCCATCTCCCTGGACCTGGTCTTCTGGACCTGGTCTCCTCGGCTCCTCCATGTGCTCCTCACCTGGCAGTCATCATGTCACCAGCTCTCCCTCCGTCTACACACCTGCAGACCAATCACGATGCAGGACGATGGAACCTGGAAACACCTGAATACATGAACGTTTTCATCATTTCTTCTAAAGTCTGGAGGGCAGCGAAGCTTCAGCAAGTTGCTCTTTAAATGTCGTGCTCCACGTAAAACATACTCAGTATGAAAAACTCCTTTATGGAGCTTATATGGAAAATAAAGAACTTTCTCAAACATTGTAGGGACTAAACCTGATTATCTTTATACCACAGTCATGTACCAAATACAGGAGAGGTTTGCAGGATAAGACAACAAATATTTATTGAACATCTTGAATCACTGATTCCTTTAACATCACCTTTTCATGGTTTAAAGTAAGTCCCATTTAACATTAATAAAACAATATGGATAAGAGCTTATAATACTTAAATAATAGATCGTTAATGAACTTTTGCTTTTGTGAAGTTTCTTCAGCTTTTACTGAAAAACAAAAACAACAACATGGATCATTTCAAAGAATATTTTCTTCCAGAACTCGAACATTTTCAACACAACAGAGTTTCTTTAATGTCTTTATACGTCGGACACCAAAAAGGTGCAAAATCCTTGGAAAGGAAAGTTTCTAAACGGAGTGAAGCTTCCAAACGGCTCAGTTCAGCAGCGTTTTGGTCCTTTAGACCCCTTTGACCAAGACTACAGTCTGCTCGGCCTTCTGGGTAGTGCTGTCCGTGTTTTTGGCGGCGCGGGGCCGGCGCAGGTTCAGGAAGCTGAAGGGCGTCTCCAGGCTGAAGCTCTTCTTGGTGAAGGAGGCGGAGCCACCGGTGGTGGTGGTGGTGTTGTTGTTGTTGGAGGCCGGAGCGTTGTCCACCACGTCGCCCTCGGCTCCTTCGGCTCGGTCACCTGCAGCACAGGAAACGGCTCATCATCATTTTTTTCTTTTTAAAGAAAAAGAAAATGATGTATATATTTTGTGTTGTATAATGTACTCCAATTACAATAAATATTTGAAGTAAAAAATAAATATATAACAGTTTCTGACGCTTTTATGTGCATATTCATGAAAACATGAGAAAAGGTTGTTTTATTCTCATTAATAATATATAGGACATGGTTAATAAATATTTTAACTTTTAAAAAGGGTAAAAGTCAATTATTTTTACATTAAACAGCCATTTTTCCCATCACCCACCTCTCTCCAGGTCACATTCCGGCGACGACGCCCCGCTGCACTCGCTGCGAGGCCCGAGCACCGGCGAGATGAGGCCGAAGTCGGACAGCGAGGCGGTGCTGGGAAGGTCCAGGCTGCAGGGCCTCGACAGGGGAGAGAGGGAGGAGGAGGAAGGAGTCGGTGACGGAGAGGTAGAGGAGGAGGACGCGCAGGAGGAAGAGGAGGAGGAGCCGGCGAAGGGGCACGGCGACAGGAGCTCCTGAGGGCTGCTGGGAGTCGAACCCAGGCTGCAGGTGGAGCGAGTCTCCGAGTCCTCCTCCGACATGACGCTGCCGCCGCCGCCACACGCCTCGTCATCGAAGGAAACGGACGCCACTGTAGGAAGAGATGGAGAGAACATGAGTGATGAGGGGAAAGAGGTGGATCATTAAAAGGAAAGTGAGAGATAGAAGGAGACGAACGGAGGAGAGAAAGATGGAGGACGGAGGAAAGGAAAGAGGAGGGAGAGATGTGAGACTGAGATATAAATAGAACCTGAGAGGAGTTTCATTTAACCAGACGTTAATCGAAGCACACGAACGCACCCTTGTTGTATTCAACATTAAGGTTAACATGTAATCACAGCTCATCTGCTCCTGGATGGGACGCCTGCCGCTGCACACCGCCGTTACCGTGGTAACGCCACCTTATTTATTCCACACGACGCAGAGGGAACGTTTTTTAACCTCCAAACTGATAAAAAGATCCATCGTCCTTTCTCAGAGACGGAAACCGTGTTTACATCCACACAGATACTCCACTGTCATTGGACGGCTCGAGTAAACACCATATCGTGTTTGGATATTCTCTATGAGGCTTTATTGTGAATATTGTTCAGGTTTTAGGAGCATAATTTAGGCATGTATGTTCAGGTTATATGGCGGTTTGTGACGCTCGGCCCGTTTCCTGTTTGCTGGAAGACAACAAGCAGAACTGAGACGACGGCGGTTCACAGCAGGAAGGAGGACGGACGTCACGGAGGTTTTACATGATCAGCTGTTAGCAGGATCTACGGTCTACGGTGTGATCCGGACTCACAGGTGGAGCTGCTGGCCGAGGCCTCAGTTCTAAAACACAAACATCTGCTGTGTTCATAAATATCTGGTTTCTTTTATTAAAAAGCAGAAGGAACAAGTTTTTTTTTCCAGCAGCAACAAGAATGAGAAAGCTGCAACTAAAATCTGATTATTTTCCTGATCTCACACACAGACTGTAAACACACACTCCTCTGACCTCACACATGTGTCTCAGACAGACTCTCCTCTCTGCAGCAGATCTGAAGTTAATTGATTGAGTGTTTAAACTGATTATTTCCAGCTGCTGATGTCATCGGCCGTTTCCTCTCTTCTTAGAAAGTCGTTGGAAGCTGAGATGTGATGATGGAGACAGATCAGAGCTCTGTTGTCTCACCGATTACTAGAAGCACGATGACGTCTTACAGCTCGTATACAAGAGGACATTTAGAGCTTCGTTACCGTGACAGCGACTCTCTCTCTCTACTCACTGGATATCCCGTCCGACTCCATCTTAAAGCTGGAGATGTCGTCCCCGGTGACGCCGTCGCCCTCGGCACCAACGCCGCGCCCCCGCAGGCCGATGCTGGAGCTCCGCCGCCGCTCGTGGATCTCGTCGGAGATGATCTCCAGGTTCCTGAGGGCCGTCTTGTACTCGCCTTTGGCCTGAGACAGCTTGGCCTGCCGCTCGTCCACGTTCTTCTTCAGGTTCTGGAGAGGAAGACGGTGAGAAGGAAGACCACGATGAAGACCACGATGAAGACCACGGAGCGACGCACTCAGACGGCTCAGACGAGCTGAACATGTGGATTATTTCACAGAAACATTTTGACACTAATCTGCTGCTAATCCAAGCCGACTGCAGGTCTCTGAAGGAGCCACATAAAGAGACATTTTAGACACAGGTTTCCTCCACCTTTTCTAAAGTCAAATTCAAGCATTTCAAGGTGGATTTCCATGCTTTTCCAGCACCTTCCAGCTGTGGTAAACTACATATTTGTATCAATCCAATGGTCAGTATTCAGTCTACTTATTATGTCACTTGTTCATCACATTAAATGAGACGTTATTGTCCTCTAAACAACCAACATGATGTTTGGAGACAGCTTTTTACAGAAGGACCACAAATGAAAGGAAAACTAATTCCACTAACAGATCCACAGAAATATAATCACCAACTATTTTCATCATCTGTTCATCATCAAAAGTCATTTTTCATAAAGAAATGTCAGAAAATGCTGTTTTCAGTCCCTCAGATATGGAGATCTTCTTTATTCTAAATTCAAGCACTTTTCAAACCTCGAAAATTCAAGTGTTTTCAAGGATTTCCAGCACCCGTACCAACCCTGTAGATAACCTTTGTGTCACAGCACCGACGCTGACGTACACAGCACTAACAGCTGATCACAGACTTAATGACATCATCACAGCGAGTCAACAGACACATACCTCCAGCTGCAGATAGTACTTGGCCTTCATCTCAAAGTAGGGCCTGTGGAGGAAGAGGAGAGACTATTAGAGGGAAGATAACCCAGAAAAAAAAGAGCAGCAACCACATCATCATCATCATCACCATGGCAACCTAGAGGAGCAGGAGAGAGGCCGAGGGCTTGTGATGCTGGATTAGTGAAGCAGGCAGAACGGATTAACATCCTGCTGAGGCGACACAGAAATGCTGCAGCTGATCCTTCACAAAGACCAGATCCAGAACTCACAGAAATAAAACCCCATGTCTCTCAGCGGAGAGACGTCGATGGATGAAACGTTCACATGCTTTTATTTAAATTTGCTCTTCCACAAAAGTAAGAAATACTCCACTACGAGCAAAATGCACATAAAATGCCCAAAAAAAGTCCTATGCGTCGTTAGGATTCACCAGACAAACAATCCTTATCAAAGGGGTCTTTGAAGAGAGCGGCTTCGGGTCAGGAAGATAAAGCAGTGAAAATCTAAAGATAACTTCTTTTTTTTTTTAAGTTTCTCATCCACAGAAGGTCGTTACTCATCTGTTTCTCCCACATGGGAGCGCATCGACCTTCTGTAGATAATTCAGACTATAAATAAGAACCTCATGGAAACCTTCCACATCGTCCCGCTAGCCAGCCGATTTAAAAAATACAAATCACTCCTTTATGCATGCAGGGAGACCATCAGATTTATTTCTCATCTTAAAAGATGATTTGATTTTATTCCACTGAGTTCTGACTGCTTCCATCTGAAACTGAAGCTTTGAAAAATGATTCAAATACTAAATATCCTGCAGTGCCAACTGCCTTGCAGGGAATCTGGCTGCTCATTTGCATTTTATGCCACATTTTTTTAAATACCTGCATAATTTTCTGAGCTTTACTGATTCTAAACCAGTGATCAGAAAAACAGTAGGTGAAAATTACTTTTAATTATCAGCAGCTTTTGTGTTTTTCTTCTTTTACAGAACAAATAAATGTTGAGCTGCTCTTTGAATGGCAGCAATAAAGTTTGACTTTTTTATTAATAAATGGAACATTACTCTTCTCAGTTTTAAGAATGCACGAGAAATGAGCTCAGAAATATCAAGAGCTAATCCTGGAGTTTCTATTCATTATATTTTTAATTCAAGTCACTTCCTTTAATTCAACCAAACTTCCCCTTTAACACCCTGAAACAGGTCCATGTGGTTAATACTAAGAAAAGGTGCGAAGTTGATTTCAGACGAATAGAGAAGAAAAACCTGCTTTCGATAAAACCATGTGAACAGCTGGATCTGCTCCTCGGAACCTAGGAAACCACATGGTTTCTTTGGCTTCGGTCCAACCTTTCATTCAGGTCGGAAAAAATGACAAAACCTAAGTTAGCTTTAGACGACAAAACCAACGTTAGCTTTAGACGACAAAACCTACGTTAGCTTTAGCCGATAAAACCGATGTTAGCTTTAAAAGACAAAACCAATGTAAGCTTTAGACAATAAAATCAACGTTAGCTTTAGGCGGAAAAAAAACCCGTTAGCTTTAGGCAAAAAAAACGTTAGCTTTAGTTGAGATTAATATTTTTGTTTTGTTACAGTCACTAAAAGTCGCTATCACACAAGAATAAAAAAGACATTGTATTTTTTGGTGAAAAACGAGATAAAGTTGTAATTTTGATTAATTCTGTCAACTTGTCAAATAAGGAAAGGTCTTTGTCGATACTGAATTTTTCTGAAACTTAACGTAAATATCGCCTAAAACTTGATGCTGAGCTCCAACGTTGCCGCCAGAGTTCCCATGATGCCACGTTGTCATTAATAAGCAGTGAAACCCGTCGGTGACGGCGGACTCTTACTTCGACTTGTTGATGGTGCGTTTGAGTTTCTTCTCCAGCTGCTTCATGCGGCCGATCGCTGCCGTATATTTGGCCGCTGTCTCTTTGTGCACCAACTCGCTTCTCGTCTTGGTGTGCTCCGCCTCCATAACCTGGGACAGCCAATCACAATTCACCGTCAGCCAGAGGTTAAAAATCGTTTCTCAAAAGCAGCCATTTAGATCTATTTTTTTTAAATTGCATTTGCGAAACATTTAAATAATTGAACAGGAAGAGACGTTACACAAAACGTCCCAACAATCCATGTGATGATTCAAACAATGTCGGCTAAATGTGAATGAAGCAGCACCTCTGAAAACAAGGTTCATATTAATAATAATAATAATAAGTTAAAACAAATCAAAATAACATGTGGTCCAGGGTGTCAGCTCCCCCTACTCACCCGCTGGGTGGCGTGGTTCAACATCTCCTGCCAGGCAGAGTCAAACTGCCGGCTGTCCTCCTCCAGGAGCCTCTGCTCGGCCAGGGAGATGGTCTCCTTCGCCGCCCGCAGGACCTCGGTGGCTCTCTGGAAGTCCTGGGTGGCCTTCTGGGCCTCCAGCTGGGCCTGCAAGACAACGACAGGGAGATTGTTGTTTATTTGTCGTCCATCCATCGATTCAGCGACGAATCATTCCAAGACTATCATCATTCTGGATGTTTCCTGCAGCAAATTCATGACATCATCCAGAAGTGAATAAAGTATTCATCGGTGATTTAATATCAATAACCAGATTCAAAGGATGCTGAAATAACTCCATAATGATGGTGATCAGTAAAAAGTGTGAAGTCATGCTTTGTTAGGTCCGTCTGCAAGACCACAAGATAACTACTTTTAAAACGCTTGTTTTCTGAATGGAGTCTGGTTGATGGGTGCTAGGCTATGCTAACATTGTAGCTGCTCCATCAACACTCCAAATAAGGTCATCTAGACATAAACACAGCAGAGACCTTGTTGTTTGGACCACAGACAGTCTCTGGTTTCTCCAAATAGTCTGGTCTGGTCTCTGGACTAATGTGAGCTACTATCTAGACCTCTGGGGGACCACAGACAGTCTCTGGTTTCTCTAAATAGTCTGGTCTCTGGACTAATGTGAGCTACTATCTAGACCTCTGGGGGACCACGGACAGTCTCTGGTTTCTCCATAGTCTGGTCTGGTCATATGTGAGCTCATAATAAAAGTATAAAAGCTATGAGGATAACGCTGTTAAACATGTCTCTCCATATTGTTTTTTCATTAAAGTGAAAGATTATTTTCTGTCTTTTAAATTGACGAAGTGACTTTTCTGTGGTATTGAATTGTTAAAATGATCGGCAGTTTGACGTCCACAGTTCCTGAATCATCAGAATCTTCCATCAGCTCTCTTGGTCCACCCGTGTGGAAGCTGTGACATCACCACATGGCCTCCTTAATGTCATTATTGCTGGTCATCAACATGCCAGCAGAGCAAGACCCACACAACCTCCGCCTTGTTATCGTCATGTGATCAGCTACAGGGAGACGTGTCCCCACAGTCTCCTGTCTGTGTCTCCTGTCTGTGTCTCCTGTCTGTCCACAATAAGAGGAAACTATTATTAGAAGCACACACGTGTTACCTGACTCACGTGATGGAGATTTCACTGCACACAAACAACGTGACTCGTGAGATTTGTTTCACTTCCAAGCTTCATCATAAAACACATGCAGCAGCAGCAACAACAACCTATGTTGGACTGGATCTTCTGTTCAAAGCTAAACTTTATGTTTTCCTTGGTTGAGGCCTTTTATAAGTCAAACCAAAATTCACAAAAACAACTAAGACAACGTGAAACTAAAGCTGCATCTGGTTTTAAATGCAGCATCAACATGTCAGTGACAGCGAGACATCATGTGGTCATCATTTAGCCGGTACTCAAAGCGAGACGAGTGGAGAAAGTAAGAACGAGAACAAGTATGAAAACACCAGTACCACGGGTACAACAACACGTGTGCCACAACAGGGGTACCACAACACGAGTACAACAACACGGGTAACACAACACGGGTTCCACAACATGTGTGCCACAACACGGGTAACACAACACGGGTTCCACAACATGTGTGCCACAACACGGGTAACACAACAGGGGTACCACAACATGAGTACAACAATACGTGTGCCACAACATGGGTACCACAGGTACCACAACACGGGTACAACAACATCAACGTGACTTGAGGCACTCTCCGCTAAGTAACCATGGGAATTTATCCGACCAAACTAGCCTGCCCTGGGGCAGGCTAACCATCAGGCTTACTTTAGCGGGGGTTTCAGAGAAGTCCGTCTGTCGGAAACAACTGTACCAGCAGAAGGTTCCGCCAAGCCTAGTCCTCGTGATTTCGTCACGTGAAAGACCAAAAATTACCAAAATTACATATATGAAGTACAAACAGACTATATTTTCATCAAGCGTCTAAGAATACACGCTTGCAATTAAAAAAATATGAATAAATTGTTTATTTTGTTTAAGACCAACTGGCCATATCATAAAGCCCCCAGTTGGGTGAGTGGTGATGCTCCTGCCCCCGGATGTGGGCATCGCAGGTTCACATCTCGGCGAAGACATCTCATGTGTGTTTTTTTTTGTTTTTTTGCCTGTATAATTGTCTTTAGATCAGAGAATTAGACCAACATTTTACCTTAACTATGATAAATATGTCATACAATTTCCCCAGAACCCAAATATAACTTGCAAAAACATGATAGATATAAAGATGTTATTATTAATAGCATGTTATAAATCCCAACGACAAAGGCATTGCTGCATGCAATTTTCAGCCACATAAATTCCTTTCAGGTGAGTTCATTAATAGGTTCATTGAATGTGTTCATTGAATTGTTGAGATAAATGAGTTGGTCAATGTAGATGCATTTACTAGGCCTATCAAAAAAAAAAAAAAAGAGAGAGAGAGAGAGAGTTCCGGACAAAGAAAGAAGTTTCTCAAACTTCCATAGTCGGGAATTGAACCGTGGCCGGCGGCATGCAAAGCTGGCACGTTACCTCTACGCTATAGTCATGTTCGACAAATTGTAGTCAGAGTTATATTAGAACATGTTACTCTTAACGGTACTTCCGTATTTAATCGCTTGGCAATTCTTGCCCAAGCAGCCTTGCGATTTTTATTTATCACTACAGTATTCCCTTTATTGGTTATGATGGGTTTGAACTCCTCGTACAGTTCTATCAATAATTTTTGCGCTGGTATTTTCTGCCATTTTCGAGATGATTCGACATTCACGGTTCTGGTCTGGCTTCATATCCCGTGAATGGCGTAACACAAGACAACTTTAACCTGGCTTGAATAAGCCTCAACAAGGCGCGGCTGAAATGCGTTAATGGAACGGGTTTAGCCGCAAGTGGAAGTTGGCGTTAGTTCTAACCAGGCTTAACCAGGTAAGCGCCGCTTTAATTAGCGAGTTTGGTGGAATACCCCTCTGGGGTACCACAACATGAGTACAACAACACGTGTGCCACAACATGGGTACCACAGGTACCACAACACGGGTACAACAACATGAGTACAACAACACGGGTAACACAACACGGGTACAACAACACGGGTTCCACAACATGTGTGCCACAATACGGGTAACACAACAGGGGTACCACAACATGAGTACAACAACACGTGTGCCACAACACGGGTAACACAACAGGGGTACCACAACACGTGTGCCACAACACGGGTACCACAGGTACCACAACACGGGTTCACCAACAGGGGTGCACCAACACGGGTACAACAACACGAGTAATACAACACGAGTACAACAACGCTGGTATCTCAACGCGGGTACTACAACACGGGTTCCACAACACGGGTACGAAAACACGGGTACAAAAACGCATCTCCAAAACTCTCATAACTGGATCCAACTACCCAGAAAAATTGAGCATGACCATTATCACAAAAGGTGGAAGTGTATTTATGTTGAGCTGAAGCTAAACGGTCTGAAGACGTGCTGTTAGCAGGAAAACATCAAACCAGAAACCCCCACTAGATTCAGGTGCACCAACAGCTTAGGACCAGCAGCTGATGTATCCATTATAAGCACTTCAGTAATTATTCAGTTGGAGCTCAACAACTTCCTCCACAAAAGCCACGAGGAAAAAACCCTCACTGTCGCAACAAACGAAACCCAAAAAAATGCATACGGAATCAAATTACACTGTAGTCCGTACACAGCCAACAACACTGCAGTCCCGTCCCTCTAACTGCTGAACCAGAAACTAACTAAGCTCCCCCCTAGTCTTCAGGTGTTACTTGTGGTGGGTATTTACGCACTGAAACCCGCAAGCCCGGTGAAGCAACCAGCAATTGGCGACCCCCCTGCAGCTTCGGACGTGCTCCCAAGACAACTGCTCTGGCCACGTTCACACCACACTAACAAACCCCCCCACGAACTCCAAGGGAATTCACCCTTCAGCCTATCGGGGATAGAACAGCATTTTATTCACAGTGCATACAGGACCACTTATCTCTGGCACAAAATCTAAAGCCAAACAGCTCGGTTTCACAAACACAGTCCCCAGAACAATTACCATTATAGCTGCACACATCAACCAAAAACAGCCTCCTCACCCACACTCGTCCAGGTCTCCCAAACAACCAGAATGCACAAGTCAATCACCAAACTAGGTGCACCTACCCTCAAGGATCAGTCTCAACAAGCAGAACCAATGGCTACACAAATGTAAACCAGATGAATCAAGTTCAGGTGTGACTCATTAACATAACACTAACCAGAGTAGTCCAAACACCGCCAACAACACTGCAGTCCCGTCCCTCTAACGGCTGAACCAGAAACTAACTAAGCTCCCCCCTAGTCTTCAGGTGTTACTTGTGGTGGGTATTTATGCACTGAAACCCGCAAGCCTGGTGAAGCAACCAGCAATTGGCGACCCCCCTGCAGCTTCGGACGTGCTCCCGAGACAACTGCTCTGGCCACGTTCACACCACACTAACAAACCCCCCCACGAACTCCAAGGGAATTCGCCCTTCAGCCTATCAGGGATAGGGTAGCATTTTAGTCACCATGCATACAGGACCACTCATCTCTGGCACAAAATCTAAAGCCAAACAGCTCGGTTACACAAACACTCCCCAAAACAATTACCATTTGCACACATCAACCAAAAACAGCCTCCTCACCCACACTCGTCCAAGTCTCCCAAACAACCAGAATGCAGAAGTCAATCACCAAACTAGGTGCACCTACCTAAAGGGTCAGTCTCAACAAGCAGAACCAATGTCTACACAAATCTAAACCAGATGAATCAAGTTCAGGTGTGACTCAATAACATAACACTAACCAGAGTAGTCCATACACAGCCAACAACACTGCAGTCCCGTCCCTCTAACTGCTGAACCAGAAACTAACCTCAGCTCCCCCCTAGTCTTCAGGTGTTACTGGTGGGTATTTACGCACTGAAACCCGCAAGCCCGGTGAAGCAACCAGCAATTGGCGACCCCCCTGCAGCTTCGGACGTGCTCCCGAGACAACTGCTCTGGCCACGTTCACACCACACTAAGAAACCCCCCCACGAACTCCAAGGGAATTCGCCCTTCAGCCTATCAGGGACAGAACAGCATTTTAGTCACCATGCATACAGGACCACTTATCTCTGGCACAACATCACCAGTTCGGTGAGACTAACATATTCAAAAACAAGTCCCCCAAACAACCATTATGTACAAGTCAATCACCAAACTAGGTGCACCTACCCACAAAGATCAGTCTCACCAAGCAGAACCAATGGCTACACAAATCTAAATCAAGTCAAGTTCGGACGAGCCCCATTTATTACTCCAACACAAGAACCACAACACGGGTACCAAGTAATTATGGCATGATAATTACAACATGTTCATATGGTCCCATGTCTGGTGAGTCTTGGTTCCACGTCACCGGTTCTTCCTACATCTTTCCCTGGACGCCTCAGCATCGGAGCTTGCTGCCTCTTTCTTCCTACTTCCTGTTTGAAAGTCTCTGCATGCAGCCCATGAAACTTTCAGAAGTACGAACCTCCAGAGGGAAGTCGATGTGTCAGTACTGCAGAGATTCCTTCTCCGGCACTTCAATTATTCAAGAGAGAATTAAACAAGCTTCGTTAACGTAATTACTGAAAGGCAAGAACGGGGGATGAAAGGAAGGGTCATGTAAACATCCAATCCTCCACTCCTGACTGATTTTTCACAAACAATTGTGTCGTGATATCCGAGAAGACGAGACACTTGAAAGATCCAGAACCAGTGTAACTGAAAGGTAACGGAGACCACTGAGTCTCCTGAATGAATGAAACACTGCTGTACAAAGACGAAGATATTTTATTCTATGTGGCTCAAAGAAACTCATCCTGTTGTGCTACTACGTACAAAAGTATTATAATTCTTATAATAATATAATAGCAGCTTTATGGCTGTCAAAAATGGTTTTCACTTTGTTTCCATGACGATAACGAGACACAATCAGACTTTGTGTAACTGAAATGCACCACCATGTATACAAGTCAGTCCTTCATTGGTCGAGGAAGGATCCAAACAGTACCTGGAGGTTGGAGGTATCGAGAGAACACAGTGAGTCCAGTAGAATCCTAAATCTGTTTACCATCAGCAACACGAGAGAATGTTGGGAAGTTGCAGGATCTGTATTCAAAGTGACCCAATTTGGATGATTTTCCGGGAAAGTCTGGCTATTAATCTCCTCTAAAGTGACAGCAGAATCTGGGACAATGAGGTTTTAGGGACAGCGGTTGGAGACCATGCGAACGCAGACGAGGCATCCTTCCTTCCCCTGTCTGGCCCACTTACCCCGGCCTTGGATGTGGCCGATATTCAAGGAGAGAGCTGAATGAATCGAGACTGGCCTTGATCTAAACAACTGTGACATTAACAATCGTCTCCGATGCCTCGTCACGGTCCTGAATAGAGAGGTCTGGTACTTTTTAAATAAAAAACGGAATCGTTTAATGATGGCAAAGCACCAGGAGGTGACTAGCGATGGGATGACGTTCGCTGAAAAAGCTGTCTAGCTGACTATCACGGTGAAAAATTGATATATTTTTTAAAATGTATTATTTATCCTTTATTTATTCAGGGAGGTCTTGAACTCAATCCTCCTTCCTGTCCTTCAAACAAACTTCTGCAGCCACCACTTTGCTGAGGAAGGACTGAGTCATCCTATCTCACTTTAAAGCACCATCATAATGCACAACAGCAGCCGTGAGAGACTATCCACCAGTTGTGTGTGGGCGTCTTAAAGAAGAACTTGATTTCCTCACATGCCGTATTAGCAGCAAACACACCATCCAACATTCCGCCTGCAGCCTCGAGTCGTAGGACCTGAGCTGGAGTGACGATGCATATTTCATGACGTGAGGAAAAACCCTTCAGCTGAAGGTTCGACTTCAGCTTCGGTCCCACCGGAGTCAGCACTTAAAAACACACATCTTTTCAAGCGATGTGCACTCAGGCCATCACACACACAAGCTTCTGGGCGTCGTCGCCCCGAACCACTTCACCTCAACTCAACTGCAGGTCAGCCGGAAGTGCATTTGGACCAGCTGACAAACTTTGACCAGATCAAAAGGGACAAAAAGAGCTGCTGCCTTCCCGGTTCTCTTTCAGGAAGGTCACAAGGTCGATTCATGCAACTTTTTAGGGAAATCTAAAGCAATAGGCAGATCTGAACTCGGCAAACAAGGGGTCTTGGTTCGGATGTTTGTTTGGGTTGAGAATGCAACCGACCCACAAAACCAACACAAAATATGAGCTTGAAGCAGCTCCGCCACTCCCAGGGTGTTTCTCGCCCGTTGCTAATGCGTTTCTTATCAGTGAGTGGCAGAGCGACGGAGGGAGGACAGCGAGAAAGCAAACAGTGAGTCAGAATTAACACTGTGGGTGTGCTCTGATTGTGCAGAAAGCAAGATTAAAACATTTAAGTAAAATGTATAATATATATTTTTAAATAAAAGGCAGGAAGAAGGTGTTCAAAGAGGGATAATAATAATAATAATAATAATAATAATAATAATAATAATAAAGAAAAGTAAATATTGGATATAAAAAAGGTAAAGCTGGAAAGAGAAGACAGAAGGAAAAAGACAGATTTATTAAGAAATAAAGAAGAAAAAGGTGAATGAAGAAATCATAAATTAAAATGTAGCCGACTGAATGTGTGAAGGCCTTGAAAAGACCACAAAAGCTCTAGAAAAGCAGCTCCATGACAATGAAAGGCTGGTCTACAGTAACAGAGACTCTGTGTCTTTAATTCAAGATATTTTTAGCTCCCAAATGATTCAAGTTAGTGTGAGCCGCCTGATTAATACGATTTATGACAAACATCAGACTCAACGCCTCCAACCAGCAGCTGTTTTAATGATTTCAGCCCTTTCTCCATCTGGTCAAACAAACGGGAACATGTCGGATTTTATGTCATATCACACTCAAGAAGTGCATCGTGGTGAATTTTTATCATCAGGACTTTAAACAGCTGGCTTTAGATTGTAGTAGTACACCACACAGCTGGGGGTGAAAAGGGAACTGAGACGGTGACAGGAAATTACTGTGCAGTTTCCCCGTTTTCTGCATGTTAATGATCAACTAGACCAAAAGAGATTGAAGTTCAAGCATGAAGATTCTCTCTTAATAAAAGTGCAGACTAATTCCTTAAATTATTTGATCATTTAATAAATCACATAACTTTATACAAAAACTATAGATTTTTAAAAAAATGGTATTAACCCTGCTGTGATAAAGAACGTGATCAGGAGTACGTTTCGATGCCGACACACAGACCAAACATCTGCAGCTTTAAACGAGACCTGATCAGACCAGGCCAAACCAGAACCTGGTTCCCCAGAAACCAAGTGGACCCAGGACTTTGAGACCTGAATGTGTCTACCATCCCCCCCCCTGGGTTCACTGACCTGTCTGGCACACCGCCGGGCTTCCCAGTACGGCTTGGACTCCTCCACGGCCTTGCCGATCTTCTTCACCAGTTCGTCCAGTTTCACGGTGGCCTCGACCAGAACCGAGCGGAACTTCTGCCTCGCGTCCTGACAGACAGACAGACAGACAGACAGACAGACAGACGGACAGACAGACAGGGTTAGGTTTGGTGACAACGCCGTTGTGGGTCAGGGGACGCCGTGATCATCGGTATGAGCGGTGTGAAGGAGGGTTCACATGATGGGGATCTGATGACGTATATTAGTGTTATCACTTTAAAAGGTACTGGTTCTGGTTCTGGTTCTGTTACTAAAACATAGTAAAGTAAAAAGTAAACGCTTCTGATAGATATAAACAAAGGTTTGATCCACATCAGGCTGACTCAGTGAAACATCGTATTTGTGTTTAAGTTAAAAGGAGGAACTAACTAAAAGCTTGAGAAACGTTTCTCCAGCTAGTAAAAAAAAAAGTTTGTTTCTTGTTTTACTTCACGTTGAACTTTGGATGACTCGTTACACCCCGACCTTTGACCTTCACTTTACCGGCAGCTCGTAAAGTCGATAGTGAAGGAAATTAAAGTGGCTCTATTGCTGCTGTGAGTCAGGACTTCTCTAAAACCTCAGAGCTCGCAGATAAAAACACAAAAGCAGGTCTGAATAATGGAGAGGACGCGTCGGCCGTGTAATCCGGGGCGACGCACCACGAGCCCGACGGCCGACACGCTCCGGAGAGTCCCGATAAACAATCTGCTGAGGGACGCCGTGACCAATGGAACGATATAAATGTACTAACTGTTTGTTCTGTCTGAGGCAGCTTTGTTTCCCAGGCTCATAAACACTCGGCTTATATCATCGTCTCATCGTTATGAGAACAGAAGTCAGACGCTGCTCGACCTCGCCGTCCTGGAACAAAACATGCCGTTACAGAAATAACAACACATCAAACTGCAACAATGATCCGGCAACAACAGGGATTGTCCAACATGAAAGGTTGCACGTCCAGCTGAACTATGCTGTTAGATAAAAAGCACCAAGTCAGCAGGTTTCAGACCTTTTTAAGATCCAGTCTGACGGGCGACAAGGTCCGTGATCTTCAGACATTTTAACGGCTCGTTTCTTCGCTCTCAGGAGATAAATGTTGTCACAACGGGGGAAAAGGTCAAATTCCTCCTCCAATAACATCTCAGACCTTGTGACTTGAAAGATGATTAAAGCTCCTTCTGAGAGACTGAATCCAACAAGATCAGTTTTCAGAGACCTTTGAACCTGGAAGCACATTCATCAAACGTTCGAGTCCTGCAGACTAGTGGAGCGATGGATGGCGATGGATGACGATGGATGATGGTGATGGATGCCGACGGATGCTGATGGATGATGATGGATGATGACGGATGATGATGGACGATGATGATGACACAGAAATCGACTTCCTTCGTGGCCGCCAGCATCACAGCTGCTGGTGTTACTTGAAGGAAGTGACTTCATGTTTGTTCCGTCGTCAAGGAGATTTACTGCGACGCCTGATTGATGGTGGACGGCGTGTCTCTGACATTTAACTGGATTCACAGTGATTACATTGATGCCGAGTTGCTTCATCCCTTTACCGACAACAACACGAACTTAAGAGTTAAAGAAATAAACAACGTTAAATATCAAAATATCACAATGAAACATGAACACGATGTTCAGACAAAAACATCCTCATCTGTGGCTGTAAATGATAAACATCACACTGCAGCGATCGTCCAATACCATGTTCATAGAATATTAAAGAACTAAAGTCCTCCGTCCTCCGTCTCTGTTCTCCTCCTCCATCTTTCCCCTCCGTCCTTCTCCTTCGCCCCCCCGTCCTTCTCCTCCATCCTCCCTCTCTGTTCTCCTCCATCTTTCTCCATCGCCCTCCCCTCTGTCCTTCTCCATCTTCCCCTCCATCCTTCCCCTTTGTCCTCTGTCCTTCTCCTTCATCCTTCTCCTTCGTCCTCCCCTGTCCTCCTCCTTCGTCCTTCTCCTTAATCCTCCCCTCTGTCCTTCTCCTTAATCCTCCCCTCTGTCCTTCTCCTTCATCCTCCCCTTTGTCCTCCTCCTTCATCCTTCTCCTTCGTCCTCCCCTCTGTCCTTCTCCTTCTCTGTTCGCCTCCATCTTTCTCCTTCATCGTCCCCTCCGACATTCTCCTTCGCCCCCCGTCCTTCTCCTCCGTTCTCCTCCTCCATCCTCCCTCTCTGTTCTCCTCCTCCATCTTTCTCCATCGTCCTCCCCTCCATCCTTCCCCTTTGTCCTCTGTCCTTCTCCTTCATCCTTCTCCTTCGTCCTCCCCTCTGTCCTTCTCCTTCGTCCTCCCCTCTGTCTTTCTCCTTCATCCTTCTCCTTCGTCCTATTAATATTAAATCTGATTATTTGTCGAGTAAACAAAGAAAATCCCCTTCTGGATTGGATGTTGACTGATAAAGGAGGATTTGACTGGTTTTACTGGTTTTAGTGGACCGTGACATTTTGAGATCTTGATCCGTCTGACAGAAGGAGGTCAGAGTCCTGAACAGCTGCCGTCTTTGTTGGGACATAAAAACAAGTTGACTTGACGTTGGAGCTGGTGGAGCCGTAAAGAAACGGCAGAAAGATAAATGAGTCGAGGTTCAACAGGCGACCAGTGTTGAGTCTGGCCGGCCGCCACGTGGAACAGAAGTAGGCTGGCCTAAAAACGGACGCCACGAAATCCCACAATTCCTGATACCAAGATAGAAAACAACCAACGAATCCGATGTTCTTCAACTTATCCTCCTTCAGAGAGTTTATTAGCAATTTCTCACCAAAAACGACATTTTATCTAATTACATTTGACCTTCACCCAGTGTTTATTAGCTAGTTTAAATGTGAGGTGTGCTGATTTTCCAGTGACTTACAGAGTAAACAGAATAGTTTGGCTTTTGGAAAATCATGACAGGAAGTTTTCATTAAATTCAGGTAATATATTGGCAGAATGATGAATAATTAAAATACCCAAAAGTTGCAGCAAGTTCTCAGCCAACAAAATGTGATCACAGATAGAAAGTGAATCACGTTGGTGGACCCGCATGATGGAACCAATTCAATAAAATTCATTTTATTTATAGTGTCATATCACACCAGAAGTCATCTCAGGACACTTAACACATTGAGCAGGACTAGAATACAATTTCAAAGTCCCAACATCACCAGGAGCGTTACAGCGACAGTGGCGAGAAAAAACTGCCTTAATAGGCTTTTAGGCAGAGATCTGGTGCAGACCAGGCCCTTGAGTTCCAACTGCATTTGGTGTTGATCACAGAAAACCGTTCACAGTCACTTTCAACACTCAGCATGTCACGGTGCTGAACCCGATCCACTGACGTGGACTTCCTCTTCGGTGCTGACCCACATAAAACTAAACCATCGCACCTTACGGGTTTTAATGGGATTCAAAGATCACTTATGCAACTTCACCCGCCGGATCGTCTCCAGTGACTCAGTAAAATCTCCTTCATGCCCAGAAGATAACCGTCTCTGCTGACTCAGCGTTTTCAAAACCGCTGACACAAACTAAATGTGATGTTTGAGCCCGAAAACAGAACAAACGTCAGAAAGAACCGACGGTGAAAGTGTGTGTGTGTGTGTGTGTGTGTGTGTGTGTGTGTGTGTGTGACTGACCTCCAGCTCCGTCTCACAGCTGTTGATGGCCTCAGTGGACTGGTTGAGTTTCTCCAGCTCCCCCTGGAAGAGACAGGAGGAGAGAGGAGTGTGAGACAACATCTGGGAGAAGGGGAGGGGAATCAGTAACATCTGGAAGAAGGGGAGCGGAACCAGTAACATCTGGGAGAAGGGGAGGGGAACCAGTAACATCTGGGAGAACAGGAGGGGAACCAGTAACATCTGGGAGAAGGGGAGGGGAACAAGTAACATCTGGGAGAAGAGGAGGGGAACCAGTAACATCTGGGAGAAGGGGAGGGGAACCAGTAACATCTGGGAGAACAGGAGGGGAACCAGTAACATCTGGGAGAAGGGGAGGGGAACAAGTAACATCTGGGAGAAGAGGAGGGGAACCAGTAACATCTGGGAGAAGGGGAGGGGAACCAGTAACATCTGGGAGAAGGGGAGGGGAACCAGTAACATCTGGGAGAAGAGGAGGGGAACCAGCAACATCCGGGAGAAGGGGAGGGGAACCAGCAACATCCGGGAGAAGGGGAGGGGAACCAGTAATATCTGGGAGAAGGGGAGGGGAACCAGTAACATCTGGGAGAAGAGGTGGGGAACCAGTAATATCTGGGAGAAGGGGAGGGGAACCAGTAACATCTGGGAGAAGGCGAGGGGAACCGGTAACATCTGGGAGAAGGGGAGGGGAACCAGCAACATCTGGGAGAACATGAGGGGAACCAGTAACATCTGGGAGAAGGAGAGGGGAACCAGTAACATCTGGGAGAAGGGGAGCGGAACCAGTAACATCTGGGAGAAGGGGAGCGGAACCAGTATCATCTGGGAGAAGGGGAGGGGAACCAGTAACATCTGGGAGAAGGGGAAGGGAACCAGTAACATCTGGGAGAAGGGGAGGGGAACCAGTAACATCTGGGAGAAGAGGGGGGGAACCAGTAACATCTGGGAGAAGGGGAGGGAAACCAGCAACATCTGGGAGAACATGAGGGGAACCAGTAACATCTGGGAGAAGGAGAGGGGAACCAGTAACATCTGGGAGAAGGGGAGCGGAACCAGTAACATCTGGGAGAAGGGGAGGGGAACCAGTAACATCTGGGAGAAGGGGAAGGGAACCAGTAACATCTGGGAGAAGGGGAGGGGAACCAGTAACATCTGGGAGAAGGGGAGGGGAACCAGTAACATCTGGGAGAAGAGGGGGGGAACCAGTAACATCTGGGAGAAGGGAAGGGAAACCAGTAACATCTGGGAGAAGGGGAGGGGAACCAGTAACATCTGGGAGAAGGGGAGGGAAACCAGCAACATCTGGGAGAACATGAGGGGAACCAGTAATATTTGGGAGAACGGGAGGGGAACCAGTAACATCTGGGAGAACATGAGAAGAACCAGCAACATCTGGAGAACACTGATGCAACATCTCTCCTGATTCAGATTCCTGAACAGTTTAAATATCTCTTTTCCCCAAATATGAATATAGTCATATAATATATCTGCATCATTTCTATGGACGCTAACATGAAGCCAGAGATGCTAAATAAAGAGCCGATGACACTGAACTGGATTGAACCGAGTCATATTAAATCTGTTCAGGGCTGACCCCGATACCAGAGTCCAGCAGATCCAATCAGTGCATCACAAAATATAACAAGTAAAAACAACATTGTTCTCTCTCTGATTTTTTTTTTAAATCAACAGTTAACCAAAAGTAGGAAACATCAGTTGGTTCTGGTGACGTTTGTCTTTGTTGAATAACGAATTAACCGTTTATCTGCTGCACCAAACACCCTTTATTCTCTTTTACTGAGTAGGATTATTTAGTCTCCCTCTCTTAGTAGTATTATTAGTAGTATTACTAGTATTCAAATTCAATCCAGTTTTATTTATAGTGTAATATGACACATTTTTTTCAGGACACTTCTCACACAGAAAGGAAGGAAACAATTAACTGAAAGAATGAATCAATAATTGACAGATAATGTAAATGATCAGAATTATCCTGGAACTTAGTTTATACCTTTAAAGTCTGACAGGATTATTGATCATATACATTACGATCTCAGTGTTTGATTCAAACTTAAACAATCAGCAACTAGTATGACGATTAATAACCCCTCATTTTTAAAGCATAAATATCAGACGACAAGTTCCAGCTGGATAATGATAAAATATCATATATATATATATATATATATATATATATATAAATTAATTAATTAATTAATTAATTAATTAATTAATTAATAAAAATGCATATGAATGAATGAATGGATCATCCTACTCGGAGCAGGTGAACTGAACTTCTCGTTAAATCAATAGAGATCAAACGCAGCTGGCTGCTCGGACTTTGGTCTCGGGTCTGAGACGGACCGAGCCGGACTACAATGAAAAACACAGTGTGGATGTAAAGACCAGCTACCTGGATCCTGGGGTCCACCTCCTCGTCCTCGAACTCGGCCTCGTCGTCCGTCCGGACCTCCTTGTCTAGGTCAGGGTCTGGGAGCTCCATGTCGGAGGGGGGGCAGAAGCGACGCTCACAACCCGAACAAAGAGACGTTACTGCGGGACACACACGGACCGGAGACCCGCGTGTCTCAGGCGGTCCCCGCACGCTCGAGTCCCGTGGTTATCACAGTAAGTCTAGCAGAAGAGGACCATGTCGGCGGGGATCCAGAGAGACCAGGAGGAGGACCAGCAGCGCGTCTCCCGGTCTGCTCAGCCCCAACTGAACCAGACTGGAACAGCCAGGGATCTGCTTCACGGCGGAAACGCCCCTTCCGGCTGTCTGAGAGTGTATGAGGAGTAGTTAGTGCCGAGGGCCCGCCCCTTCCGGTGTCCACCACGTCGAAAAGTAAAAAAATAAACACTTCGACCTCGAGGGAGAAACGTCATGAGGTGAAGAAGGAAAACTAATAATAATAATAATAATAATAATAATAATAATAATAATTATTATTATTATTATTATAATAATATTTTATATATTATATAATTGTATTTTTTAATGTTCATTTATTTTTGTATAATAACAATAATATACCAAAAAAATGAAAATTAAAAAATACTTTTAAAAAAGAAGGATAATTCACGGTGCGCTTTCACTAACCTACTTCATATATATATATATAGGGCAGAGTATTCTGTTATTGTTCGGTTTTTATCGTGGATAAGAGCCATGATAAGAGCTGGTGGATTCCTGTAAATGTTAAGGAAATGAGCTGACACCAGACCTTCCATATATATATATATATATGGATATATATATATGGATAGGTCTACAACATTTACAGGAATCCAGCAGCTCTTATCATGGCTCTTATCCACGATAAAAACCCGAACAATAACAGAATACTCTGCCCTCTGGACTTGACCCTCGACGCCGAGGCTCGAAGAAATGAATTATTCCTTATTATAGATGCAGTAAACACTGAGCTGTTCCTAGAAGAACCATCAACATGTTGCATGAAAAAAGCCAAATGTAGGACCAGATTTAGAAACATGTAATATAATAATGGACGAAGATTGAATTAGAGGATTTGGGATCGAAGGATCACACGGTTCGGTGCCTTAAAGTGGTAAATACTTTCATTAAATCTGATGTTATAAATGGTTTCTTTTGTCTCAAAATTAAATTATATATCAAGCCTGTGTTTTCTTTCTGGTTCCTGTCCTGATCAAGGTTCATGTCTTTAAACGCAGTTTTCCTAGAATAATTTAACGGTTAATAAAAGATCATCTGTTGACCTCGAAACGCTCAGAGATGAAAGCTGCTTTTTCCCACCGAGCTGCCCTCATCTTCATCCTAAACCAGTTTACACTAATGGGACCCAACAACAACAACACTTCGCCATCAGACAGCCGACACGCTTTTTCATGTATTCACCAAAGACGAAAGAAACAAAACAAACAACATAAAAACATGAACAGAAACAAATCAAATCAAGCGTTTTCCACCGTGTTTCTGGCGCCCGGCGGTTCAGCCCGATGATTCTCATCAACACTAGAACATTTAAAGAACGTTGTTACTCAACTGCTTTGTACTAATAGAGACATGTCTTCACGTCTCTTGCATTGCATGCTGGGATTTCAGAGACTCTCTGAACAGGGCAAAGAGGACTGAGCCCCAAAAACCAACAGTCAGGATTCATATTCTGGATTCCAGTCTCTATTTAAAGATATTGCACGTTTGCATTTACACAGTGAGTCATCCAGAGGTGCAGATCTGCTGACACATGACCCGGTTTCTGCTTTTCCTTGCAGAACAGGACCAGCGGCGCCCTCCAGGGCCCGGAGGAGGTCCAGAGTCCCGTCAGCATGTTCTGTTCTGCTGGAGATTCGTCTCAATAACAGTCATCACGGTACACTGCTGCTTCCGGACAGAAGCATCGCTCTTCCAAAGGTCTGCGACGTTGATGGATGGAAACCAGGGTGACCGGGACGCTAACGACGATTTGCAAACGCCTTCGATTTTAGATAATGACGAGAAGGATCAATAAAACAGTTAGTTTCATTTTAGAGTTCAAGATTTAATCCACTACGTTTCCCTCGAGGGTCGATTTATCATGTAGTGACAATAAGCCAAAAACTGTGTATAAGAAGTTGATGTCGTCATGGTGACGCCATCCCATGGTTTTTGGACTACGGTTCTAAAGACTCAAGTTCAGCAACCAGTGAAAGGAAGTGACCATATTTGTACTGTGGAGGAGCGACGGGTGGATCTGATGAACACAAGCATGCAGAGCAGCACCCTTACTGGATCTGGATCCATGTGGATTCTGGTGTGAAGCTGCTAACAAAGTTAGCTTCATGATTCATGGTCAACTTCACAGCTAAGTGTTAAAGTCATCTTAGTAGCTAACTAGCATTGGTAGCGTGGTAGAGACCTGTCAATCAGCAGGTAAGCCCCGCCCCCTAAAGCATCCCCTGCTTTCTGGTCTGGTGGACTCTAAATGGACCATAATGTACTAAATTAACATCATGCTGGATTGAAGAAGACTTGAAACTAGAGATTGAGACCATAAACTCATGTTTACAATGTTTACTGAGATAAAACATCAAGAGAGAAGTAGGACCATTTTCTCATAGACTTCTATACAACCAGAGAGGAGTCGCCCCCTGGTGGTCAGCAGAGAGAATGCAACTTTAAAGACCTTCATACATCATACGTCTCAAAATAAACTTCACGGGAAGTTAAAGGTTAGGCAACAAAACCACTAAGTTATGTTGAGGATAAGAGTTGGTTGATGTTTACTTGACTGACTAACGACTAAATGTTTTAAACGGTTCCTTTTAGTTTGACACTAACAGCGGCCTCCTTGGTTAAAGTCCTGTGTGTACTTTACTAAGTACTGTACTACTCCACTACGTCACAGAGGGAAGTATAGTACTTTCTACTCCAACATCTTTAGTTACTATTATTAGTTTGAAACACAATTAACAAATAAAATATGACACATTATTCTAGATTTTTCCAAGATTTTCCAAATATTTTCCAAATATTTGAGCTGTTGCAGCCCTGATGAGGGAGCCCTGAAACATGGAGGCTCGGTCCAGAGGACGGGGTTCAGGGGAGACGTGGTCCTGGTAGGGTTCCAGGACCCGTTTCTACGTCAGGGTTCTGAGACGTGAACCTTCCTCCCCGTCAGCTAAACGGCTAAAGAGCGCTAACAATGGTGGCATTCAGAGCAGAAGAGACGGCGATTGTTTCCGTTGAACAGATTTAATGGTGAGCGAGCGTTGTAAGTGAGTCTGGAGGAGAACGCTGCATCATCACATCGTAGAGCAGATTCAACCCCCAAACGCCAGCTGACTGATTTCTTTCACTTCTTCATGAATTCCTCATTACTGAGAGGAACTGAGGGAGTAATCCAGTTAAAACACATATCACTCATATTTCTCTCACATTTTTGGGATAAATACTCATCGTAGTCAGTGAAATGATGGACTTATACAGTATATTTATATATTAAACTGTATTATTGAAGCAAGATGTCTCAACAACTAATGGCCATTCATTCGCTGTGGATAAATTCATGATCCCCAGATGATGAATCACAACTGGTTGACCTTCCTCTGATCTGACACAGACTTCTACCGGACTCAAGAAATGCCAAAAAAGATATTCAGCAGATTGTCATAAAAATGACTGAAGACATTCATTCTCGCCAGAGGATGATCCTTCTGGTGATATTACACATGATTTCAGATTGATTGTCTTGGGCATCCGAAGCCTGAGAAATCAGACCAGCTCTAAAAATAACATTAAATAATAATAACTGGACGATGTTGTGAATCACATTTGGAGGAAAATGTATCTTGTTCTAGTAAAGAGTCCAGAATCCAGGTATCAGAAGAAAATACAAATACCACAAATATGTTGTATATAATATATACAAACATTCCTTCTTTGTTATCATCATTATGATTCATGCAGTAGGGTTATGTTTCTATTAAAAGTCTGTTTGTGTTGATAAAGTTGTTCGTGCGAGAGCGATTAATAAAAATACTGTATGTTATATTCTATTACAGAAAAGAAAAGTGACACTATTCGTTTGTCACCACAAGAGGGCGCCTCCCTCCCCTGCCTTCAAGCTCATCAGGATGCTGCTGCCTTGGAGAAGGACCGGCGACCAGGTCCTCACAGAATCCACTGACTGGTTTAGGTCCTGATACGTATCAGCCCTCCTACCCAGCAGGATTCTGGTTCTGGATTACTGGGGGGTCCCACGGTTCAAACGAAGCCCGGTGAAGCCGCCTTTAGTGTCGGAGCAAAGGCCAAGAGAGAAATACAGTCTGAAAAACTGCAGAACTGATTTCATCGCTTTGAATTCCGTTTCTTTTCAAATCAAATGTATTTGTTGTTTTGCTTTAATGTTTTTATTCTACCTGCTTTTGTTTGCTTACTTTAGATTTTAACCTGTGAAGCCTCTTTATGTTGCCTTTAGGTGTGAAATGTGCTCAAAAAACACCTTCCTGACCACAGACAGGAAGGTGGGGCGCTACTGTATGACTGATCAGAGAGACAGGTCCTACACACACACACACAGCAGACAGACACACAGCAGCAGACAGACACGCAGCAGCAGAATGACTCGGCCCAACGGACCTACGGTGCTGTTGTTGATGACTTTGTGTGTTTTATCAGAGCAACAGGAAAAAGGTTAGTAATGGTTTTAAATATATAACCGTGTTAGATGGAGACTCTAGAGGTGTTTAGTGTAAATACGTCACTGTGTTAGATGGAGACTCTAGAGGTGTTTAGTGTAAATACGTCACTGTGTTAGATGGAGATTCTAGAGGTGTTTAGTGTAAATACATCACCGCGTTAGATAGAGATTCTAGAGGTGTTTCGAGTAAATATGTCACCGTGTTAGATGGAGATTCTAGAGGTGTTTAGTGTAAATACGTCACCGTGTTAGATGGAGACTCTAGAGGTGTTTAGTGTAAATACGTCACCGTGTTAGATAGAGACTCTAGAGGTGTTTAGTCTAAATATATCACCGTGTTAGATAGAGATTCTAGAGGTGTTTAGAGTAAATATGTCACCGTGTTAGATGGAGACTCTAGAGGTGTTTAGTGTAAATACGTCACCGTGTTAGATAGAGACTCTAGAGGTGTTTAGTGTAAATACATCACCGTGTTAGATGGAGATTCTAGAGGTGTTTAGTGTAAATACGTCACCGTGTTAGATGGAGACTCTAGAGGTGTTTAGTGTAAATACATCACCGTGTTAGATAGAGACTCTAGAGGTGTTTAGTGTGAATACGTCACTGTGTTAGATGGAGATTCTAGAGGTGTTTAGTATGAATACGTCACCGTGTTAGATGGAGATTCTAGAGGTGTTTAGTGTAAATACGTCACCGTGTTAGATGGAGACTCTAGAGGTGTTTAGTGTAAATACGTCACCGTGTTAGATAGAGACTTTAGAGGTGTTTAGTGTGAATACGTCACCGTGTTAGATAGAGACTCTAGAGGTGTTTAGTGTGAATACGTCACCGTGTTAGATAGAGACTCTAGAGGTGTTTAGTGTAAATACGTCACCGTGTTAGATAGAGACTCTAGAGGTGTTTAGTGTAAATACGTCACCGTGTTAGATAGAGATTCTAGAGGTGTTTAGTGTAAATAAGTCACCGTGTTAGATGGAGACTCGAGAGGTGTTTAGTGTAAATAAGTCACTGTGTTAGATAGAGATTCTAGAGGTGTTTAGTGTAAATACGTCACCACGTTAGATAGAGACTCTAGAGGTGTTTAGTGTAAATATGTCACTGTGTTAGATGGAGATTCTAGAGGTGTTTAGTGTAAATACGTCACCACGTTAGATAGAGATTCTAGAGGTGTTTAGTGTAAATAAGTCACCGTGTTAGATGGAGACTCGAGAGGTGTTTAGTGTAAATAAGTCACTGTGTTAGATAGAGATTCTAGAGGTGTTTAGTGTAAATACTTCACCGTGTTAGATGGAGACTCTAGAAGTGTTTAGTGTAAATAAGTCACTGTGTTAGATAGAGATTCTAGAGGTGTTTAGTGTAAATACGTCACCGTGTTAGATGGAGACTCTAGAGGTGATGTTCCAGTAAAGAAGGTGTTTCCTGTCCGCTGGTCTGCAGGTACCTTGAAGGTCGTTTATCATAAGGGCAGCATCACTCCCACCAAAGGCTCGTCGGTCAGACTTTCCTGCGACGCCCACTATGACTTCGATGCCTGCGGCCTGCTGCAGGTTCGCTGGTATCGAATCATCAGTGACCTCAACGTTGAGTTGACCGACCCCAGGAAGTACTTCACCACGGTGAATGAGACGGTCTCCCACAATGTGAGACGCAGGCAGGTCGTGACGGAGATTCTGGACCTGACTGAGAAGGATGACGGCGAGTTTCAATGCAAGGCCGAATGTGAGAGCGGAGAGACGGCAATGGGACATTTCATCGGGATAAGCGTCCAAGGTACGTTAGTGGGGATGACGATGACATCATCATCACTGCTCCTTCTGTAACTATGAGCGTTAACTAGACAAACCGTCAGGACTTTCACCCAGGAGACCGCTGTTAGTGTCTCGTCTCAAACTAAAAGGAAACGTTGACATTTAGTCACGTGAGTCCAACCAGCCCTTTTCCTAAAGCTAACTTCCTGTGAAGTTTATTTTGAAAAGCCACTATGACGATTCACACTGACGTTTTGTTCCGTTCTGTTGCAGGTTGAAGAAAGAGACTCGACTTTGCTTCTGTTCACAAATGGATTAAAGTCTGTTTCATAAAAGTCTTCCAATGCGTTGAGTGATTTTATAAAAGCATTGAGACAAACTTCATCTATTTTAAGGGAATATAAATCAATTGAATAAAGATGAAGTTTAACAAAAGATTACATTTCGGTGAAGTCCATGTATAGGGGATGAGGTCTGGGAGGGTCAGAAAACAGGACCTGAACCAGGAGACTGATGTCAGAGTCCACAGACAAAAACAGGCTTGTATAAGTGATCAAATTAATAAAGTTAAAATGTATTTATTTCATTGTTTATTTAACAGGGACAATACATACAACATTGCCACAAATAATTGGAATAGATAACTATCTTCATCTACTTTGCATAATTATAATAGTTATAATAAAATGTAAATTTTTGTTCATCTTCATTTATGTTTTTCATTTTATTTATTTATTTTCTCAGGTCCAATGTCAGGGAATGCTCTGTTGTGTTTAATAAATAAAAAGTAAAAACAAATTATAGTTATAATCAAAGCACATTATTAATAATAATAATAATAAAAGCACAATAGTAGTAGTGATAATAGTAGTGTGTGAGGTTGATAGAGCCTGACAACGGTGTTTTAACAGATGGAAGCGTGTGTTCAGGAAGCAGCAGAGATCCGACGACAGTAAACCACATACGACTTCCTGTCTCCGACCTCCTTCGGTCCAAACCAACGACCTCCATCACTCTCAGCCCCCGACCACGCTCCGCCCACAAACACAAACTCTCTCCATCCGGTTATGACTGGTGTGCTTCGTGGTTGCTATGGTAATGAAGCACGGCACACTTTCTCTTATGTGAAAGCTGAAAAGATAAAACCTTCTGCAGCAGCATCAGCCCAGTGGAACAAACCAAAACCGTGAACTTCCTGCTGACCGGAATCATGACTTCCTGTCTCACCACTGAAATCCTCCAACTCAGTCAGATGTTCAACGTCCACAGAAGAAGAAACGATGAGAGAAGAACAATCAGAGAGCCAGGAAATTATTGGATCTTTCTCATATTTCTTTCTACCTTTTGATTCATTAACTTCAGAATCAGAAAAGGGAAGCAAATATCAAAATCAAAACCATCATTAAGCATAAGCGAATATCTGACATCTACACGCTGGACAGAAACTATTTGAGTGTTCATTAATGAATGAAATAAACTCAACACAAACATGAATCTGTATTTTGAAGTTATTAATCTGTGATAACAGTTCTGTTTTGACTGACACACTCCATTAATAACATAATATAGGATACGCCGTCTCTGCATTGCCTGGTGAGCCAACAGCGCACTCGTGTGGTCAACATGTGTAATGACACACCAGAGAAGCTCAGACATTTAGACTGTTTCATTGTCATGTATAGACTCTAGTCTTCCGTTGGATTATTGCAGGAAATAATCTCCTTTATGATACTTACGCATTTTGTTCAAGAAGATAATCTGCACAAACGAACAGTTTCAGGATTTTTGAATCATCAAATCATCAAAACGTTGGACTATAAACAGTCACATGACCTCACGTCAGCTGACGGAGAAGTTGTTTGCAACCGCTTTCAAATCCACCAGAGACCTATTTACTGCTGTATTTTATATCGTAGAACAAAACGTGGAAATCTCTCCAGCTTCTGTTAAAACACAGAATTTATTTTAGAAATCAAAACAAAAGCAGACCGACTTGGAGACGAGGGAGCGGGAACTCGTTCCTGCAGGACTCGGTATCAGGGCAGTTGAGGGTTACAGGCTGATCAGCTCAATGAGAGCTGTGAAATAGAGTTAAAACGGGTCCCGGACCACAAACACGTCCACTGAGATCCAGGTTGGACCCAGCTCAGAGTCCCAGCTCAGAGTCCCAGCTCAGAGTCCTAGTGCAACACTGTCTTCATCTCCATCTGATGGCGAAGGAGCTGATGACGTCGGTGGATCTCCACTAATCAGCTGATCTCCATCGTGGTCTGAAGGATTCTTCGACAGCAGCACGATGGCCAATGATGCTTAAAGCAGACGTTTGAATGCTTTGTGTGTCTGAGGTCTAGGGGGGCGAGCAGCCCTGTGATTGGCTGGGCTTGGTGAATTTGCTCTGCAGGAAGACCCTGGGGACACAAAGCCCCTCCTTCTTGTTGACCGTCTCTCTGAGGACGTAGTCGTTGGAGACCGACACCAGACCCGTCTCCTCAAACAGCTCGGCCAGGAACTCTGAGAGCAGACGAAGAGACGCTTCACAACGGTTCCACTACCGACAAACAGCTGCATGAGTCATATAATAATCTATACACACAAATCTATCACAAATCTCTCCATCTCAACCCATCCGTCGATCTGTCTCAATGCCACAAAGAAACCTAGAGATGACATCCCAGAAGCCCCCTGACTGACCTTTGGAGAAGAAGTAGGACCTGGTCCCGTCCTGGCGGACGTAGAAGTTCTCCCCCAGCTTGCTGCCGGCTTTGAAGCGGAGCATGGCGTGGTCGTTCAGGCCGTAGTCCCTGAAGAGGACGCGGCCTCCAGGCTTCAGCACCTTAGAGCCACATGTGTTACGTTACAGCATCTGGACCCGCTCAGAGGGGAGGTTACCAGCAGACACATTAAAACGCTCACGTTTCTTTGTACACACTCTAGATGTGTACAACCCTTCGTTCTCACCCTGCTGATGTTCTGCAGAGCCAGCTTCATCTTGTCAGGGTGGATGGCCGACAGGACGAAGATGAGCGTGACGACGTCCACGCTGCCTTCGGGCACGTTGTCCCTCAGGTCGTCTTCAGTCAGGTCACACTGGAAGGCACAGCAGCGCTCCGGGCAGTACAGAGGGTTCTTCTGTCAACGGCAGGCAGAGAAAGTGGTTACATTTCTGTTATTATAATTATTATTACAGTATTGCTTCTATTATTAAACAAGCAGAACCAGTTTTATTTTTTATTATATATTTTTTATTATATATTTTTTTAATATTCCATTTGTATCCAATATTATTATTATCATTATTATTTAATTTAGGTTAATTTATCATTATTATTCCCCTTTTTATTTGTACTATTTTTTTTTTTTATCTTAACTATCTTATACCTTTTGATGTGTGTGTGCATTGTCATTAATTTACTGCTATTATTTACTTAGTTATCAGTTCATAATATTTACTTATTATTTGTAGGTATCAGATGTATATGTATATGTGTAGATGGGATATCCGTTTATTTAGTGTGTGTTGCTCTCTTACATTGTCATTTAAATATAATAAAAGAATAAAAACAGCAGAATGGGTCCTCTGATAGCACACTAGACTGAGTTTTTAATGGAAATGTGTCGCCTATGAAGTCGTGTGTTGATAGAAAAGAGCCAACAAGATGATTCACAGATATTAAATATAGATATAATGTCTGGATGTCTTACTTTGACAAACTCAACAGCTCGCAGTGAGAAGTCGCAGGCGTAGACGAAGATGTTGGGGTCGTCCTCCAGCAGAGGGAAGATGCAGTTTCCGACACCGCAGCCGGCCTCCAGCAACACCAGCTTCTGGGACTCGAACTACCGACACAAAGACATCAGCTCATCACCTGAATCATGATTATAGGAAACACTGATACTCTGAGACTTTAGAAGTGTCTTTAAAAAGGGAAAACTGCTGAGGAATGCATCTTTAGTTAGTGGATCAGCTGTTAATCACATAGTAAGTACAATTATGTGTCGCGTTTGGCTCATTTTATCTTCTAGAAAGCTAAGCAAAGTGTCCTTAAAATTGCACTTTCATGACTGAAGTCTGGCGAGATGTTGTCGGGATGAACCGCGCCGCGTTCTCCACCTCTCTGCCGGGTTCATCGCCTCTCTGCCGGGTTCCTCACCTCTCTGACGGCCCGGAGCTCCTCGAACTCCCTGCTGGTCCAGTGTCGGTCCTTGAAGAAGTTCGTCGTGTTCCTCTTGTAGAACAGGTCCCAGTTCTTCTGGGCCTCCTTCTCCAGCTTCAGCAGTTTGAAGGCGGAAACCAGCGCGGGTTCGCCGCGGAGTCTGCTCGCCTCCTGCGGGGTCAAAACTCCGGGTTCGGAGGACTTAATCTGCCCGAAAACACTCGGAGTCTTTTCGTCCTCTTCCCCCGGTGGACTCGTTTTAACTTCACCGGGGGAACCGTTTTTTGTAGCCGCCATGACGCTTCTAGAAAGGCCTCTTTGTTTCCGGCAGGAACGTTAATTCGCGGGAAACATATATGTTGATTTGGAGATAAATTAGGTTGTAATTAACTTAAAGTTTAGAAGAAGAAACCTGCGCCGAGTTGTTTCTCCAGCTTCGCCGTCCATCTTTGTCCGGTGTCTAAATTGGTCCGTGTAGCATTAACAGTTGGGTTCCGTCTCCTTCCCGATGGTTCCGCTCGTTAATCATCATCACGTAATTATAGATTTTGATGTGTGATTAATTTTTCATCCAAGTTTTATATTTTTTTAATGGGGAAAAAAGCAGAGTCGCGTAACAATAAACTGTATTTTCTGTGTGACGTTTAATCTCCGGAACCCAAAAGCGGAAGGGGCGTGGTCGAGTGACGAAAGGGATGTTTTGCTAACGGGCTAGCCACGTGAAGCTAACTTTTGTCTTAAAACTTGTCTCCTTGATTCTCATCTCCCCCTTGAGGTTTTCCAAGACGCAGCTCGGCTCGTGGCTGTGGGGGAATATTTGTCTTATCAATGTGATTATTGATCACTGAGAAAGCGAGAGCGGCGACCATGAACGGAAGCACGAACCCGCTGCTGGACAAAGAGGAGCACGTCCTGAAGCTCGGGGAAACCTTCGAGAAGAGGCCGAAGTCCTCCTTCCACACCATCAGATGTGAGATGATGCTCTGCAGAGTGTGATGAGATCTCCTGACACCAACTGTGTCGCCAATTAAGTCATTTGAATAGAAAATGTCGTTGCACGCGCTGCTTCATTACGTCATCCGTTGAAATAAGTTGTCTATTCATTTTTAGAAACCTCGAGGTATTGATTGGGATTCAGCCCAGTGTTGTTGTCTGAATATGTATTTACATTAATACAAGGAAGGAGAAGAAACACAAACGTAGTTTCCTGTTATTATTATTATTATTATTATTATTATTATTATTACAGTACTTCCTGTTGGATGCTGCTGATATTCTGGTCTTCCATCAAAGATGCATCAGATGTAATAAACCTTGGTGCTGACAGTTAATTATCAAGACAGATTTTTTTTTTAGGTATTTTAGACAAAGTAATGCTGTTACATAGGTGTAAAATGGTCATTAAGACATAATGAATATTGGCTGCTTCACCACGATCACATGGTTATCGACATTTTATTTTCAAATGTCGATATCAGCCTTCCAGCCTCGTTATCGTCTGTATTTGATCCAGGTTTACTGCCGCTCATCAATCAATGTTTTTACTCGACAGATGACTTTAAACCGGCGTCCATCGATACGAGCTGCGAGGGAGAGCTGCAGGTGGGGAAGGGAGACGAGGTCACCATCACGTTACCCCACATCCCGGTGAGACGCCGCCTCCTCACTCACCGCTTCATTACTGCCACACAGCATTATTCTGTGTTTCCGAGTGAAACTGTTGCTTTTTGACGACCAACATCCGGGTGTGTTGTCGTTCCAGGGCTCCACGCCGCCCATGACGGTGTTCAAAGGAAACAAGCGGCCGTACCAGAAGGACTGCGTGCTCATCATCAACCACGACACCGGGGAGTTCGTCCTGGAGAAGCTGAGCAGCAGCATCCAAGTGAAGAAAACCAGGTCTGAGACTCTCTGTCTCACCCTCCGTCCTCAGGGGAAAACATTTGATTGATCACAACGCAGTTAAACAGGGTTGGTACGGGTGCTGGAAATCCTTGAAAACACTTGAATTTTTAGTGTGGTGTTTTCAAGGTTTGAAAAGTGCTTGGATTTGGCATAAAGTGCTTGAAAGGGCTTGAAGGAACCCTGAGTTAAAACACAGTTTCTCCACCAACCTGTGCGATTGTCTTTGGATCCACCTGCTGGTCGTTGCTATGACAACAATCACCCCCACATAGAGGACTGATGGCAGCTACATGGTTTTGTGTGATGGTTTCAGGGCGGAGGGCAGCAGTAAGATCCAGGCCCGGATCGAGCAGCAGTCGGTCCGGTCCAGCCAGCCCAGCACTCAGCAGTTCCGGGCCCCAACGAAGCCCGGGGCCGGGGTCAAGACCTCCCCGTCCCCCTCTAAGGATAACCCCTCCCCGGAGCCCCAGCTGGATGACATCAAGAGAGGTAAGAAGGGCGAGACATTTCATATTATTATTGTTATGCATCATCTGCTACAGAGGGAGAGTTAAAGTAAAAAAATAAGTGTGTGAGTGATGAATATTAATGAGGTGGGCGGGGCTGTGCTCAGAGCTGCGGGCGGAGGTGGAGGTGATCGAGCAGATGAGCAGCAGCAGCTCCTCTGACTCCGGCAGCGCGTCGGGCAGCGGCGACGACAGCAGCAGCGAGGGCGAGCACGACGCCCCCCGGCCGCTCAGCCAGACCTCCCCCACCCGCCAGCCCACCGCCAACGGGGGCGGCGGCGGCGAGCGGCAGCAGGGCAGCAACCAGCTCATGAACACACTCCGTGAGTATCACTGCAGTTTGTTATTTTATAATAAACGTGTTTGAAATTAGGTTTTACACCAAGCCGTCACTTTCATTCCATCTTTATTCTGAAGGTTTTGTTCATATATCATCATTTATATAACATTTTATTCATAAAAACGGGGTGAAACAAAGAGATATCCAACATTCCCTCTGGAGAAACCTCCGACTCTTATATGTCAACAACAGTTTGAAGCTGGTTTTATGTAATTTAGTACATAATTCATTTAATTGATGACACTGGCAACGTTTCCTGGTGAAATCTTTTAAATTGTTTTTAAATTGTATTTATAGTGCAATACAAGTGACAACAAATAGTGCAATAGACTAATTCATAGATGACATTCACAAACATGGAAACTAACAAACGGATGAAGACAAAAACAACAGCACCCAACAAAAAAATAATAATAAATACATCACCAGGAAACTTCACCAGTTGAGGCGTTCTGAACTAGATTAATGATGTATTCATTTACATAAAACCAGCTTCAAGTTGTTGTTGTTGTTGACATATAATTGAAGGTTTTTCCTGCTGATATCTGATCTATTAGTGAAATATTGATCATGTGGTTTTCAGCGTGCGAGTCTGTCTGATTGTTATTAATGTGTGTGTCGAAAGGAAACGACCTTCAGCTGAGCGAGTCGGGCAGCGACAGTGATGACGACTGAACTCTGAGCTCAGCTGGTCTCTCTCTCTCTCTCTCTCTCTCTCTCTCTCTCTCTCTCTCTCTCTCTCTCTCTCTCTCTCCCCCTCTTTGGCCAGCCTGGAACTTGAAGAGTGTATTTTTTATTAGATGTATATTTTGTTTTGTATAGCAAGACTTTAGAAACATAAACTTTTACTTGAGAGGTTTTGAGGATTATATACGAGAGTACACACATATATAATATATATATGTATATGTATATGTGTGTGTGTGTACTTAGAGCAGCTAGTTTTATCTCCTTGTATCATGTGTGTCCAGACGAGGAAACGTCACCCGGTCTGATTGTTTATCGGAGGAGCTTCTCCACGTCGTTTTTAACCAGTTCACTATGAATCAAACAGAATTACACACATGACAATAATGTAAACACACTTCCAGTCGAGTGTTGAGATCAGCGAGGAGCATCAGCTGATTTTAGTTGTTAGTTGTTCTCGTCTTGTTCTGTAAACCAGGAGTGACAGTGAAGCGCAGGCTGATCAAAAAAATATATATATTTGGGTAATTACAAAATGTCTCCATGAATGAAAACAGCTGAAACTCTTAATTATACAGGATCAAGTTTCTCAAAACAAATCAGTCGTGTCAAACAGAGAAAATCGTATTTTTTAACCCCACGTTTTCAAGTATTACATATAATTATAATAATTATAGGACCCTTTCATGCCTTATTACAACTCAAACAATGGTGAATGTGACGCTTTCTAAAAAAAATAAAAATAAAAAAAAAGCCAAAGAGTTAACTGCCCTTCATCACCTGCAAAGAGCAGGAAGGTTCAGTGTTGGCGTCTCAATGGATTCAGGTTCTGGTTGTTGTTGTAGTGACGTCTGTTACCTGCAGGGGATGCTAGAGACTCATTCTGTGTTGTGTTTCAAATGTAATTCCAGTGTTAAGAGATATTTCCTCTCTGTTTCTATGCCTCTTGGCATCTGCTGCATACTCAATACATAGAATTTACAGAGCGGCTAAGCCCCGCCCCTTCCTGTCCCACCACGGGACCTTTTTCAGAATAAATCATTCAACGCAGACACAAATAATGTTTTGATCCCGTTTGAATGAAACACTGAATGTCAGATATTCAGTTCGGAGAATGTTGCTGAAACGATGTGCTTTCATGGAAGATGTGAGTGTTGTTGTGTCATCGCTGTGTGATGTCATCGCTGTGTTTCTGGAGGATGAAGACGGGGTGATATGTGGACCGAACTACAGCTGCATATCCTTCCACGTGTCATTTGTTGTTTTTGGTTCTTTCTTTCTCATAGTTTGTGTGAAACATGTTTGTACAAAGTTGAAGTGTATTAAAAGATGTATTTAAATGGCAGTGTTCGGTCTTTATTGTGAGATAAATAAATGAATGTATGTTTTGTTATTGCGTGCCGATAACGGACCATGTGTTCATCACTCACCTCCAGTCTGGAAGAAAATGTTGTTTTTCTCTCGTTTCTCCGGAGAACCGAGAATCAGAGAACAGAGAAAAGTCTTAACGGAGGCCACGTTCAGGAAAACATCCATTTTCAAACTCACATTTAGCTTCAGTATAATAAAGTCTAATTCATCCACGTTTGTTCACTATTACACAAACATCTTCACTAAAACATCACTGATTCAGCTACACATGTGGTATATGTACGAAGCTACAGAGCTAACAGTGCTGATAGAGCTAACAGTGCTGACGGAGCTAACAGTGCTGACAGAGCTAACAGTGCTGACGGAGCTAACAGTGCTGACAGAGCTAACAGTGTCGATAGAGCTAACAGTGCTGACGGAGCTAACAGTGCTGATAGAGGTAACAGTGCTGACAGAGCTAACAGTGCTGATAGAGCTAACAGTGCTGATAGGGCTAACAGTGCTGACGGAGCTAACAGTGCTGACGGAGCTAACAGTGCTGATAGAGGTAACAGTGCTGACAGAGCTAACAGTGCTGATAGAGCTAACAGTGCTGACGGAGCTAACAGTGCTGACAGAGCTAACAGTGCTGACGGAGCTAACAGTGCTGATAGAGGTAACAGTGCTGATGGAGCTAACAGTGCTGATAGAGCTAACAGTGCTGATAGAGCTTACAGTGCTGACGGCGCTAACAGTGCTGATAGAGGTAACAGTGCTGACAGAGCTAACAGTACCGATAGAGCTGACGGAGCTAACCGTGCTGATAGAGCTAACAGTGCTGACGGAGCTAACAGTGCTGACAGAGCTAACAGTGCTGACGGAGCTAACAGTGCTGATAGAGGTAACAGTGCTGATGGAGCTAACAGTGCTGATAGAGCTTACAGTGCTGACGGAGCTAACAGTGCTGACGGCGCTAACAGTGCTGATAGAGGTAACAGTGCTGACAGAGCTAACAGTACCGATAGAGCTGACGGAGCTAACCGTGCTGATAGAGCTAACAGTGCTAGCAGTGCTTGGTGGGTGCTACGTTTCCATGGTGGTGCTGTCGGTCGGGAAGCCGTCATCAGCTGTGTGAGAGCGCAGAGTGGCAGCCATTGGCTGGTCATCGGGGCACCCTCACATGCACTAACATGCACTATAGCTTAAGATTGCAAATAGTTGTCTCATATTAATGGTCTAAATGTGTCAAATACCACTCGTCAGAGGTGTTTCTGTAGGTTGTGAGCAGTGATTTACATCATTATTATCACATTATTACTGTGAGTCTCAAAGGTCAAAACAGTATTTAACAAGACAGAAGCAGTGACGTTGGCAGAAATAAACATTATTAGTTTGCAAATTTTTGTTTCCTTGTTTTTCATTGTCAATCGTCAGTTGTCCTGCTTCCTTCAGGGATTTGAACCAGCAACCTTCGGCTCTTTGTCTCCTACGAATATTAATAGTTTTGAACACTGAGGAAAGTAAAGACAGCAGTCGGGAATGAACTTCGGTAAACGATTATATTGCTGAACTTAAATAATTATCATCAAGTGAAACATATGCTGAGATGAACACCTTCAGTTTGACACGAACCACAACAACCTGGACACGAGCACATTACAAGTCAGTAAGTTTTCCCTGCGATGGCGCAACAACTGAGTCACATTTCTCTTCAAACAGTTAACACAAAGTACACAACAAATACATAAATAGCTTTTTTGTTTCCCTTTAAAATCATTTATAAACGCAACTATGTTCATGATTCTGGCTCTTGCTACCACGTGTCTTCTGACCGATATATAAATTAACAACATCAACAACAAAATATTAATAATAATAATTAGAAACAATAACAATATAAAAGCTGTCTGTCTTTCATATAAATCTGGTAAGCTTTACAGTATGAAATGATGGAACCGAGATCACAAGGACCGTTTTGATATGATGCGTCGGAGAGAGCGTTTCTCCTGACGCGGGTTTCTCCCACTTCAGAGTGTTTGTGAGATGTTTGGGGCGCCATTTTGGCTCCAGCAGGAGTCCACTGGGTCAGACAGTTTCCTGAGGGTCCGAGGCAGCGTGGACAAACGCTCCTCACGAGGACGGAGACCAACGTCTCCAAATAGGGCGTCTTGAGTTTTCTCTGGGGGGGCGTTCACTTCTTCTTCTACAGCACTGAGAGCAGCGCCCTCCGGTGGCAGTGGCCGGTATGGTGGAGTACTTCGAGAGTCTCAGAGACGAGGATCAGACTCAGGTTTCAGTCCATTGCCGCAGCTTGTATCTATACATCTGGACCCCAAGTACCTGGTCGCCCCAGTACCCCTAAATCCTGATATGCCCCCCCCACCAAATCCTGATACGCCCCCCCTAAATCCTGATAGCCCTCCCTCCCCCACCCCAGCCCCGCCCCATCTGGGCCCACGAGGGTCACCGGCCAGGGCAGGCTGTGGGTCGGATGCAGCGTCCCTGGAACAGCACCAGGTTGGCAGGGCAGTGGCAGCCGGCCACGCAGGGCTTGTGGCACGGTCCAATCTCGTTCCAGTTGTCGCAGGTTTTGGTGCAGCCCGGTCCGCAGGTGTTGTAGACGGCGCCGTGTTTACACTGGGTGGCTGCGGGGAGGAAGAAGGCGGGAAACACAGCGATGTCAAACAGCAATAATAACAAATCGATTAATTACATTTGTGTGTGCTTGTGTCTATTTCTGTAACCTGTAAGAGTCCATTTAAAAGTCTAAAATACAAAAATTATAATTAGCTCTGGAGACAGATAGTTAGCTAGATTGTTAGCTAGTTACCTAGGTATCTTGTCAGCCAGGTATCTTGTTAGCTAGGTATCTAGGTATCTTGTCAGCTAGTTATATTGTTAAATAGGTATCTTATTAGTTAGGTATATTGTTAGCTAGGTATCCAGGTATCTTGTTGGCTAGGTAGCTTGGTATCTTATTAGCTAGTTATCCTGTTAGCCAGGTATCCAGGTATCTTGTTAGCTAGGTATCTAGGTATCTTGTTGGCTAGGTAGCTAGGTATCGTATTAGTTAGTTAGCTAGGTATCCAGATATCTTGTTAGCTAGGTATCCAGGTATCTTCTTAGCTAGGTATCCAGGTATCTTGTTAGCTAGGTATCTAGGTATCTTGTTGGCTAGGTAGAAAGGTATCTTGTTGGCGAGTTCTAGGGAAGGAAACACATCGGCCAAACAGCTGTGAATCTGGTTATTGGTTTGATTTAAGTCAAAAGCAGCTGATGATAATTAAACATCGTATACCAGCGCTGTCACTCACCCATGCAGGCGGCGTCGGCCCTCCAGGCGACGGGGACGCCCTCCCTCTCGCAGGCTCGGCTGTAGGCGATGAAGGACTCGCAGTAGCAGTTCTTATGGACTGGACACTCACACATGTCCGTCACACAGGACCTACAGACAGCAGGATGAGAAGGTCGTTACATCATCCCCCGCAAGAACAGGAAGTAAAGATTACATTTTAATTATGGTCACATCGTCTGACCTGTAGAAGGGGGCGAAGTCGACCACGCGGTGGCACTTCTGAAACTCCCACGACTTTAACTTCTGGCACTCTCGGTGGGCTCGGAACTTGACTTTGACGCTGCCGGGGCACAGGAAGGAGGTTGGGCGACGAGGCGGCGGCTGCTGGGAGCAGACCTCGTTGCCCTCGAATCGCCACGACTCGGCGAACTCGTCTACGTCGAACTTAAACTGGCCGTCCCCGCCCATAGTGTCGTCGCGCTTGTGGCCGTTGTAGTTGCCGCAGAGGCCGCAGAGGCGTCCACGCAGGTGGGGGGCCGCTACGACCTCCACGAAGCTGTCGCCGTCCCATGTGATCTCCAAACCTGCAGGGGGGGCAGGAAGACAACGACTCATGGTCAGTCCTTTAGACCACGCTTCTATAGATCTTGCTTCTATAGACCTTGCTTCTTTAGACTTCGATTTTATTGGCCTCGCTTCCATCGTCCTCACTTCTATAGACCTCGCTTCTATAGACTTCACTTCTTTAGACCTTGCTTCTGTAGACCTCGCTTCTGTAGACCTCGCTTCTTTAGACCTTGCAAGCTCGGTATCTTTCTAGTTAACATTACTGTTGTTTTCCGTGAGGCGTAACAATAAACAAATTAAACGAGCGCCAGGCTTTCTAACGTGGTGTACTGACCTGCGATGGTGGTGAGTTTGAGCAGGTATCCATCCAGGTCTATGTGGACCCCTGGGCCGTGGTACGGCAGGGCAATACGGGTGCCGTTCCTCCGGACCGTCAAGTGCTGGTGGAGGCTGAGGACCAGACCTTCCAGCTTCACCTCGACAGACTGAGTCCAGGAGAAGGATCGAGTCCGTCGGGCGTCGTTCTTCACCAACACCTGCAACAGATGGAAGCTCCCTTTAAATTGTTGCTTCCAGGTGTGTTTCCTGGAGCCCGACAGGAACATGGATATCATTTAAAGTCCTACCATGAAGCTGGAGTCGGCGCTGTTGATGCTGTTTCCTGTTCCTCCGGAGGCGACGCCGCCACAATCCCGGGTCAGGACGTACTGACAGGTTCCCTGGAAGTTAAAGGTCCTGCCGTCGAAGGTGTTGTAGTGAGGGTCGCCGAAAACCGTACAGACCCCCGGCTCTGCAGAAACACAAAGACACAGACATGAAGACGTGGAATTTAAAAACCAGCAGTGGGACATAAAAATAAATGTCCAAGGAAAGCAAAGAAATCCAAAGAAGGATATAAAAATGATTCATGCTGATGCCTGATTTATGATAAACGGTGAAATATGAGGACCCGCATGAGATCTGTTTCATTTCAGCCAAAAACCAAAGAGAAACGACCTGAGACCAAATCCCAGTCTGGACTCGGGTTCATGGGAAATTATGTTTTCAGTGTCTTTCATAGATTTGACTATACTTTGATCACCTAAATGACTAAATATCACTCAATATAAATAATAATTTCACAGATTCATCTTAACTACCAACAAATATATTCAAGATATTTTCATACTTTTACTTCATACTTTTTATGACTTGTATAATAATATGATAATTTGCGGATGTGTGATCTGGGAAACGGGCAGCAGCAGATTCGTAGAGGACTTACTCACTTTCAGTGCAAACTGGACAGCAGCCGGTTCTGTTCAGGATCTTATTCTGCAGGAGACGAAGCAGAAACATCATTAGAGAAACGTCACAGGAAAACCCAACGTTTAGAATAGAACTGGGGCGGCGCCCTCTATAGGCGACAGAGGCAACCACCAAAATTACAGACATCCTGGTATCAAACATGAAACGTGACATCAAATAATTTCATGTTTTCAACCACACAGGTGGAACAGAAATGAAAGGAAAGATAGAAACGGAGGAAAAGTTCACAGTCAAACCAGGACGAACACAAAGACATCGAAACCCGAGTTCAACCGCTGAACTTTGGACGTGTAACAGGAAACGTGTGTGTGTGTGTGTGTGTGTGTGTGTGTGTGTGTGTGTACAGTATGTTTCAACTTCCATCAGAAGTGCAGATCAGAGGACTCTTTCACACACGTAGTTTTTTGCCTCAGGGAAGCCCTTCATTCTCTCTCTCTCTCTCTCTCTCTCTCTCTCTCTCTCTCTCACACACACACACACAGACAGACAGACAGACACACACATACACACACACACACGCAGACAGACAGACACACACACACACACACACACACACACACACACACACACACACACACACACTTGTCTGTCATCACATACAGACGTTCTCTCTTCACTCAATACAAACTCCAGAGTCCTAACCTCTGCACAAAGGGCAATCTCTCTCTTTGAAGAGGGCTGCCTCCTGACACACACACACACACACACACACACACACACACACACACACACACACACACACACACACACACACACACACACACACACACACACACACACACACAGTGACAGAGATTAGTTTCCAGGGGCCTAAATATAGGGAACCTCTTCTTTGCTGTCACTCAAACGTCACACAGACAAAAGGCTGTTCGGAGACAAACTGTCTCCAAAGAGACGCAGCACTCGACCGGCCGCTGACCGCAGGATGACGGCATGGGAGAGAGAGAGAGAGTGTGTGTGTGTGTGTGTGTGATGACAGGTGTGTGAGTATGCAGCCTAATGTAACATCCACGCATCAATGTAGAGAAACATTAGAGGCCCGTTGAAACCGTTTACATTTTTCCTGTGTTATGATTTCAGCTTACTTTGTCATCAGAAGGCGTCTAATCACTATAATATCAGCAATTCAAAAAGCAAATATTCAGATGACACAACATGTCATTGTTTTTTTTAATCAAAAAACTATTAACTATAATATTGTTGTCAAATAAACTGCTTTACATTAAGGTGGAAGTGACAAATTCCTATGTTTGTCTGTATTCAGAGCTTAAACCACCTCTAGAGTCTCTATCTAACACGGTGACGTATTTACACTAAACACCTCTAGAGTCTCTATCTAACACGGTGACATATTTACACTAAACACCTCTAGAGTCTCTATCTAACACGGTGACATATTTACACTAAACACCTCTAGAGTCTCTATCTAACACGGTGACATATTTACACTAAACACCTCTAGAGTCTCTATCTAACACGGTGACATATTTACACTAAACACCTCTAGAGTCTCTATCTAACACGGTGACGTTTTTACACTAAACACCTCTAGAGTCTCTATCTAACACGGTGACGTTTTTACACTAAACACCTCTAGAGTCTCTATCTAACACGGTGACGTATTTACACTAAACACCTCTAGAGTCTCCATCTAACACGGTGACATATTTACACTAAACACCTCTAGAGTCTCCATCTAACACGGTGATGTATTTACACTAAACACCTCTAGAGTCTCTATCTAACACGGTGACATATTTACACTAAACACCTCTAGAGTCTCTATCTAACACGGTGACGTATTTACACTAAACACTTCTAGAGTCTCTATCTAACACGGTGACGTATTTACACTAAACACCTCTAGAGTCTCTATCTAACACGGTGACGTATTTACACTAAACACCTCTAGAGTCTCCATCTAACACGGTGACATATTTACACTAAACACCTCTAGAGTCTCCATCTAACACGGTGACATATTTACACTAAACACCTCTAGAGTCTCCATCTAACACGGTGACATATTTACACTAAACACCTCTAGAGTCTCTATCTAACACGGTGACGTATTTACACTAAACACCTCTAGAGTCTCTATCTAACACGGTGACGTATTTACACTAAACACCTCTAGAGTCTCTATCTAACACGGTGACATATTTACACTAAACACTTCTAGAGTCTCTATCTAACACAGTGACGTATTTCCACTAAACACCTCTAGAGTCTCCATCTAACACGGTGACGTATTTACACTAAACACCTCTAGAGTCTCTATCTAACACGGTGACATATTTACACTAAACACTTCTAGAGTCTCTATCTAACACAGTGACGTATTTCCACTAAACACCTCTAGAGTCTCCATCTAACACGGTGACGTATTTACACTAAACACTTCTAGAGTCTCTATCTAACACAGTGACGTATTTACACTAAACACCTCTAGAGTCTCTATCTAACACGGTGACGTATTTACACTAAACACCTCTAGAGTCTCTATCTAACACGGTGACATATTTACACTAAACACTTCTAGAGTCTCTATCTAACACAGTGACGTATTTCCACTAAACACCTCTAGAGTCTCCATCTAACACGGTGACGTATTTACACTAAACACCTCTAGAGTCTCCATCTAACACGGTGACGTATTTACACTAAACACCTCTAGAGTCTCTATCTAACACGGTGACGTATTTACACTAAACACCTCTAGAGTCTCTATCTAACACGGTGACGTATTTACACTAAACACCTCTAGAGTCTCTATCTAACACGGTGACATATTTACACTAAACACTTCTAGAGTCTCTATCTAACACAGTGACGTATTTCCACTAAACACCTCTAGAGTCTCCATCTAACACGGTGACGTATTTACACTAAACACCTCTAGAGTCTCTATCTAACACGGTGACATATTTACACTAAACACTTCTAGAGTCTCTATCTAACACAGTGACGTATTTCCACTAAACACCTCTAGAGTCTCCATCTAACACGGTGACGTATTTACACTAAACACTTCTAGAGTCTCTATCTAACACAGTGACGTATTTACACTAAACACCTCTAGAGTCTCTATCTAACACGGTGACGTATTTACACTAAACACCTCTAGAGTCTCTATCTAACACGGTGACATATTTACACTAAACACTTCTAGAGTCTCTATCTAACACAGTGACGTATTTCCACTAAACACCTCTAGAGTCTCCATCTAACACGGTGACGTATTTACACTAAACACCTCTAGAGTCTCTATCTAACACGGTGACGTATTTACACTAAACACCTCTAGAGTCTCTATCTAACACGGTGACATATTTACACTAAACACCTCTAGAGTCTCCATCTAACACGGTGACGTATTTACACTAAACACTTCTAGAGTCTCTATCTAACACGGTGATGTATTTACACTAAACACCTCTAGAGTCTCTATCTAACACGGTGACGTATTTACACTAAACACCTCTAGAGTCTCTATCTAACACGGTGACATATTTACACTAAACACTTCTAGAGTCTCTATCTAACACAGTGACGTATTTCCACTAAACACCTCTAGAGTCTCCATCTAACACGGTGACGTATTTACACTAAACACTTCTAGAGTCTCTATCTAACACAGTGACGTATTTACACTAAACACCTCTAGAGTCTCTATCTTCTACGAAAGTAAACAACCAGGATGTACTGTATTCTCAAGAAACTAAACCAGCCACATGAAGTGAAACTTTGATTGGAGACAGATAACCTACATTACCCAGCAGCCACCTCTTCTGACCACAAACAACAGGTGAGGACTTGTCGTAACCGCTGGAAGCGTGTGAACTTGAAGCAAACGGCTGACACCAGCTGTGAATGCGTGACCGCCAGCGGCCGCCGGTATGAGAGGAATCCACTCCATCAGCCACCGGCCGACAGATGACCCCCGGGTGACCTCTGCGACAGGTGAACGCAGCTCAAAACCCAGAGCGTCTGACAGCCAACGCCACGCTCCAGCTGCTCGTACGACCACTAATGTGCTACAGGAAACCGCGGCGTCCCGATGAGTGACAGGTTCAACACCCACTGTGTCTCCTAGCAGGAACGTGTGTCTAACTTCCATCATAAATCTGACATTAACAGCAGAATGACTGGAATTGCACGATGAACTGGTGAACGGGTGAACGGGTCGGCCAGCAGTAAATCACACATGTGACAGGAAGACGACGGCGTTCGTCACGGCTGTAAAGTGTGAGTGTTGGGCGAGACAGGACGGCAGATGAAGAGGAGAGACGGAGACTGCAAACAGCATGTAAGCTGGTGATTGGCCGGTGGGGCCGTCACTCACCGAGGGGCAGCTGCTGATTGGTACACACTGTTTGGGATGACACTCGATGCTTCCTCTCACGCAGCCACAGAGAGTACAGTTCACCGACGACCACATGTCTCCTTCCTGCCGGAAGAACACCAGATCTCAGTACGGACAGACGTGGGTACGCCGAACCATTCATCCATTAATTAATTAATTAATTCATCCGTCTATCCATTCATTCATCCATTCACCCATCCCTCTCTGCTGTCTCACCCTGTAGATCTTGTTCCGGACCCTGCAGTACTTCACCTCCTCCACCTTCACGTAGGACAGACACTCCTCACAGCAATGGTCACCATGGCAACTCCCCAGACGAGAGCACCGCCTCCTGCACACCACCGTGGAGTCCTGGAAAAGGAGAGGTCAGATGGAGGTTCTGTTGTTAAGCTGCAGGTGAATGTGATGGAGGAGACAGGAGGAGGAGGAGGAGGAGGCTGGACTCCTGGTCCGTACCTTGCAGGAGCAGCTGGTGCAGTTGTCATGAACGAAGGAGGTGTTGTTCTCGTAAACTTCACTGTGGAACAGACAGCTTCCTAAAGATAGATCAAACACCTTCCTCTGACCTGGAGGAGGAAGAGGAGGACAGAGTCAAACATGGAGATGGACAGGAGGAGGAGGACAAACATAGAGATAGAGAGGAGGAGGAGGAGGACAGAGTCAAACAAGGAGATGGACAGGAGGAGGAGGACAAACATAGAGATAGAGAGGAGGAGGAGGAGGACAGAGTCAAACAAGGAGATGGACAGGAGGAGGAGGACAAACATAGAGATAGAGAGGAGGAGGAGGACAGAGTCAAACAAGGAGATGGACAGGAGGAGGAGGACAAACAGAGATAGAGAGGAGGAGGAGGACAAACATAGAGATAGATTGGTCCTCACCAAGACATCGGGGACAACAGTGTCCAGCGGGGGTGTGGCTGAGGTGGGCGGGGCATGAAAGGACAGGACACGCCTCCTTCATGCAGAGAGTCCGTCCTCCCTGGAACAATGACATCAACATGAGATGGACCTTCGTCTAGTTAAATTAATTCACACTTTTATTTGTGTGTGTGTGTGTGTGTGTGTGTGGGTGTGTGTGTGTGTGTGTGTGTGTGCGTGCGTGCGTGCGTGCGTGCGTGTGTGTGTGTGTGTGTGTGTGTGGGTGTGTGTGTGTGTGTGTGTGCGTGTGTGTGAGCGTGTACTCACAGTGCAGGTGCACTTGATGCAGGCTTTGCCTTCAGGACTGAACTCCTCCCTCTCTTTGTACAGCCGACCCTCAAAGATGCAACCTGCAGGAGGAGGAGTGACTCGACATTAAACGCTGGCCTTTATTTGAATGTAAACCCTGAATCCCAATAAAAGTAAATGTGTGTGATAGCGAGCAGGTGAGAAGGACAACATGGCCGTCGGACTCACTGGGGCAGGTGGGGCAGCACTTCTTGGGGTGGATTTTGGGATTCTTGCAGTGGACGACACACTGAACGTCGGCCTCCGTGATGACACCTTCCTGTCAGGACGAGCACACCAACCAACACTTCAGTCTCTGTTAACACTTTGTTCTTCTACTGCTCTCCTTCCTTCCTTCCTCCCTCCCTCCCTCCCTTCCTTCCTTCCTTCCTTCCTTCCTTCCTTCCTTCCTTCCTTCCTTCCTTCCTTCCTTTTTTCCTTCCTTCCTTCCGTCTTTCCTTCCTTCCTTCCTTCCTTCCTTCCTTCCTTCCTTCCTTCCTTCCTTCCTTCCTCCCTCCCTCCCTCCCTCCCTTCTTTCCTTCCTTCCTTCCTCCCTACCTTCCTTCCTTCCTTCCTCCCTCCCTCTTCATTCCTTCCTTCCTTCCTTTCTCCCTTCCTCCTTCCTTCCTTCCTTCCTTCCTTGCTTCCTTCCTCCCTCCCTCCCTTCCTCCCTCCCTCTTCCTTCTTTCCTTCCTCCCTCCCTTCTTCTTCAACAGGCTGGATTCAGCACACACACACACCTGACAGCGTCTGGTGATGCAGGGTTTGGTGGAGCTGGTCCAGGATACTGAGCTGTTATAAGATCGGCCGTCCAACATGCAGCCTGAGAGAGAGAGAGGGGGGGGGGGGGGGGGGGATTGGGAGAGGGAGAGGGAGAGAGAGAGAGAGAGAGAGAGAGAGAGAGAGAGAGAGAGAGAGAGAGAGAGAGTTCATGATATTTATACAACATAAATATGAGCGTCTGTGTCAGAGACCGAGGAGACCGGACCAGCTGATTGTTTGACGAGAGGACGGGTTGCAGCTTTTTGTTGTTCACAGTGAATAGGATAATTTAGGGGGCGTGGCTCTTTTTAGGGGGCGTGGCTTTGGATGGAGGCGACGAGTGACGACTGTCAGTGTTGCCGACTTTCTCGCTAGCGTTTGATCTACTTCCTGTGGATCAGAGGTTCCAACAGGTCTGGTTCTGTATCATGTAGTCTTACTGGTCTCTGGCCAGTAACTCAACACGATTAATTTCATCCCTTTTACAGTAACTGGTCTCAGATCAATGTTTAACTTTTCCACACAATGAAACCTGATCACCGGCATTGATCTGCTTTCCCTCAGACCCTCTAATAGCGGATCACAAGCAGGACAAAGACCCCCACAGAGACCCACTAACGCTGACGGATGTGAGGACGGCTTCATTCTTCCTCACTGATGAAGACGCTTCAGTACTGAAAGTACAGGATCTCACAACTTTAACAAAATAAAACATGTTCAGATCGTTTAAATGGATGAAAACAAACAATGTGATGTGAACACATGTTTTAATCCTTTACACACTATTGGACATAATATGGTGTTTTTATTATTCATTTTGAAGTGACCACATGCAGCCAAGTATAACTCACACTCTTACATAACGAGCCGGTTAATTGAAGCAGTTTTAAAGTTAAATTGTTCCCAATAAACGGATCCCGTCTGGCTGCAAGTCTCGTATGATTTCATCAAAGTGTCATTATGACACGCCGCCGCCGCCGCCGCCGCCGGCTGTTGTTTCCAAAGCAGAGACACGAGGGGTCCTAAACCCGGGTCACAGCGGCCCACCAAGTCAACCGCACAATAGAAAAAAAAACCAGCGCTGGTCGCCGTGGCGACAAGGGGCTTTCCACGTTCCCGGGCCCAGTTGGTTCCACCTCTCTTAACGAAGTGCTGCGTCGTAAAAAACGCAGAACCACAAACAAAAGGGCCGCGCCCCTGCTGAGCTAGGTGTGTGTGTGTGTGTGTGTGTGTGTGTGTGTTGTATTTCTATAGAGCTCCATGAGCTCAGAATCAGCATCCTCCTCCACAGTGACGACTTTGTTTTAAAGGGTCACGTTCTTTAAACATGGTAACAGTGAAGCCCCGCCTCCCGCTTCATGTGATTGGCTGCCGAATATTCCGCCATTATTCCGCCCATCTTCAGTCTAAACGCTCCTTTCTAAACGGAAAGAGACGCCAACGGAGGTCACAGAGCCGCATCAGAGGCGAGACGAGTCGATACGGCGTTCTATCTAAACGCTCCGAGGCGGAAAAGACGGTGGTGCTGCTTGGTTGCTTGTATATTTTGTGTATTTGTATATTTTTATGTATTTTCTGTACATTGCTAAAACGGAGTGCTGCTAAACGGTGTTGCATTGTCCTAACGATGACAATAAAGATATTGCAGTCTAATTCAGATACATGAGCACTAGGTGTGTGTGGAGGTCCTGGTCCTGGATTTCAGTCTACTATTAGCGCCCAGCAGCAGCAGGTTCTGTATTTGTGTCATAAACCATCTCAGGCTCATTATCATCATCATGTAGGAATATTGTAAGATTGTAATATCACAGTGGGAGAAAACAAAGGAGCTTCAGGCGTCACACAAAGTGTTCATTTCCTCCCCCGAGTTCAGTTCGGAGAATCAGCACAAGTCATAAAACGTTTAACTATGAATATTAAGATTTTTTATGGAGTTTCCACAATCCTCGTAGACCCTTTCCACCCAAATCAACAGGTTTTTTTGGGGTGTTTTTACTTTAAATACAGGAAAAACCTGCTGAAATAGGCGAAAAACTCTCGTTGCCAGGAGACAACTCAGCTTTTATTCTCTTTTATGTTCGTTAGTAAACGATGGAAATATTACTGAGGTTTCTTCATTTTCCCTTCACCAGGGGGTTTAAAAAGCTCAGAACATTGACCTGACGATGAGTGTATCATCAACATGTTGCATTTGATGCACAGCAACGAGCAAACGAATCTCAACTTAGATCTTCAATCGTTTGGATTTCTGACGCTTATTAAATACGTATTTAATACTTTTAATACTAATACACGTCACACTCCCTGGTTCCTCAAAGCGTCTCTAAAAGGAGACACCGCTGCAGTATATTGACGGATCTACAGAAACCAGACGTCTTACCTTTACAGCGCTCACAGCAGGCGCCCGTCTGCTTCACGACCAGGGCACAGTCCTCCGAGACCAGAGGACACTTCTCCTGCTTACAGTCCGCCTTCCCCTCCTGAGGGGGGAGAGAGGGGGGTGGGAGAGGGAGGGAGAGAGGGTCAATCAGTAAATGGAACATCTATAAACACACTCTTTCCCTCCATTTTCATTTAGTTCACATTTACTCCAGGTTTAACCTAAAAAGGAAGTTATAAATATATGATCAAGTCGTCTGCGTAGAGGAGGTGGCTGATGGTAACTGATGTTCTAGGATATAAAATAAAAGAATATATAAAACACGTCTGGTGCATTTTGAAGTTTTTACGTATCTTATTAAAAGACGGCTACTAACAAGAGGCTAAAGGAGACGCTAGTCCTCCTTTAGCTGACGTGAAGACATGTGACCGTTTTAGGATAAAGTTGTTTCAAAAATGATAATAGAGATGTTGATTACAGACAATTATTATATGACTGTGATAAACGCTTGTTTTCTGTGTGGAAGGAAGCAGTGCGATGCTAACTTCCTGTTGGACTCGAGAATGACGTCATCTCTGCAGGTCGTTCTGAAAACGTGACCCTTCATCCCTCGATGCTCGACACACTTCACTTCCAGCCAAAAATCACCAGAGCTGGACTCGTAAAAGTTCCATGACAACAGTTTTCACGTTAGCGTTAGCCTCGCTCAGCTTCAGCGCGGGTTCGAGGCCCCGGTTTGAAGAGTGACTCAGTTGTTCACAGTTGAGCTGTGAGTTTTCACACCAGCTCAACGATCCTCCCGCCACCTTCAGAAACGCCGAGCGGCGGTCCGTCACCGTGGCCCCCGACGGCACCGCGATGACGGCGCTCCTTTAATCCGCTCGACTTTCACACTTGGGCTTTTTACTGCCGATGCCGTCCTACATGCTGTGTGTGTTTTATTTTACACACTGCGAGGGTTTATAAAGTGGAGGCCGGCGAGTCCCGCGGCCCCCGCGGCAGGCGGCTCTAACAAGGACGGATCAAAGGGAGGGCAAAAATAAATCAGGGAGGTTTAATATAGCAGCAACGCTCCGACTAAAGGCCTCGAAGCCAAACCACACCGATGATGTCATCACAGGGGAGGAGGGAGGACATTCAATAAGATGTTAAACAGAGGACAGTTCTGTCGTCCGCCACCTCTGTGGAATCACATTTTAGATGATTTGGAAAAAAATCACATTTCTTCTGCTGGACGCCATCGGCTATTTTAATCCTGCAGAGAATATTCAATCAGTGGACTGACGATGTCCGACACACAGCAACAGTCTCTTCACTCTGACCACCACTGCTACCGCCATAGATCACAATTATCGATCAGCATAACACTCTTATAGTTTTATTTGTGTTTTGTTTCCAGAAAAGTTGAATTTGACTTTTGGTTTTTGCATCTTTCATGATGTAACTTAACAGAAATAGAAGTCAAAGATCTAACTTTTACTGGCAAGGGTTTGACCGTGGGTTCATGTGGGTTCACTGGCGAAAGGAGGAGGCGGGGCTTAGCACCAGCGAGGAGGCGGGGCTTCCCATAGTGAAGTCAGTACATGTGACCCCCCCCCCCCCCCCCCCCACACACACACACACACACACACACTCTCACCCTCTTGTCTCAGGGTCAAAAGTCACAATGGGTCACCTTGCCTTATAAACACTCGACATACCACCACGGCACCGAGGTTGGTCTGTCGCCGAGGGTGACGACCCCCCAACGCACACACACACACAGACACACACACACACACACACACACACACACTCACACACACTCACACACACACACTGTGTGTCTACATGCTACCGTATTGATAGGAGGATTTTCCAGAAACTTCTGGATTCAGTTCATTTTTTGTTCATTTATTTTGACCAAACCACCAAAATAAAAGCAGCTGTTTTTTTATAATTAAACATGGAGTCAAGTTGAAATTGAGTTCAGGAGGAATGTCCCAGAGGTTTCAGCGTGAGACAGAAATAGTCTGAAAATCAGATTTTATCTGCAGCATTTTAACTCCAATCAGTTCAATTTGATCAATACTAATGAGTTTAGTGGTTGAGGTCAAACAGGTCAAACAGAGTTCAGAAAGCAGCAGCCGTGTTTCAGCCTCCCGTTGAGGAAAATACTGGTTTTCTTTTAGTGTATGTTTTTACTTTACTGACGAGTGAAAGAAGAAACTACGGATTTTACTGATTTGACTTCTGTTTGAATATTTGTCATGTTGAAATAAATACCAGAATAAAACGTTCCAACGGGGGACAGATATTTACATCATGAAATGACTAAAACACTAAGAAAGATAAGAACAACTGATCCTAAAAGACTGCGAGAACATTACATGATCTTTTCTTGTGACTTGGCTTATTGTGCCACTGGGGGGCGACAGTGTTCACTATTTCTCCTCATTATCACTCTTGGCCCCCCTCAGGCCTTAGACCTGAACCCTCAGGGACTCTGTACAACCTAAACATGTTCAACATCTACAGGTTTGATTTGACCTTTTTGACCTCCCACAGCGCTTTAATTTGTGGGTAATTCCGACAATAAGGTTCTCTTATTGTCTGACTGGCATCGGTCTTCCATGTGATGTCTGCTCTTCTCTGTCACGGTGAAGGGTCCGGATCAGTCTCAACTTAAAGGCCCTTAAAGGCCCTTGGACATGGCCCCTCCCCGCCCCCCAAATCCCCCCCCTTTTGGCATCGTGACCTTCCACCTTTCACCCTTCCTCCAAAACAAACAGGTCATGACCCCCCTCCGGAGACCAGGAGCCACAGTAGCTTATGGACGAGACGGGACGGCGAGGGAACCACGTTTCTATTCTGCCAGCTGAGCGTCTACAGCGAGCGGAGGAAGGGCGCCGCCGTACGACACGAATCACATAAAAACAAAAATTGATCTTTTTAGGTTATTAAAATGATCTTATTCCACAATGAAAGTGAATCTGGGTTAAAAAAAACAAACAAAAAAACAAGTGAAACTTGTTGCATCATTCCTGTTTTGATTTCCATGTTTAATAGACAAGGATTTAACAGAGAGTAGAGCTCAGAGTGATCAGGTAAACCTGTATCGATCAGGTTTGTTTGATCGATTACCGCTGCGACCTCTGAAGTTGGAAATGTTATGAAACGTATTGATTTACGCCTCATCGGAAGTGTGAAGGATCTACTGATGACATCATCAAATGAGGTTCCAGCCCAGCGGTTCCTAGACCAACAAGTTCTATCATCTCACCGCCAGCAATGCTACGATTTCAGCTATGCTACGATTACAGCTATGCTACGATTTCATTGATCCTACGCTTCCATCGACGCTACGCTTCCAGCGACGCTACACTTCCAAAGATGCTACGCATCCAATGGTGGCGCTCTACGTTTCCCTCCAGTGAGAAGATTGTTAATCTTTTTCTGGGTTTTCAGTGTGAGCAGAATAATGAGCCAAACTTTCCCCTCATAAGTCGACGTGATGAAGAAGCTCAGTTCTTCTTCGTCACTTGCGAGGCCCCAAGGAATCAACAACATCAGATACTTCCAGGTTTTAAGTTCATGAGACGGACCTGGACATGTGACGGAGAGAAAAGAAACGAGGAGAGGAAGACACGGAGATGGACAGACAGATAGACGAGGGCGATGAGGAGCGTAGCGGAGATGGACCGACTCCCTCCGAGATAAGGGATCGTCATGGCGACTGGCCTGTCAGTCAGTCTGTCAGCCACATCCACCGCCAGCCCCATTACAGCACCCGGCCTCACACAATGGCTCCTCTGTGTGTGTGTGTGTGTGTCCATTAGCTCTGGACCCCCCCCCCCCCCCCCCCATGAGTGACACTGGAGCCCTGATGGCTCCCCCTCCCCCCCTGAAGACGGGGACACAGACAGTTTGTCTCTCTGGGGATGAAAGAAGGAAACGTAAAATCCTGGATGTTAAGTTTCCTCCTCTGACAGCGAAGACAACTCAAACATGATGTTTAGAGAGTGAAGATGAGAACCAGCCTGAGTCAGGAAAGAGTAATATTAATAATAATAATCAGTCTCTGTAATCTGTGTAACGTGCAGATTTAAATGCATGTCAATCAAAAGCAGAGTGATTATCTTAAAGACCAGTGAGACCAGTAAAGTAAAACTGGGAACTCACATCTGACGGATATGAGTTTGTGCAAGTTTTTAGGGATAAATTTAATCAAGATTGAGCCCTGGATGTATGTTTCTGTGTGTGTGTGTGTGTGTGTGTGTGTGTGTGTGTGTGTGTGTGTGTGTCTGTGTGTGTGTGTGTGTGTGTGTGTGTGTCGGCGGGTTAAAGCAGAGATGAAAGGCCTCCATTGCCTGCTGATGACTGATAGCATTCAGCAGAGCTTTGCCTGATGTCTGACTGATAACACAGAGGACGTTCATTCAGACTCACGGCAGCCAATCAGACGCCAGCTGGAACTTTTGAAAATAGCCAATCAGAAGCTGGAGAATGAACGTGTGCGTAAACTTCAGTCTACTTATTATGTCACTTGTTCATCACATTAAATGAGATGTTATTGTCCTCTAAACAACCAACATGATGTTTGGAGACAGCTTTTTACAGAAGGACCACAAATGAAAGGAAAACTAATTCCACTAACAGATCCACAGAAATATAATCACCAACTATTTTCATCATCTGTTCATCATCAAAAGTCATTTTTCATAAAGAAATGTCAGAAAATGCTGTTTTCAGTCCCTCAAATATGGAGATCTTCTTTCCTCTGTGTTATATCATAGATGTCATCACATAGAACAGACATTTCAAGCACTTTATTCTACATCCAAGCCCTTTTCAAACCTTGAAAACACCACAATAAAACTCAAGTGTTTTCAAGGATTTCCAGCACCGTACCAACCCTGTAGAGAGGAAACTCTGTCACCTTCAGGGGTCAGGGGTCAAAGAGCACATGTTGCAGGAAAGAGTCGTCCTCTAGTGTTTTGTAGCTGGTTTTAACAGCCGGACAGCATGACGACAGGCTGCTCCGTTTAAACAAACACCGACTCGGTTAAAAAGGGTCTTAAACACTTAAAGTCACGGAAATCAAACCGTCCACTCTTCACGTCTCCCGACCTCCCGCTAAAAGCAACCTGCATTTCAAAGTCCTTTCACAAACCTTTCACAACTTCTGATAAGAAGCGCCGCACAAAGCTCCATAATCAGCTTTTTCAAATAATCGCTATCAGGCCTGAAGGAGATTGCCACGGCAACCAAACCGCCGACTCGGCACTAATCCTGACGCAGAGTAAACGGAGATCTTACCAGACAGACGCAGGTGATGCAGGGGTTGTCGGTGATGTTGGGGATGTGGAGGACCTCGCCTTCATTCTCACAACTGGCCTCGGTACCTGTGGGGGGTGGGAGGGGCAGGAAGGTGAGACAGGTGAGATGTGGGCGGGGCCAGACACTGTAAATGTGTGCTCTGACGAACCCTCCTGACCTGAGCCATCGGGACTACGTGACGTCATGTGGGCTCCCATTAAAAAAACTCCGACCTGAAGCAGCTGAATTAGCTTTTTTTTTAGCGTCTATTAGCTGTTTTGGTTGAGTCTCACGGCTCTCATGAACCTTGTGGACAAGCTGGTGAACAAGACGAAGTATCTAACTGATGATTTTTTCTTTAAGCAGGAGGCGGTGGAGACCACAGCTGAGCTTAAAGGAGCGTGAATATAGAGCCGCATGGATCACGTACGTTTGAAGTCCAACAGGAAGTTAGCATCCCGTCACAAAAAAAGATTTTACGTTGGATTTTTGGGATTAATACATAGTATTATTCAGCAAGACAGATGAACACCATTTTATTGATATTTGAAGTGTGAACGTAGTCGTCAGAATTAAAAAGCTAACGTTAGGCTATAAAATAACGACGGCACACTTCACCAGAGACAAACTTTATGTCGTAGAACAAAACGTTAAAATCTCGTAAACACAGACTTTATTCCAGAGACCTAAAGAAGAGTTCCTGGTTTTAGGATCCAGTCCTGCAGGACTCATGATGGACAGAAACAGGAAGCGGTTTGACGACACCAATAAAACAGTCACTGGTGTTTCTGCTGACCCCTAGTGGCCAAACCCCCCCTGATTTTCCTGCTTTAGACTTTTACTTTGTTTGTTTTGTGTTTTTGATTAACTAGATGCTCCGTCTCGACTCTGGAGAACAGCTGGACGCGTCGGCCGTTTCTCCGTCCAGGTGACTTTTAAACTTAAAGGTCTTAAACAACGTGAGTCAGACGGTTTGTTTACGAGAATGAATGTAATCCGACCCGACGTCAGGAAATGACCCCAAACACAAGGGTTTATGGGTAGAAAGCAGACGAATGAAAATGCATCATCGAGAGCTGTGAGGTCATCGGAGGTGAAAGTAAGTCGTCACCTCTGAGGGTCAAACTTCTTCCCGTTTCCTCCAGCTGATCTCAGATCACATTTTAACCAGAAAACAATACGCTGACGCTTCACTCAGATCTGTTTTCTGCTTCATGTTGCCGTTTCTCCATCGGATCATTTCAACGTTATCTCATCTGATGTTTCAAAAACCTGGAAGCCTTCAGACGACCTCTCTGACCAATACTTGGGTCTCTTATCTGTGACCTCTGACCTGCTGACTGTCTGGTATGTTGTCATGTTAATGATTTTAGGGAATTGACTTCACCCCGTGCTGCTCTGGATTCCCTTTGAGGACGTGTACAGCCCTCAACATGACATGATGATGTCATCACAACCTGATGATGTCATCAAGACATTCCCTCAAAAGAAAACACGGTTAAATAGCAGCAATAAGCAGCCAAACAGAATATATTAAACTAGGTAGCTCTATTGAACCTAGTTAGCTTTAGCCTCCACTCTTCACCCTGTTAGCTTTAGCCTCCACTCTTTAGCCAGTTAGCTTAAGCCTCTGATCTTTAGCCTGTTCTTGTGGAACTGCTATATTATATTATACTATATTTTCAAGACTCTTGTTTTAAAACCAGTCAGTCAGAAACAAAACAACTTTAACAAACAATAGCTTCATTAGCTAGCTAGCTACCGCTCATCGGATCTGCTAGCAACAGGTGTCACTTTCTAGAAGGGTGAAATCTGCCTGTGTAAGAATTCATAGATCCGTTTACTTTTTAAATATTCTGAGGAATTAATCTGCCACCGTTATGAGTGAAAGCTGTTTATTAGTTTCTATCGGACTAAATCTCTAAACAAAAGAGTCGTTGAGCTCAGCAGGGCAGACGAAGACGAAGACGAGGTGAGGCTGTAAAGTTTACAGCCTCCGAGTGTAATTAAACTGGGAGGCTGTAAGTGGTGGTGGTGATGGTGGGGGGGCTCAGGGGGGCTCAAGGGGGCTCTGAGGCCTCGTCCTAAGTCTGATAAAATACCTTCCTCTTGCGTTTGTGGGGAAAGTAATGATACACTCAAACCTGAATGTTTGAGATCGGGAGGAAAACCTGAAACGAGTAAAAACTAGACGAATAAACCGTCCAGAGAAAAAGGAAGAAGAAGAAGAAGAAGAAGAAGAAGAAGAAGAAGAAGAAGAAGAAGAAGAAGAAGAAGAAGAAGAAGAAGAAGAAGAGCAGGGAGACTTTAAAAGGGTTAAAGGTGACTTTCTCTCTGAGTCTGGAGGATCAGGATCTCAGTCTTTTTATACATTTGGTGTTATTAATATCTGAGTCTGATCTCTTAATATCATATTGAACTGATGGATCCGGTGAGCTGAAGCTTGTATTATGTATTATGAGGAAAATATGCTCAAAGTATCTGTACTGTTATAATTATAAACTCTCTTACTTTTTGGTTCAGAAGAACAAATAAATCTCATAATAATAATAATTATGTTCCAGATGTATTTTCTAACGGTGAATGTTAAAAAACAGCAGCGAAGGATGCTGCAGGTCCTCATGAGGACTTTGGTGGACTCTTCTACAGGTTTTCCTCCAGTCAGACCAAGTCCACATCGACCACCGACAACCTGCACTCAGCCCAGTGCTGTGTAACAGGGGGACAGCAGGGACCTGGACAGCGGGGACCTGGACCAGATTCAAAGCAGTAATGCTTCTCTTATGAACCTCTGATCCACCAGGATGACCTCGGTACCCGCTGCTCCACCTGCTCCCACAACCAGACCTCCACCCGCCCAGAACCCTCCGGTCTGCGGTTCAGCAGACAATAGGCCTATGATGATGGTGCGTGTTTGGGATGCCAGGGGGGTCGGAATCCGATCCGCATGGGATCAGAACGGTGCAGCGTCCTCAGCTGATACAGGGACCGGCTGCTGGATGTTGGACTACAGAGACCCATCTGGTTCAGGTTTCCCTAACCCCCCCCATCTGATTCTCATCTCTGTGTTAGCTTCAGGAACAGAGATGAGAGTCCGGAGAAATGATCACTATCAGGATCCAACGGAAGTCCGGATCCACGTTAAAAGCAGAAGAGAAAGTGAAACTTCTGTTCCGGATCAGCTTCATCAAACGCGTTCTGCTTCTCTTTATGAAATATCATTTAATTAAACGATAATCCACCTCTCCAGACCACATCCACCTATCCGGTCTCTGCGCCTCTGGTAGTCTCATTGAGAGGCCGGGAGGAGACGCGCTCAGACCAGCGGAGACCCGCAGAGGAGACCAGGAGGAGAAAGTGGTTTACAGAAGTCCAAAAGTGTTTTAATTACAACTCGCAGTGACGCAATCAAGCATTGAACTAAAGATCACTTATAACGTCACTAAACCTTCATCGTTTCTTTGAGTTTAATATAAATTAATCATGTCATCGTGATCTATGTCTGGTGGTCTGGGTCTCGGCCGGTCTGGGTCCCTGCCGGTCTGGGTCTCTGCAGCCCCTTTTAAACGGGAAGAAGCGGACCAGTATATCTGCAGGGAGGTACCGAGAGGAAAACCCGGGTTACACTTGAAACCGGGTCTATTTCCAGGATCCACCACAGACTCAGCAAATTGTTTATCATCATCACGGTTTCATCAAATAGACGCGTCCCGACCAGGCTGGAGGTTCTCCTGGACCCTCTAGTCCACCAGTACTTTACTGGAAGACACACATCTAAAAGCTCAAGCGACTTTGATTCCAGACTGACGGCGCGTCACGGGGACGCGGCGGACTACAGGACCGGGGGTTTGGGTAGGTTTTACGCACGGCGGGTGTCGCGATGTGTGGTTATGAAGCCTCCGGTCTTACCTGTAATTAGCGGAGAGGAGGACCGGGGCGTCTGGAGCAGCAACAAGAAGCAGAAGGAAAGCCTACAGGTGGACCAGGAGGGGGGGTCCAACCGGCGGAGCAACATCCTCGAGTTTCTCCGGGGGGAAAAAACCCGAAGCGGAGGAAGAAATAAAAGAGGAAAACCCCAAAATCCAGAGGGAGAGCGTGAAGCGGAGACGTGTCCTCTTAAATCCAGCCCGGAGACACAAACCTCCGCCTGTTCGCGCCGCAATGCAAAGCGACGAGCAGCCGGACGCGCGCAGATCACATTAGAATGACAAAGACGTCCGACCGCGCGGCTGCGGGGCTGATGAAGACATGATCAGGTACGGCAGTCCCGAATCCTGCAGGAGTCCGGGATCCGGAGCGCCACACCACAGTACGGATAAACACGCCGCTGGTTTGTAGTCGGACTCCCTCAGGCGTTCGTGTTCCCTGAAGTCTGTTCAGTACGTGGATGCGGGATGCGGACCGTCCGGGACCAGGGAGCGGACTGCAGTCTCTCTCTCTCTCTCTCTCTGAGCGGTGCAAAGAGTCGCCTCTCCTCCTCCTCTGGTAATAAAGCGGACCTGGTGTCGGAGCGCACCACACAGCCAGAGAGTCCTGCCTCCTCTGTGAGACCCGGGACCTCCTCCTGCCTCCAGACCTTTCCGAAACCTCCTCCAAAAACCCTCCAGACCCTCCGTGGTCCTCCGATCCAGGTCTCCCGCAGACTTCTCCCAGTCGTCCTCCTCTTCCTCCAGACCTCCTTTTGTTATTCTAAGTTTTTAATAATCTGCTGCTACTGAACCTGTGTGTGTGTGTGTGTGCGCGTGTGTGCTGGGATCTAGTTTCATGACCAACTAACCAGAGGAGCTACATGTGCTTCATGTCTCCATGTTGTAAATAAAAACGCAGAAGAAGAGAAGGGAGGACTGAAGACTAAAGTCTCACTGACACATCATCAGAGTCTCCATCTAACACGGTGACATATTTACACTAAACACCTCTAGAGTCTCTATCTAACACGGTGACGTATTTACACTAAACACCTCTAGAATCTCCATCTAACACGGTGACGTATTGACACTAAACACCTCTAGAGTCTCTATCTAACACAGTGACATATTTACGCTGAACACCTCTAGAGTCTCCATCTAACACGGTGACGTATTCACACTAAACACCTCTAGAGTCTCTATCTAACACAGTGACATATTTACACTAAACACCTCTAGAGTCTCTATCTAACACAGTGACATATTTACACTAAACCCCTCTAGAGTCTCTATCTAACACGGTGACGTATTTACACTAAACACCTCTAGAGTCTCTATCTAACACGGTGACGTATTCACACTAAACACCTCTAGAGTCTCTATCTAACACGGTGACGTATTTACACTAAACACCTCTAGAGTCTCTATCTAACACAGTGACATATTTACACTAAACCCCTCTAGAGTCTCTATCTAACACGGTGACGTATTTACACTAAACAGCTCTAGAATCTCTATCTAACACGGTGACATATTCACACTAAACACCTCTAGAATCTCCATCTAACACGGTGACGTATTCACACTTAACACCTCTAGAGTCTCTATCTAACACAGTGACGTATTTACACTAAACACCTCTAGAGTCACTAATCCTTCGCCATCATGTTCACTGTGTGAACGGAAGGGTCAAAGGTTCCCAAAGTGGGGTCCTGGGGGACCTGATCCTGTACCCAAGGACCCAAAGTCAGTCTTTGAAGAGCAGATATAATTCCTCAGATTCCTCCAGTGGAAGATTTCATGCAAACAGAGGAAATGTTTTGGCATTATGTTCCATAAACCTGCAGTCTGGAGTCGACATTAAAGCCTGATGTGACAGATGAGGTTGACAGTAAGTGTGTGTGTGTGTGTGTGTGTGTGTGTGTGTAGTCTCTTTAAAGTGAAGCTCAGACGGAGGAAAAGCGCGTCTTCAAAGAAATAATTAGGACCCACCCAGCAGCTTTTAACTGAGCATCAGCCGCCACTTGATCTGTGCTGCTGCATGCTGGGAACACACACCAGCCAGGTGTGTGTGTGTGTCCAAGAGAGAAAGTTTGAGAAATGATGACAAGAAAGTGTGATTTAAGTTTGTTAAAAAGGGAAAACGAGTGTGTGTTTCAGAGAGAACATCAAAAGGAGTGTGATTCAAAGTGTGTGTGTGTGTGTGTGTGTTTGTATGTCAAAATGAGAGTGAGACTGTTCTCAGTGTGTCAGAGTGTGCGAGGTGTGTTGATATTAACCACTAGATGGCAACAGAGAGGGAGGGTGACCTTGTCTGATATCACACACACACACACACACACACACACACACACACACACACACACACACACACACAAACACATTATCCTAAAGTCCCAAAAGTTACCATCACATAAAGACTAATTAGCATATTTAAACATAACAATTCATAGAAAATGTCAGGATCTGTTCCTTTAAATGTTTAACATCACAATTTAATACATTTCTAACATCATCAAACCAAGGAAGAGGAGGAAGAGCACAAGCAGGAGGAAGAGGAGGAGGAAGAGCAGGAGGATGAAGAGCAGTACGAGGAAGAAGAGCAACAATTTAGTGCTTTCACAGTTTTTCCTGTAACTAAAAGAGTCTTTCAAACTGTCTGATCTCAGAGCGTCACTGAGATGATCCCGGACGGTTTCATGATCCGGCTCTTTAGAAATGTGATCTTCCTCTAGGCTTGTTTTGGAGGAAGCTCTTCGTCAGGAGGAAGAGGAAGTGAAAGCAGCACTCACCTGGACTCCACGTCCTCAGGTCTTTAGACCGGCTGCAGACGGGCCCCCTGCCCGCAGGGCCTCCTGCAGCCGGCAGGTCTGGAGGCTCTGGGGGGAGGAGGGAGGGGGGTCGGCTCACACAGATGGGCTGAAACAAACTGTTGGCATGGCGACAAATAATCAGCTGGTCAGGTCTCCTCTGCGTCTGACACCAACGCTCATTCAGCCACCTGCTGCATTCTGGGTAGAGCAACAGACGTAGTATAAAGAGAGAGATAGTCCACACAGAGAGGCAGGGGGAGGGGGGGGAGGGTCACACAAACGCAGGACTTTCACCCAGGAGACCGCTGTTAAAGTCCTGCGGCAAACTAAAAGGAATATTGACATTTAGTGACGTCAGACTCGTTAGTGTTGATACACGATGTTGGCGTCAAGTGGTTTTGTTTTATTTTGAAAAGACGTGATGTAACGAGCTACTTCAGACTCCAGTCTGAAGACTGACGAAGGCCGACGTGTTGGAGGGACAACGTGTTAAAAAGCCTGAATAACTCACTTTGTTAATTTTGCTCAAAGTTATAAACTAAAAAAAACCCACCAGAACCGTGTAAGGAGATTACAGGACGTGTTACTTTCACAATAAGATGCTCTTAACCAGCAGCTCAGAGGGTGGAACTTCACAATAAAACGCTAATTGTCACGTGTAATTGTATGAATGTATTTTACGTCCTTGTAACGACACAAACTGCAGATGTTTTAGTGGTTTATGGAACTTTTTATGAACAGTTGACTTTTTCACAACAAATGGAAGCCTGGAAACTAAAAAGCTGTCGGTTTGAAGCTGCAAATATTTTCAGGAAATACAGAAGCAAAGTGTTTTCTATGTTTCTGGTACGAGAAGACCAGGACCAGGGTGGGAGGTCTGGGATCCGTCCCCGGAGAACTCTACGGGTTTTACTGCTACGCCGATCTGTCGGACACATCGGCAGAACGTCGGACTTTCAGAGAGGACACGTGAAATGGGAGACTCTACAATGTGATTGGTCGGCACTTAAAAATTTACTTTAACATTGTTACGTTACGATCAAAAGTCTGCAAAGGGCAGTTTTTATTTACTTATACTAGTAACAATGTTGCGTTACGTTGTCGCGTTGCGATGTTGCGTTACGCCATGCGGCATCGTGCGAATAAGAGCAATACGAGGCGGATTCATAAAATTACATTTAGCGGATCTTGTGTTTTTCTTTTAAATATATTTATTCTAAATAAATCCAACTGGTCTTCATTTATGAATTGATAATAAAAAAATAAATGTATTTTGTGGTAAAAAACATTCCTCATCCAACAGAAACACATGCATGAATATTATATATTATATTCTATATTATTACCAGTGGAAGAGAAGATATGAGTAAAGTATATTTTCTACTTTTGAAGACAGAAAAGGAGACAAAACATGATGAAGCTTCGTTACCGAGGAAACCAGATCTAATTTTCCCTCCTGAATGAAAACACACGATCAGTATTGCTCACACAGAGAAATAAATACATTAAGTTCTCTGTGGAGCTGAAACGCCGCCGACTCGTCGGTTCTGCAACGCGAGTGAAACGATGCAGCAATTATGTCGTCCGGCTTGTTTACGCCTCGAAGCCTCGCAGACAGAAATAATCCCAGAAGTCAAAGCTGCTCAGCGTCTAAATCCAAACGCTGCTTTTATGACACTGTTTCCAAACGGCTGCGGCGCAGTTACACTTTGATTGTTGGCGTGTTGGCGTTTGATGTTTTTACCAGTTGGGTGTGTGCAGCCATGTTTGGCGGTTCCTCACATCAGAGCCGGTTTACTGGGCCGAGGCGAGAACGAGGGAAGGAGGCGCTGAGGAGGAGGATCTGAGGAACGTTAGAGTCTCGGAGACAAAGACTAATGAGGAGGACGAGAGGAAAGAGAGGAAGATTAAACGTTGTTCTTTACTGCACGGTTACGTAACTTCACCGGGTCAGAACCGAGCATCACTTCAACATCTACTCACATCTTCAGTACCGATGGACGGAAGACGACTCAGGGCCGAACTCTGAGGGAAGAAATCACGTGGAAGCAGCGAAGACATCAGCAGGTTATTTGTCCTGTAGCTGTTGAATCCAGAGTTCAACAAAGTCTCACAGCAGTTCGTGAAATCAAAATTTGATATGTTGGTTTTCTTGCTGAGGGAAACGAATTGTCAATTTTATTCATGCTGCTATGTACGACTTCTTTTCTGTCAGTCTGGACGACATTACGCAATGTAAGCTTCAGAAAACAAAGTTAGCGTGAGATAATGTTAGCTTTAAACAAAACCAACGTTAGCTTTAAACAAAACCAACGTTAGCTTTAGACAACAAAACCAACGTTAGCTTTAAACAAAACCAACGTTAGTTTTAAACATAACCAACGTTAGCTTTAAACAAAACCAACGTTAGCTTTAAACATAACCAACGTTAGCTTTAAACAAAACCAACGTTAGCTTTAGAAAAACAGTTAGCTTTAGACGAAAAAAAAAACGTTAGCGAAGCTTAAAAAAAAAAAACCTGTTAGCTTGAGACAACAAAACCAACGTTAGCTTTAGATTCAAAACCAACGTTAGCTTTAGATACAAAACCAACGTTAGCTTTAGATTCAAAACCAACGTTAGCTTTAGATACAAAACCAACGTTAGCTTTAAACGTCTAAACAACTAAATTCGGATAAAAACACGTTTGAGATGAGCCAATAAGACACCTGAGATCCAATAACAATATCAAAAACTTTACTGTTTTCCCTGATACGTTACATCACTGAAATATCCAAATTCATCTGAAACCTTAAATGTCATTTCATCACATTGAGCGGAACAAAGACTTGATCTAAAGCTAACTAGTCTCGTAAGAGTCCGATCAGTAAACAGCTGATTCAACTACGACTAGAAATACACCAGACATGTGAGTGATTGATGCTCCACTAATCACATCCGATCAGATATTTCAAAATTATTATGTTCAGTTTAATTCTAAAACCAACACGTGTGTGTATTTTCTGCTGAGCTGGTCCTTCCATCACGTGGAGCTGCTGGTGGTTTTAATATCCGTGGATTTAATATGTTGTTGTTGAAGATGAGCAGAAAACGTCTCCTGACTGCTGTTTTCCAGGAAACGCCCTGTTTGGTTTCCAGCATCAGAAAACAGTCCGAGTGTCCATCAGCGGCCTGCGTGTCCTTGAGTGTCCCACATTTAAACTGACTGGAGGAGGTCGGGGCGGCGGCGGCGGCGGCTGGAGGATGTGGCCTCGATTTACCCGGAAGCAACGGAGCTGCTGGACGCGGCGGCCGGTTTATTCTTAGCGGCGGGGCGGGGGAGGAGGCTTCTGCTGGCGAAGGTTTCTGCCGGCGAGGCCCGGTGCCACGCGAGGGGGCGAGAGCCGGGCGGGCGTGATGTCACAGCCAGGAGTGTGCGTGGGCGGGGAGGGGGGCTGACTGGGATTAAGGAGACGCGGGGCTGTGGGTTCAACTGCTGCCAAGGCGAGACGATGAAGACGAGGAGGAGGAGGAAGTCTGAGGAGAGGAGGAGTTCGCCTCCATCCTCGCTTTGCAGACCTCAACACAGCTGCACAGAGCTGCTGGATGTGGTTGAGAGAGAGTGTGTGTGTGTGTGTGTGTGTGTGTGTGTGTGAGACGATGTAAATATGCGTCGTAGAGGAAATTCCTTTGCTCCTGAAATATATTTACATGTAAATATATAAGACTTCTATGTTTTTATAGACGGTATATGTATATATGTTATATGCCTATGATGTTTATGCATGTGGTGTTAGAGTCCGTATGGGGGCTTTAGGGAGTCCACATCAGTCCTCTGCAGCCTCGGGCTCCTTCTTCTTCTCTTTCACTTTTACGGACGGTTTCTTGGATGCTCTCTTGTCTCCTGACTCCTTCTTCACCTCCTTCCCCTCCTTGTCTTTGTCCTTCTTCTCCTTCGATGACTCCTTCTTCTCCTTGGAGGAGGACGGCTCCTTCTTGGTCTCCTTCTTCTCCTTGGACGACTCTTTCTTCTCCTTCTTGGCTTCCTTGACGGGGGCCTCCTCTGCTCCTCCTCCCTCCTCCTCCTCCTCCTTCAGGCCGGCCTCTGACTCCTCCTTCTTTTCTTTGGGGTCTTTATCTGAAGGAGAAAGAGAAAACCAGATCATGAACTCGCACTTCTACGACGACTCACCGTCTTCTGTTTCGTCACATCCGTCGTATGTAGAGGCTAAGCCCCGCCCCTTCCTGTGTCCCCATGTGACCTTGTATTAGAATTAGTTTTTTTCTTTTCTTTTTTTCTTCCTACAGTGGCCCTAATACGCCGTTGTACATGATGATTGTCAAGTCTTGGTCAGAAGGATTTAGACGGAGAAAGTTCTGCACGTTCACATTTAGCATCGACGTCGTCTGAAAACCGTGTCATGATTCAAGTTCAGAATGAATCCGTGTTTCTTGTTTTCATGGGTGATGTCTGTGTGACAGCAGCCGGTCAGAGTGATGATGACACGTGTCTCGTTGTGGCGTCGTCGTCCTCGTCATCATCATCACGACGACGAAGATTCACGGACGTTTGAACCGTCAGCTGTTTTGTTCTTCAACACAGATGCAAACACACTCTCAGGTCTTTAGCATCGAGGCTAATTGGGCGACATCAGCACCTGTTGCATGACAAAGGACTCCCACTGAAACAGAGCCCCCCCCCCCCCTGTCTCTCACACACGCACACACACACACACACACACACACACACACACACACACACACACACACACACACACACACACACACACACACACACACAGTGTTAAAGGCCAAGCCGATGAGCGTCTGATTAGAGTCTGGGAACACACTTCAGTCTGTCGTCTCCACGAGACAGAAACATATGCACACACACACACACACACACACACACATACACACACACACACACACACACACACAGATACCAGGCTGAGACTCCAGTCTCTAAACCTTCTCCGTTCTCATGGAGATAAGAAGTGCGTCTCATTGTTGGCAGACAACCGTCCCGTTATCATCTTATCAAAGAGCCATCCAATCTGGAGGAGGGGGGGCTGAGTGTGTGTGTGTGTGTGTGTGTGTGTGTCAGGCAGACGGGTGCCATAAACTAAAGCATGTGTCTCACTAAAGATGATGAGATGATGATTGATATTTAAGGCTACGTATACACAACAACCGTGTCGCTTAATATGAAAGTTTTCCCTTTGAGTTTAAAAAAGTAAGCGGTTTGCGTGGCCAGCAGGTGGCGGTGAAACGTCCGGTGCATCCGGTGAACCACAATAAAGGAGTCCGTCACGTTCCAAGGTCAGTGCGGAAATCCTCCGTCGTTAACGTTGTCTTCTTGACTTTAAATGACTGCACACGTGTGTGCGAAGTGAAGCCGTGACATCACCGTTTCCATGGAGACCAGGTTTAGCTAGTTTACAGGCCACTGGAGTTTACGAAATTCAAAAGACTTCCACTTCTGGAATCCAGTTTCAAGTTTTTGTGTTTCAGGTCTTTAGACGGTGTAACAGACGCTGAGTGAGACGGCTCGTTAAAGTCATCATGTTGTTGTTGTTGTTGTTGTTGTGCCCCCCCGGGCTGCTCCGCCCCCCCGACCAACCAATCACACGTCAACCACAGAAACGCGACACGGGAACGAGTCGACGGAGGCGACACAGTGCACACGCCAAGTGACAACAAACACACACACACACAGATGTCGACCACAGAAACGCTGAGTCAGCATCTACGCAGCCACATAAAACTAAGTGTGTCGGAGACACAACACACACACACCTGACCAGCATATACTTCTAAACATATAAACATATATTTTATAGTGTGGTGCTGAACGGACAGCTCCCGAACAGCTGACTACGTACGCTCGATGCCGACTGGTTTTCTCTGATTCTCTAATGTGGATCGTAGACTCGATCCTGTTTGAGGAGTTCTCACTGGTCCTCATTTACTTCCTCATTGGTTGAACGGCCTTCGCTGTGATTGGTCCGTCTGTTAACGCTCGTTGCTCAGGAGACAAGAGGCCTGAAGGGAACAACAACGCTGATCTCCTGTCAGATCTGTGGAAAGAGAATTAAACCCGTACACCTCCTGTACGGGAGCCCGGCGGGGTCAGGACCCGTCCTGTCAAGTGTGCCCCTCCAACAAACCACCAGAGTGGAGGTGCGTAGACCAGACTTGGGGGTCCCTAAACCAGGTCTCTATAAGCCTTGAGGGTCCCTCCACCGGGTCTCTATAGGCCTTGGGGGTCCCTAAACCAGGTCTCTATAGGCCTTGGGGGTCCCTCCACCGGGTCTCTATAGGACTTGGGGGTCCTGAAACGTTGAAGACCTCTGATTTAGACTAAACAGAGCCCAGGCTGGAGTTTGAGGGGTTTAGCCGAGGGGTTAAACCTCGCAGCTACCTGGGAAACGGTCTGGTGGTTATCGTCATTGGTTACCGCCGTCTCCGGCCATTTTTAACCTCCCGTGGGAATCAGGGCCACAGACGCGTCTGGATGGGATCAGTCTGACAGGAAAACATGGGTAATGTAGTTCCTTACGTTGCACATCATTGACTTGGCTCAACGACGCTTCAGGGAATAAATCTATTATAATATTGTTCCCCACCAAATTGCTGAGGAGGTGTTTCATTTTCAGAAACAGAGTCTTGAGTGCGGCGGCCCGAAGACATGACCGACCTCGTTAGTCGGGTCTGTGAAACGGAGGTGTTTGCTCTCCTGCAGACCTAGACCCAGTCCGATGTGGACTCCAGGATTACCTTCTCCTCATGGCATCAGGTTTGGTGTATATCTATATCTATTTCTATATAGATTGATATATTTGTAAATATCCATGACTCAGGTTTGGGTTGGTGGTGAACTGGGGAAAGTGAGCAAGTTCTTCCAGCTCCTGCAGGGAGCAGCTGTGGTCGTACTGGGCAGCTCCCAGTACCAATGTGAGGCTGGAAGGAAAGCAGCTTGTAGCTCGACAGCGTATTTCATTTGTGTCCAAAACTTCAATACGAAACACATCATTAAACTTCCATTTTGGTTAAAGAAGTACTTCACCCCCAAAATCTGCATATCAATAACTCCCCACAAACGTTCACTATTACACAAACATCTTCACTCAAACATCACTATTAAAACACTCGTTTCTGCAGGAGAAATAGAGACGTTTGTGTAATAAACAGAGATCCTACACCTTTTCCAGAGTCAAATTCAAGCACTTTTCAAGCATTTCAAGGTGCTTTTCCAGCACCTTCCAGCTGTGGTAAACTACATATTTATATCAATACAATCCTCAGTATTCAGTCTGCTTATTATGTCACTTGTTCATCACATTAAATGAGATGTTATTGTCCTCTAAACAACCAACATGATGTTTGGAGACAGCTTTTTACAGAAGGACCACAAATGAAGGAAAATGTCATCATATAGAACATACATTTCAAGCACTTTCAAGCACCTTATTCTAAATCTAAGCACTTTTCAAACCGTGAAAACACCACACTAAAATTCAAGGCTTTTCAAGGATATATATATATATATCATACATGTATTGACCCGTGTGTTGGCAGCAGCGTGTTACTGGAGGAGATTAGAGTTTGGATTCCGTTCGCTGCAGAATCCCACCGACTCGTTGTCACGTTGGCCATCTTTGTTTCTCTTGGAGTTTAGAGGGCAACAAAAGCAAAAACCACAGCAACAAAAGTGAGCGAGTGGGTGAGATAAGCAGAGCGACGCTATCTGTGCTGCGTTCAAAGACAGGCGTTCCGCCTGGATTCGCATGTTCGCGGGAGATCGCTCGGCGCTCCATTCATCTGCAGGCAGCCGTAGTCAAAATAGAGGCGGCCGCACAGATCGCCCGCATCCGACCAATCAGCATGCAGGAGAAGCTGCTCTGCAGAGCTAGTGTGTGTGTGTGTGTGTGTGAGAGAGAGAATTTGCTAAGGACTGACTGATTGGATCGGCAGTGTGTTTCTTTCAGTGCGTAGTTGTGAGTGTAGTTGTGTGTGTGTGCGTGTAGTTGCGTGTGTGTAGTTGCGTGTGTGTAGTTGTGAGTGTGTGTCTGTGTGTTCATGTGGTCCAGACGAGGCGGTCGGACAGGACACAACAGAATTATGTGAAGTCTAAAAACAAAGCTGTGTGGTCGACAGCGTGGGAAATGACGGTGTGTGTGATGGAGAGAGAAACACACACACACGCACACACACACACACACGCACACACAAATGAAACCGTACACACATGCCCACGCACACAGTAGCAAATTAAGTGCACGTCAACAAATTCACTGGCCGATGGAGTAAATCCGGATCAAGAGAGAAGTAGGCTCATTTTCTCACAGACTTCTATACAATCAGAGAGGAGTCGCCCCCTGGTGGCCAGCAGAGAGAATGCAGCTTTAAGGCACTTTAGCATTAGCCTCACTGTTCAGAACTGGAGATTGTTGTCTGGTGACCGAGTTAAGCCAACACGTTTTCTAGGTGACGGAAACAGAAAATACAGAGAAACCCAGGAGCTGACGAGCGTTAGCCCAGCTGGCTAGTTAGCGGTTAGCTCGCCTTGCTAGCATCATCACCACATCATCAAGGCTAAAGAACCAGATACTTAGAGAAGATGCTTAGATGGAAGTTGTGGTGTCACCGGGTCTCTACTGGACTGACGGTCCTTCTTCATGGCAAACTTAGCAAAACTCCTGGGCTTTGTCCCGCCACTCGCCATCTGATGGCGACACACAACAAGGCTTTCAATCAGGAGACCGGTGTTCATGTCTTGTGTGTTTACGTTACATTCCACTTCCACTTAAGAAAGAGCTGTTTGAGATGTTTCTGTTGCCTGGACTAAACGTTAACCGTGTGTTTGCTGTGTCCGTAGTGGACGCGTCGGGAATGCTGGGAAAAAAAACCAGCATCACTTTCTCCACCAACATGATCTCGACCTTCAACGGCTGCTCGATGGCGTTCGGGCAAATGTAGCAAATGAGTCGGCGATGCAGCAGAAAAGTAGGTTCAACAACATAAATCACAGAAGCAATAAATCACTGAAAAATTAATATTATCTCATAATGTAAAAGTTTGTGAGTTAAGAATACTATTCTTAGTGTGGAATGTGCTGCTGAAGCACAGCAGTCCACTGCTCTGTGTGTGTGTGTGTGTGTGTGTGTGTGTGTGTGTGTGTGTGTGTGTGTGTGTGCTGACCACTGACAGCTCAGCTAACATTGAACTTGTGCTACAC
>NC_139937.1:20646753-20664253 GCF_963514095.1 Eutrigla gurnardus | reverse complement strand
TGTTTTTGGTAAAAAATACAATTATCGAGAGTTCCACACAGGAACCACAGAGCCACAGGGGTTTATACTCCACGCTAATACATAACCGCCGTATCAACACGGCACGGAGCCACAATCAGGGCCTGATGAGGAGTTAATACGCTGCACTCGGGGTTCCTCTGATTAATTAAAAAAGTGTTTTATAACAGCTTTGTGCTTTTCAACACTCCGACCGGCCGTCTCCGTCTCTCACCGCTGACTGTAAATGCATTCATGGGTGTGATGGGTGGCCACCATGTGTGTGTGTGTGTGTGTGTGTGTGTGTGTGTGTGTAGCTACTTAAACAGGACTTTGTTCTGAGGATAATAGGAAAGGTGCCATTTAAGAGAATGTAAGGGAGCGCCTATAAAAAGGTCTGAGAAGAAAAGAAGTCGAGGAAGAAAGAAAAAAAGGTCAAGCAGACCGCAAATAACTTAAAGTCCAGGTGCACCGGAGACTAGGAGACGGTGGACTGGATCGTCCCAACAGGGTTTCAGTCCTAATGATCCTGGTCACCCTTTAGCTCTGAGATTGTCCTCCTGACCTCGCCTGGGACTTCCAAGTCCACGACCCCAGACTCACAGCAGGCCGGCGAACAGTCCTCTCTCGGCACTAAAACAATATAACGTTAATCAGGATCCTGTTATCAAGGTGGACACGTGTGACATCATGTGACATCATGTCGTCCAGATCTGGAGACGTAGTAATAAATACTGAGGAAAACTACTGATGGTGGAGGGGTCCACCAACACAGGACTTAGACCACCAGACCTGTTGGACACCCTAAGTCCCAAGTGTTGGTGATAGTTTTATGAACTAGCGAGGTCTAAAGCTAATGTAGGTTTTGTGCTTTGTTGTCTAAAGCTAACGTAGGTTATGTGTTTTGTCGCCTCAAGCTAACGTTGGTTTTGTCGTCTAAAGCTAACGTTGGTTTTGTCGTCTAATGCTAACGTTGGTTTTGTTGTCTAAGGCTAACGTTGGTTTTGTGGTCTCAAGCTAACGTAGGTTTTGTCGTCTAAAGCTAACGTTGGTTTTGTTGTCTAAGGCTAACGTTGGTTTTGTTGTCTAAGGCTAACGTTGGTTTTGTTGTCTAAGGCTAACGTTGGTTTTGTTGTCTAAGGTAAGGTGACCAGATTTCTGAAATGAAAATCGGGGACATTTCCAGCGCGGTGGTCAAAATTCCAATGTTATCATTATGAAATAAATAACAGGGGCAATTACATGTTAATTTTAATATGTAAAAGCAGTCTGCAGCAATTAACATTAGAGCTGTAAAAACCACAGATGAAACAAAAACAACAAAACAGATTCTTATCTTATTCAACTTATTTATTATTTAGCTGATGATTTTTTTTTTTTCAGTTCACAAGCTTTATGGAGAAAACAAGAACACATTTGATGGTGCACATATGAAGAACCACAGTGCAGACAACTGACTTTAAAAGAGGTCTTCTCAAAGTTATAGAAAAATTGTGAATGCTGTGAATTCATTGTGCGGAGCAACAATATTACAAAAAGTAAACAACTCGGCTGCATATTCTGTTTCCGGGTACCGCGACGTAACGTCAGTACGTTAGTTTCACTGGCTACCGTAATAACTGGAGTTTGCGTTGGTGCGCAACTTTTTTTCTCTCCCATTCAAATCGGGGACATTTTCGGGGACAGCTTTAACCGGGGACAGGTCGGCCAAATCGGGGACTGTCCCCGAAAATCCGGGACGTCTGGTCACCCTAGTCTAATGCTAACGTTGGTTTTGTTGTCTAAAGCTAACGTTGGTTTCATCGTCATCAGTTAATCTATTACTTAACACGGTCACACATAGACACGTAAAGTTGGCCGAGTTAGAATTCCCCATTGTTGCTGAAAACATCCCATCCAGAGAGACAGACAGGAAGACAGACAGGTACAGAGATGGAGAGGTCTCCAGGTAGAGGAGGTGGTCATGGGAGAGAGACGGTGCTTACAGAGGAGAGGAAATCATCCCAGCACTCTCTCTCTGTCTCGGTCCTCCCTCCGGTCACATTATGGGTTTCCTCTGAAACACCGAACCTCTGCTGAAACGGTTGCTTCTGTTTGTTTAACCCTCGACAACCCAACGCAAACACGCTCTGTTAAAGTTTAGCTGCTGAAGGTTAAAGCTTCACGTTAGCTGGACGTCGATCAACAGACGGACCAGCGTTCAGTTAGTTAGACACACAACAAGAGAGGTGACAGCAGCTCGATGAGGTCACTTCCTGTCATCACCGTGAGGCTCAGTGTGAATGTAATAAGGGATATATATATATATATATATATATATATATATATATACACATATATTTATACATACACACACATGGATAGATAGAGACTCTAGAGGTGTTTAGAGTAAATATGTCACCGTGTTAGGTCGATACTCTGAAAATCTGATCAAACATCCATCCATCCATCCATCCATTGTCTACCGCTTATCCTGTATTCAGGGTCGCGGGGGGGCTGGAGCCGATCCCAGCTGTCATTGGGCGAAGGCAGGGTTCACCCTGGACAGGACGCCAGTCTATCGCAGGGCCAACATGTAGAGACAAACAACCATTCACACTCACATTCACACCTACGGGCAATTTAGAGTCATCAATCAACCTATCCCCATCCTGCATGTCTTTGGACTGTGGGAGGAAGCCGGAGAACCCGGAGAGAACCCACGCTTACACGGGGAGAACATGCAAACTCCACACAGAAGGAACCCGGGCCGACCCGGGAATCAAACCCAGGACCCTCTTGCTGTGAGGCGAGAGTGCTACCCACTACACCACCGTGCAGCCCCTGATCAAACATAATAATCATAATACAACCTGCTCACTCACTGAGGTGAACTCCTGCAGCACGTGTCTTATCGGGGTCCGGTCCCCCAGAGGGGGGCCAGCGGAGTTAGGACTCATGGGGGCTTGGACCCTGTTGGTACCTGCTCGTCTAGTTTTACGACTGAGATGTAAGAACGTCTGTGGGAGTTGTGTGATTATTATATATACTTTATATATATATATATATATATATATATATATATATATACAGTATATATATATATATATGTGTGTGTGTGTGTATGTGTGTCAGTGAGGAGCCAGAGAGACAGAGGAGGGAGACCGAAGGACAGGAAGTGAGTACATTCCAGGCTAATCCTGAACGGACGAAGCCCATTGGTTGCCAGCCGGGACGCAGCAACATACCACGTTGATGTAGCAGAAACACTCTGGTTTGGCAGAGCTGATTATTTATGAGCTGCAGGTTTAGCATTGTTTGTTAAGGGCTTGTGTGAAAGGATGTTGGTGCTTACGAGTGTGTGTGTGTGTGTGTGTGTGTGTGTGTGTGTGTGTATTAGCTTTGCCACAATGGGAACAAAGACAGCAGTGTGGCCTGGAGAAAGAAAGAGACTATAACTTATTTATCTGACATAGAACTTTTTGTATCCCACATACCATAAATTTACTATAACACACACAATCTCTCTCTCTCTCTCTCTCTCTCTCTCTCTCTTTCTGCCATGTGTTCGGTATTATGTCAGCTGGTTGTTTTCTGTGTTTTTCCTGTTAGATTGTTACTCAGTGTCATATATTGGTTATAATAATATTTATGTCATAATACATATTAACACAAACTTTTATTTAAATTATACATTAATTCCCCCAGATTGCACAACCCTCGTTCCGGCTGAAGTATCATCTTTAATCCTCAGTGACAAGAGAAGAACGACCTTGGACGTGTCCTCCAATCAGAGGGAGGAGGTCAGAGTGGAAACTGACCCTGGATCAGAGACTAGAGAGGTGGACTAGAGTCTATGAGAGGTGGACGTCATCATGAGGCCACCCGTTGGTTTGTGGACTACGGCTTTGGAGCATCAATCTGCATTTTAGGGAATTATGGGAAAATTAGCTCTGACAAGTCTCCCCCCCTCTCTCTCCCTCCCTCTCTCTCCCTCTCTCTCTCTCTCCCCCGTCTCCCTGGTTTTGAGGTGACATCATCGACCTGTCCTCTCTTATCAGCTCTCCTTTCTCCATCTGCTTTTCACACTTTATTTCTTCCTCACATTCATCTCTGCTGGTTTGACTCCCTGTGTGTGTGTGTGTGTGTGTGTGTGTGTGTGTGTGTGTGTGTGTGTGTGTGTGTGTGAGTGTGTGTGTTTATGGCCTCTGAAGGAAGGGAGGAGACATATGAGACAGAAACTAAAGGCCAGATGAGCTCATCTTCTGTTGATTTGCAGCTTAACGTCTGCAGTCTTTGAGGTTTGAGGATGTGTGAGTGGGTCACCTGGTTATCAGGGTGGCATCAACACACACACCAGATTATTGTTACATTATTATAAACAAATATATATCTGGTTATTATGCATTATAGAGTGCTGCCAGGTTTTCTTTCACACAATTTCACGTGTTGTTTCAATTCAATTTCTGACTTTTAATTTATATTTTTATGACCAAAGTGTGTTTCTCCAAATCCAAAGAAACTATCAAATGAAAATATGTTTCTTTGTGTTTTATTAAGTGGAACCTAATTCATCCGGACCGTGAAACGACGAAAGCCGGCTGATATAATTATAACACATTATATTACAACTTCAGCAGTGAAAACGAGCCACGCCGTCTCTCTCTATCTCATCCTCCATCTTTTTCAGGATGAGCTGCTCATAGTGTGTGTGTGTGTGTGTCTGTGTGTGTGTCTGTGAGAGAGAGAGAGTGTGTTCTCATAGGCAGGTCATGTCTGGGTCAATCTCTCTGGCTCCAGCACTTCCCTGGTTAACCCCTTCATATCCCCCTCTGTCGCTATGACACACACACACACACACAGACACACACACACATGACCTTTGGCTACTGTCTGTCGCCACCGAACGAGAGTGTGAGTGAGTGTGTTTGTTTGAGCAGATCACATTCTGGATCGTCTCCGTCTGATCACTCAAAGACCAACGGCTGATTTTACATATTTTATATTTTTGCTGATAAGCTGTGATCTTTACTGTGTTGTTATTCATTTATATGTAAAGTGTCTTTGGGAACCTTTAAAAGTGCTACACAACTAACTGAGATGCTGGACTAACTCATCAGAAACCGGAGAAGCTTCCCGTTCAGGGACAGAACCGTAGCGCTGATGTAGCCAAGGTTGCCATGACAACGGTTTGAATGCTCACACGGGCTGCTTCGCATTCAAATAAACGCTCGTATCAACTTGTTCAGACGTTCACGTAGAAAAACCATCCTTCATTCAAGCTGCTACTCAACATTTAAATCCTGTTTAAACCCAGAGGAAGTTTCTTTGAAGTTTAGTGAAAGTTGTAAAATAATCTCAGGTCGACATGGAAGTAAATACATTCATGGAACCAAACAGACTGAAACATTCGACCACGAGAACCAGCAAGTAAGCCGATCTCCAACCAGCTGACTCTCGTTAACATCTCCACACGTTAAACACCAGTTCATTACCAAACACACACACACACACACACACACTCCCTCACACATTCCAGTGGACCGCTCTGATTGATGGAGTCAGCCAGTACTGGTCCCACTGGGATGTTCCCAGTTAATTACTGTCTGTCGCCACACACACAACAGCCATCTTTGATGTGAGCCTCCAGTAGAGCATGCAGGGGTACCCGTGTGTGTGTGTGTGTGTGTGTTGTTCTAGATGTATGTATGGTTCTACAGGTGTGTGCGTGTGTGTTTCGATAGGTATGTGTGTGTGGTTCCATAGGTGTGTGGTTCTACAGGAGTGTGTGTGTGTGGTTTTATAGGTATGTGTTTCTACATTTATGTCTCACTTCTACATTTTTGCTTTGTAGTTTTCATCTTGTCGGATCTCAACAAAAACCACCAACCTTCACCAAAAGTGACATAACTGTGTTTGTTTGTGTGTGTCTGTTTGTGTGTGTGTGGTTCACCATCAACACAATAGTGTGCAGGAATGCTGCCACCACAAGTATAATTACAGCTCTGCTATCTCGACCTCAGTGATTCCAAACATCCATCTGAGCCGAGAACCGCCTGGAATCCGTGAAACGAGACCCGAGACCCAAGACCTGGTCTGAGTTCTGATGGTTGGTTTGTTGTGTTTTCACAAGAGACCGACACAAAGGCTGTAAACTACTGTGTGTGTGTGTGTGTGTGTGTGTGTGTGTGACAACTCGGTGCTCTGGAGAAACACTGTACCTCGTTACAACATCACCAACAACCTTTTACGACACCAACCATAACCACGTGTTGTTTTATCGTCCAACGATAACGTTGGTTTTGTTGTCTAACAATAAAAAAACGATGAAACGTTAAAAAACGTTGTTTTTTAGCGTAACGTCGTCCCTGATAAGTGCTGATCAGACGGAGTTTGTGGCTTAATCAGAGCAGCAGCAGCCAATGAGAACGCCCGGTCAGAGCTTCAGCAGCTTGAATCTGCTGATGAAACACAGCAATCAACCCGGAGCAGCAGAGCCAGACCTCCAAACCAACGACATGTGAGAACACGCTTCAGGAGGACGACCACGCCGCTTCATAAACACACCAACACACACGATAACAGACTCACACATACACCGCAAACACACACACATTCACATGCATATATACGCATACACACAGACACAGACACAGACACACACACACAGAGCAGCCTCACATCTCACTCAGACATGCAGAGCTATAAACATCAGCACATAGCTCGCTGCACCGCAAACAGAGGAAAAATAGCTTTGTGTGTGTCTATGTGTGTGTCTATGTTTGTGTGTATATGTGTGTAAACGTATATGTATGTGTGTGACTGTGTGTGTGTGTGTGTGTGTGTGTGTGTGTATGTGTTTGCGTGTATCAGGGCCTCTATCGAAGGGAGTTTCCCTCAACTCCAAACTAGCAGCACAAAGCTCAGTGTGTGTGTGTGTGTGTGTGTGTGTGTGGATGAGAGAGTGAGAGTGTGTGTGTGCCAGAGTGAGAGTTTGTGTGTGTGAGTGAGAGTGTGTGTGTGTGGAAGATGGCCATTTGTTAACAGTCGTGAAATTAGCTAATACACACACACATTAGCTTGACACTGCTCCCTCTCTCGCACACACACACACTCACTATCTCCTGCATCTAAAACACACACACACATACATGCGTGCGTGGTGGAGAGGTCAGGTTTGGCGTCCACCTCGGCCGTCTCTTCCTGTGGGCGGAGCCTGTCTGTCTTTGTCTGTTAAATCCTCTTCCTCCTCTACCAGCTCAGCACATAGCATGTGTGTGTGTGTGTTTGTGTGTGTGGTGTGTGTCTCTGTGTGTGCACATTCCTGTTCTGACCAACAAGCATCAGTGCGTTACAACGAGAATGTAACGTTTCACTCAGCCGTCAGATACTGGTGGGAACAAAAACAGGACTTTCACCCAGGAGACCGCTGTCCACGTCAGAAGGGAAACGTCAGTCGTTACTAACGTGAATCTTTAGTGTCCAGAGTCACGTGACTCGTGAGTCAGTCAAGTTAACATCACTAAGGTGTTTTGTTATTTAAACTTAACTTGCTGCAGAGTTGTGTTGCAAAGAGAACGAGTTTAGTTAAACGTCTAAAGCTAACGTTGGTATTGTCGCCTAAAGATAACGTTGGTTTTGTTATCTAAAGCTAACATTGGTTTTGTCGTCTAAAGCTAACATTGGTTTTGTTGTCTAAAGCTAACATTGGTTTTGTCGTCTAAAGCTAACATTGGTTTTGTCGTCTAAAGCTAACATTGGTTTTGTCGTCTAAAGCTAACATTGGTTTTGTCGTCTAAAGCTAACGTTTTGTCGTCTAATGATAAAGTGAGAGTACATTAGCACTTCTATGCTATGCTAGCTATGGACACTGAATGTGTGCTTAAGGATTGTGATGGCGAATAAAGAGCTTCGAGACCCCCCCGCTGCTCTTTGGGCCGAGTCGAAATAATGTTCATAGCAGGAAGTTCAATTACACAGTTGACAGTGATGTCTCCATGGTAACAGCACTCTAACAGCTTGAAGGCATAGCATTGGGGCTAAGCTAAGGGTCGGCAGCAGAAGTAGCAGAACTGTAGTAGTAACGTTGTAGTACTAGTGTGTATATAACTTTGAATAGCAGTAGTATACGCACACACACACACACACACACACACACACACAGTGCGTGTGTGTGTGTCCAGGATGGAGACTGATATTAACGTTATTAGCCGAGTGTCCTTTGAGTTCAGACTGTAAATGTCTCATTTCTCCGTATTTGCGGCGCAGCTTCAGTCTGAAGGAAAGGAATGATGTCATCGGTGATCACAAACACTCGCCTCTTATCTGCAGGACGAGGTGGAGGAGGGAGGTGATTACTAAGATGTACCCATAATGCTTCTGTACTCTTTCCGACCACATCTTGCTCGCAGAGAGGAAACACTTCGGGCCTCAGACGACGTTGTTTCCAGAACGTTGGAAAACTGAAACAATTACATCAGAGTGATTATTCAGTCCGACATTAAGGGGATTTAACTTTCCCCTCCATTTACATAATACATGTTTAAAGGACGCGTTCTTAAAGGATAACAGGGGCTTATTAGATCTTCATTTATATTGATTAGCGCTGAAAAGTCAGACAGAGCAGCAAACACGACTTTACTTAAACGACTTCAGCTGGAGCCAAAAACTAAAACAAAGATCTGAGACTACGAGTTCCGTAAGTTCATACGCAGAGTTGGTTGTTGTTTTTTCGTCTAATAATAATGTTGCTTTTGTTGTCTAATGGTAACGTTAGTTTTGTCATCTAATAATAAGGTTAGTTTTGTTGTCTAACGATAACGTTGGTTTTGTCGTCTAACGATAAAGTTGGTTTTGTCGTCTAACGATAACGTTGGTTTTGTTGTCTAACGATAACGTTGGTTTTGTCATCTAATAATAAGGTTAGTCTTGTTGTCTAACGATAAAGTTGGTTTTGTTGTCTAACAATAACGTTGGTTTTGACGTCTAACGATAACGTTGGTTTTGTCGTCTAATGATAACGTTGGTTTTGTCATCTAATAATAAGGTTAGTCTTGTTGTCTAACGATAAAGTTGGTTTTGTTGTCTAACAATAACGTTGGTTTTGACGTCTAACGATAACGTTGGTTTTGTTGTCTAACGATAACGTTAGTTTTGTCGTCTAACGATAACGTTGATTTTGACGTCTAACAATAACGTTTTTTTAGCGTAACGTCGTCCCTGACTCGCAGTGGGATTTAAAGCGACAGCGTGGACGTCCGAAAGCTGTTTGTGGTTAAATGGTTTTCGTATGAGACAGCCGGCGCTGAAAGCAGCTGGGTTTTTATTGTTGTTTGAAAAAGTCCAGACACATTTTATTGGCTGATAATGTACCTCGGTGGATGTTTACCTGCGAGTCATCTCGAGGTCAGCTTGTTCAGACATTTTCTCTGGGTTCGTTTTCCTCAGTCGTGATGTTTTCATACATCACCAACGTTTCAGACGGTTGTTGGAAATACTGAAGAATTCTGTCTAAATACAACACGAGGCTTTGTCTTTGAAAAAGTACTTTTTTACATCTTGTGCTGTCCATCCTGCAGAAGGAGACGCTGTCAGCACACAGTGAGCTGGCAGAGTGTGTGTGTGTGTGTTCTCAGTAGAACACAGAGAACACAGTACGTTTTTATAGCTAGTGACAGCTGACGAACCCCCGCCGTGACCTCTGACCTCTGGCCCTGCCTTCTGCCCCCCCTTGGCTAATTGACACGTCTCCTCTGATAAACTCTCCACATGTAAAACACGGTGAGAAACGAGGGAAAAGAAACATGAGATAATCTCCTTTAAGAATGAAGAACAGAAATATGTTAATAAATAAATATATACAAACATACATTTGTCACAACCGGTGAAGGAAGTGACCATATTTGGAGTGTGGAGGAGCAACGGGTGGATCTGATGAACACAAGCTGCTAACAAAGTTAGCTTCATGATTCAAGGTCAACTTTACATCTTAGTGTTAAAGTCATCTTAGTAGCTAACTAGCATTGGTAGCGTGGTAGCGACCTGTCAATCAGCAGGTAAGCCCCGCCCCCTAAAGCATCCCCTGCTTTCTGGTCTGTTGGACACTAAATGGAAGGAGACTGACAGAAACATAAACTCAACTCTCTTCTTTCATCTTTTTGGCCACTGAGAAGCAGAACGTATTAAATAATAAATAAATAACACACATTATTAAAATGATAATTAGCCATATGTCACTGAAGGACCAATCACGTCAGAGAACAAACTCTCCTTTCTGTTTGCAAAGCGATCCAGATGAAGAGCAGATGGATCTGCATCCAGAGCCTAAAACAGCACTGGAATGGGGGGACCTGGACTAGTCCAGGGGCCAGGCTCAGACCCACATGTGGTTTCTACTCGGGACAAAGAGGGAGAGGCCGACACTTCCCAGGACGCCGTGGAAACGAATACTCCACAATTCATTGCTTCCTTCTCGCCAAATTAAAGGTCCCTTGTTAAAATAAATGGGGGAAGGGGTTGAAGGGTGAAGGGATTCAAGGGGGAATGGGGGCAACAAAGGGGGGCTTTTATTACGGAGCGAAACATTCCCCGATCACCCCGAAGAGACAGAAGTCATCTCTGTTTCCTTCCTTCTCGACGTCTGTACTTCAGTTAGAGGATTTAAGTCAATAGTTTATTAAGCGTCTATACATGAGTTACTACTCTTTAGATTTATTCATGCGCCTCAGTAAACAGAGACCATGTGAGTCCTGAGTTGCGTCGCTGTGTATTATTTCATTTATTTTATTTTTTTATTGTAATTTTATTGTGAATGTTTTTACTGAACTGTTCTGTATTTTTATTGAACTGTTGAAATGTATCGTTTTTAATCTTGTTGTACAGCACTTTGATGGAAAGTGCTTTATAATTATTTTATTATTATTGTAATTATAATTATTATTATCAATTATTAATAAGTGACTTCCGAGCGAAGCCGAAGAGGAAGTGTGTGTTTGTTTCTGGTTGATGGAGTTGGTTTTACTTATGAAGTCCAGCTAAACCAGTTAAAGTGGTTTGAGAGTTTAATGTGGGTTAGGTGGACCGCTAGCGACCTTGATGCAGGAGCGCATTAGCCCCGACCGCTAGCCGTGAGCCTCCACACCATTACATGGAGTGCATTAGGCTAACCATTAGCTTTTAGAGTCCAACTCCCAGCTTCCAGGAAGTTAATGACTCGCTGACGGGAACAAACAGATCACGTTTTTAATGCGAAACGTTCAAACCCGTCAAGGGAACGTGATGTCATGAAAACATTGTACACGTTTATTTAAATGCTAGTCGCTCATCTGATGTGTTTTGTTTTGATCATCTGTTCATCATCAAAGTCATTTTTCATGCAGAAAATGCTGTTTTCAGTCCCTCAAATATGGAGATCTTCTTTTCTCTGTGTTACATCATATAGTCATCACATAGAACAGACATTTCAAGCACTTTCAAGCACTTTTCAAACCTTGAAAACACCACACTAAAATTCAAGGGTTTTTAAGGATTTCCAGCACCCGTACGAACCCTGAGTATTAATATTTTGGTAACTTGGAATGTAAATGTGTCTTCAGTGGTTCGTTGGATGCGTTCACCTGTTTCCTCGTATAATTCTCCCGTCGGTACGAACATAAGTGATGAGACTCTCTTCCATCGTGAACAATCTGTTTCCATCATCATTAGGAAGTTTTGGCGTCGCCGTGTTATTCTCTCTCTTTTTCACAGGATATTGAAACATCAACGGAGCTTCTCAGCTCAGAGTCGTGGGATCCGAACGCCGGCGAGCTGAACCGACCCGTGAAACGTACGAAGAGAAGCGGTAGCCGCCATAAACTTACATCAGATTAACAGTTATATCCCATAACGTAGACCCGCTGTGGTCTTAATGTGAAAAGCAGCAGGGGGTGTGAAGCCCCCCCCCCCACCTACTGGAGGCTGCACTTCCTCCGGGGGCCTCCCAGAGGAAAGGGCCCTCATTCCTGCTGGAAGGTTCCCGCTGGAGCCGGAGCCTGAATGGACACTACCGCAGAAACACTGCGTCCTTACCACATGTTACATGACCCGGGGGGAAACACACACACACACACACACACACACACACACACACACACACACATACACACACACACATCTGGAGGACTGTCTGGTTGGTTGATGGTTATCGTCGCTCTCTCTCTCCCTCCCAGCCGTCGTTTACACGCTGTATCAACACGCCTCGATTGATGACATCACATCCATGAAACGCCCGTAATAAGCTTCATAAGCAACTGATATATTTCCCCTCTTTAGTTACAGCTGTAATTTCATGACAACAAGCGCTCCTATATGGTTAAAAACCAGTGAATGAGTGAACGCAGAGTTTAGGAACCTATTGATGTGGTTGTGTTGTTTTATCAGCGGTGTATGAATGTGGAGCAGAGGTCTTCAACAGGGGGTCCCCAAAAATGTAAACATCTACAAAAATCCACCTTAACACGAATACAACCTCAAATATAAATCTTCCTGATTGTTTAATATTATGTTGTGAAATGCCAAAATAGAATTAAAATATCAATCTGTCAACAATTATTATTATAATGACAATATAATACAAAGTACTGTTATACATGACACTATAGGCTGCACTACACATTATTATTGGTTTAATAAGGAACACAGTTTTATATGATATGTGATAGGGGGTCCCTCCAGTGGGTCTAATAGGTCTTGGGGGTCCCTCCACCGGGTCTCTAGGGGTCCTTGGCCCAAAAAGGTTGAAGACCTCTGATGGAAGAGGTTTCTGAGGAAACAGACTCTGATCACACGTTGAAACGTTTCTACGGAGCCGCCGTAAAGCACCGCCATGACTGAAGGTCACCTCCATGCCGGCGCCCTGGTCGACACCAGTACCCCGACCGTCCTCACGTCCAACGGTAATCACCACAAGCATTACCCTCCGTCCGAGAATAGCCGTCCAGATAAAGATAAACATCACACACACATTAAACAGCCGAGCGCCTCGTCAGCGCTCCGTCAACACGGCCGGGGGCCGACACGGAGACGGCGAGATCGCCACGCGGGGGGATTTGGTTCGACATGCAACGGCTTTGTAGCTACGGGACGGGAACAAACACTGCTACCGAGCTACAAGTCCAGAGATTAGACCCAGCAGGAGGTCTTCAGTGGGGTTTCAGTGAATCACCTAAAGGAGTCCACCTCCACAGTTACACTATTTCCACACGGTCGCTTTTAACGGCTGATTTTTACTTAATTAAAGTAAAGACATTCACTGTTTCTCCGCCTAAACTACATTTCTGTAAGTCTGGAAAAAGCTTCAATACTTTAGATTTGGAAACAAGGTTTGTGGAAGATATATATAGTTTAAAAGTTACATGAATTAAATTTAACAGCCGTTTGTGACTCATATTTTCTCCTTCACTTCAACCTGAAGGATGAAGACAGAAACACAACTTAAAGGTCGTGTTGGCTGATTTGTTTTGTTTCTGGATGAATACATGGATTCATGAATGACTTTGACTTTGTGAGCTCACCAAGACTTCAGGAAACTCGGGAGTCTCCAGGGACCAGTTGGGATCGGATCTCTTCCTCACTCAACATGCAAATAAACACAGACATCACTTCCGTTGGTGTTTTTAACTGTTCACTGCGACTGTCTGTGGTCCAAACAACAAGGTCTCTGCTGTATTTATGTCTAGATGACCTTATTTGGAGTGTTGATGGAGCAGCTACAATGTTAGCGTAGCCTAGCACCCATCAACCAGACTCCATTCAGAAAACCAGCGTTTTAAAAGTAGTTATCTTGTGGTCTTGCAGACAGACCTAACAAAGCATGACTTCACACTTTTTACTGATCATCTTTATGGAGTTATTTCATCATCCTTTTCATCTGGTTATTGATATTAAATCACAGATAAATACTTTATTCTGGGTTCCTGCAGGTGTGGTGAACCAGCCCACGCAGGTCTTACTAGATCCAGTGAATCCAGCTTGGTAAAATCCACAGATCACCTCTGGATGATGTCATGATGATGTCATGGACCCAGACAGGAGGGCGTTTGGTTTCCTGGTGGATCTGGGACTTCAACATGTACAAAGCAGCAGTAGTGGTGGTTTCAGCTTTTATTTATGACACTCGAGGAGCACACGTGTCCGTCTGAGAGAAAGTAAACAGTTTTATTCTGAGAACACGCTCCGGGGGGACACGCGCTTCAGAAACCAGCTGTAATTAAAATGCCATGCAACCCCCTGATGAGGCAAAAATACAAACTCAAACATGCAACTAAATCTAAAAACATAGAAACGGAGCCTTTTTCTCTCCTAATTACCAGAACCGACCACAAGCTGGACAGGGAGGCGAGATGTTTCCTGGAAGTCCTGATCCTCATGCTGACTCCAAGATCCGTCACAAACCAGATCATAAATCTAATCAGGTATGAAGTCATGGTGGTAATAACATAATAAACTCAGCCAAAGAGACAAAGTCAAAATGTCAAATTAAATAAAAATGATATTATAGCTGTAACTGGTTTTACTGGGAGATCATGGGAGCAAAGTAAGTGTTTTTAATGGAGGAAGTGATGTGTATCATGTCACATCAACACACACACACACACACACACACTTAATGTCCAGCAAACACACCACACACATGCAGCATTCATATTTTACTTTCCATCTCCGAGGACGCTTAGACTCAGAACGTGTGTGTGTGTGTGTGTGTGTGTGTTTATTCATGGGGGGTGAGCTGGGCAGACAGAGACAGAGCTCTATCTGTCACACACATCAACAAACACACACACACACACACACACACACACACACACACACACACACACACACACACACACACACACACACACACACACACACGGGCAAAGACCTATGGGTCAGAAATTCTGACCGAGGCCCGAGAAGATCCTGTTTGAAGAACCTGCCTGCTGTGTGTGTGTGTGTGCGTGTGTGTGTGTGCGTGTGTGTGTGTGTGCGTGTACTGATCTGAGCTCTGTTCTGTGTTTCTGTCGTCTCACAGACAGACGGACACAGCAGGTCTCTGTTAAAGCAGCCGTGTTAGTCTCCTCTGGCCTTGTGAACTCGCTGAGTCACCGTCACTCTGCTGCTGATAACATGACACAGCTGAGAGGAGGAGTAGGAGGAGGAAGAGGAGGAGAAGTGCATTTCTGCTCTCTCTCATTTATTTGTTACTGTTCTCTCAGATTCAGTTTGACAGATTAAATTCATAACACAGGTGGAACTTGTATGTGATGTGTTGGATCAGTGGCTCCGAAGTTTGATCAAACTTTCCAATTCACCGTCGACAAGTTGCATCTGGAACATTTCAACCGGAGTAATAACTAGTGCAGTGGATGCTTTATAATGTCCCGGCATGAACACAGGTACGCCTCTCCGTCTGATTTCACTTCCACAGAAGTGGGAAGGAAAGCTGTCGGAGGTTTCCCTGGAAGAAGTGAAACGGCTGAAACAGGTGGAACTCATTATTTTCATCCATCGAGGCCAAATCCTAAATGTTTCCTGGTTGCATCTTCACAAACGTGAGCATTTATTTCCTGTCGGTGCAGGAACGCCTCTCTTATCGCTGCTAGAGAAACCATCTGGAGACATGAGACGGATCTGGGAACTTTATACTAAGAATCAATAAGTAAACTAATGAAATAAAATATCTAAGATTTAGAAGTTTGATATGTTCAGATCCGTCATGATGTGAACAGTGATCTCAAAGACTTTAAGCCCTGTTACAGAAGCTTGTTATCGGCTTGATGTGTGTGTGTGTGTGTGTGTGTGTGTGTGTGTTATATATCGAGTGATCCCTGTGTCGCCCTCGCTGTGTCTCCCACACCTCCCCTTCTCATTAGTGGCGACGCCTGAGTGGATTAACCACAAGTATGTATGCACGTGCACACACAGACACACACACAGACACACACACACACACACACGCACACACACACACACACGTACACACACACACAGAAAAAGAAAAAAAGTAGATCCCATCAAAGCGAATCTCTCTGACCCGGTTTAAGAAGACAAACTGTCATAAAACACGGATTTGTCCTCAATGCAAACCAGAAGCCCGTTCTGGCAGGAGACTGTGTGTGTGTGTGTGTGTGTGTGTGTGTGTGTGTGTGTGTGTGTGGAAACGTGTGAGAGACGGAGAGCAGACAGACAGAAAGATATTGATATTGATATGTATTGACTATGTTGATTATGTCGTGTTGCTGACGAGCCTGATCCCCGTCTCCGTCAGAGAGACGGACTGAGAGCTGAACCAGATGGATGAAAACGTGACGGAGGAAGACAAAACAGGAAATCACTGAGTGTCGACATGGCAACAGCAGCGCCCCCTGAACCTGTCTGTCCGTCCCGACCCCAAAGACTCTCTGACCTGCTGGTTCAGGTCTGACCTGCTGGTTCTGCAGGCGAGAAGAAGAAGAAGAAGAGAGGCGTTCCTACCTTTCTTGACTTTCTTTGACGGCTGTTTCTTCTTGATGAACTTGGTCGCCTCCTGTGGGAGAGTCAGCTCCTCGCCGTCGCCAGCTGCCTCGGCGATGGTCTCCACGCCTCCTGAGAGACAGACAGGTGGAGAAACATCAGACAGGTTACATATATATACATATATCACATAACATAACATCAGACTACTTGTTCTTTATCCTTGAGTCCTTGAGAACGTTCTCCTTCCTCCTCCACTGGAGGAGGACTAACAGTTCAGCTAACAAAATTCTGGTTCTGGTTCTGGTTCCAGCTGGTCAGGTCTCCTCTTACATATCTATGACGGGTTTTTTCGGTGTGTCTGAGTGTTGCATTCTGGGAATCTGCAGTCACACTAATGTGTTGGTAATATTTGTTTTTGTAAATATCACACACACACACTCATCCCAATTTATATATAATATGTTTTTACTTTTTAACAGAGAAGTTTGGAGCAGAAATGCAGTGTGGAATGATGAGTGTTGAACATGTGGTGTGTGTGTGTGTGTGTGCATGTGTGTGATGAAATCCCTCTAGAATCCCTGGATCAGTCTGGATTTACTGAGCTCCTGAGGCCGATGAATTGGACGCCTTGTCTCTCCTCCATCCCACCTCCATGTCTCCTCCTCATCCCCCTCTTCCTCATTCCTCTCCTCCCCTTTGTGTCTCCTCCTCCCGATTTATTCTCCTCCCCGTCTGCGTCTCCCTCCCTCGCCATCCTTCCCCCTCCTCTCTCCGTCCTCTTCACCTCCTCCTCTTCATCTGATCTGATCTCTGGCTCCATGGTAAGATACTGGTTGTTCTTTAGTGTAGCTGTAAAACCGGTCAGATAACCAGAGACGGATCCAGGTTCTAACATGTGACGTGCTGCTACAGACCTGTCCTGTCATCAGTTTGGCTCCGCCCACTAAATACATCATCTCTGTTAACAAATACAAACAGGGACTACAACCGTAGGCTGGTTGCTAGGCAACGAGATGCCTTGTCTGGTGACGCAAACGGCTCGTCTCATTCC
>NC_139937.1:20634253-20641753 GCF_963514095.1 Eutrigla gurnardus | reverse complement strand
ACAAATACACACCAGCCTGAATGGGTTAGTCTGAGTCTCGTGTGTGTGTGTGTCTGTTGACAGGTAGCCTCCCACTCTCCCCCTTTACTCCCCCGCCTCCCCCTCCTGCCGCCATGCTGATAGGCCCCTAATGAGCCATAATGACAGGTAATCAACCCTGCAGAGAGAGAGGGAGGGAGGAAGGGAGAGAGAGAGTGATGGAGGGAGGGAGGGAGAGAGAGAGGGAGAGAGAGAGTGAGGGAGGGAGAGAGAGGGAGGGACAGAGTGAGGGACAGAGTGAGGGAGAGAGAGGGAGGGAGGGAGATGAGGATAGATACAGACATTAAAGATGGAGAGACAATTAGGACCAGAGATCAGGACAGACGAAAGAGAAGACAGTGGGAAAAGGAGCTGTGACCTTTTCTACCCACAATGCCTCACCAGGTTATCAAATACTTAAAGCAACAGAACGGCTGGTTGCTATGGAAACGCATGGACACATGCCTCCTCACGCTGAGGAGGACAATGAGGCGTCTCTAGACTGGAACATCCATCGTCCTGACGGAGGAGAGAGGGAGCGAGAAGGTGGAGCGAAGCTGATTGGAACGCGGCCGGAGACATTATGGAAGACAAAGTTGCCTCTAATTGTGTGTCCTGTCCAGAAACAAGTGTAGGACTGTTTCCTTCTGTTTGAGAGTGTTTGAGCTGACTGCTCAAAATCACAGAACCATACAACCAGCTGATTAATGAGTTTATCTGAAAATATGCTGATTAAGCGTGAAAATTAAGAAATAATTTGGGAAATCTCTCTACATCGCTCCATAAATCAGAAAATACTCTAAAAATCCACTTTCATGAGTTTTTTATTTACCAAATGTCATGAAAATCAGTAAAAACTGACCTTCAAGGTTTTTATATATATACACACACACACACACACACACACACACACACACACACACACACACACACACACACACACACACATGTACACATCTAGCCCAAAATCGTATGAGAAATCTACAGATGCAAATAGACAAAGTGTAGTAAAATAAACAGCGACATGTTTTTCTTTCCACTAAAAACGTGTAACGGATGTAAAGCGGTCCAAACTCTCTAAACGGAGCATTAACAACGTCTTCGTCTGCTGGATCTGGTCTTCAGGGTCCACTACAGTTAATATGCTGAGCTCAGGGGGGTGAAGGAGTGAAGGAGGTCATGGAGAAGGAGGATGGAAGTTTCTCTTCAGTTTAATTATGGACACATAATAAGCTTGTTTTGTCTGTAATTGATCTGAATGAGCAGCTTCATTGTTTCAATTTGATGAAGACATCTTCATCCTCTTCGTCTCCCGTCTGAGAAACAGGAAGTGGACTGCATGAGGAATATGAGGTTGGACTTTGGGGGGAAATCCCAGGTGTGATTGCAGCATTACTCGATGGCGGTTGGATAAAGTGTTCCCGGGCCCAGCACACGACCTTGGAGGACTCCCAGAAAGACTAAGAGGTTCAGACAGGAATCCCTCAGTCCCCGACATCCTGATCACGAGGAGTTCTGGTTCTGTTGTACAGTCGGTCTCCAGGGGAAAATCACCTCGCTGGACTTTTATATAATAAACCTGAAAAGCTGGATTTGTTTCACTTTCTTTCAGTGTCCGACTTCTCGGCGTAATCAACTTTAAATACCACCAATTACTGTAAACGCTGACCGACGATCAGCAGCCGATACAGAATAAAGGAGCCAGTGATTTACAGCGTGAAGGGAGATTTAAATGCATTTAATAACCTCATTATTCCATATTAGTAACATTTACAAAGTCAGGTTCAGCTTGTAGAATACGTGACCCGTTAACCCTAATAAATACTAATGTTCAGAGTATTTTACTGAACTGAAGTGAGACTTTGAAACCGTTTGTTATGGGATGTCGTAGTATGGAAATAAAATTATATAAAATTATTTTATTAATATGTAATAACCTGAACGGCAGCAGGATTACACATCACATGAAAATCCATCTCGTTAGCCTGATGTGATGGGTTTAAGGACCAATCAGCATCCTGTTTGGAGCTACTGGCAGCTAGAGGGCGGGGCTTGTGTCTGAGTGACATGGCTGTTGAACAGGTGAGTGTCGATGCTGCAACAGAACAGGTGAGGACTGAAGCCCTGGAGGCGTTTCTCCCTCGTACGTCAGTGTGGCGGCGGCGTTGAGGGCGGACTCGTCCATCACGGACGTTATCCTCGTAAAGTTGGAGAACCGGTCACATGGAACCAAAACGATTCCACCTGATATGTTTCAAATAAAAACCACAGCTGGTGAAACACGATAACGAGCCTCTGAGAGTTACATTTCATACTTTCTTCAATGCGTCTTTATTTCACCAGAGAACACGGTTTCTAAAAACGTTCTTTACGGCGCTGTAAATAGTTCTGCGGTCGCACGAGCCTAAAGAAACACCGGCAGGTACGACGCAGACGTTTCTGGTGAAAGTGCAGGAAGCCGGAGCGAGGGCGGGGGCGTGCACGGGGGCGTGCGCGGCGGCATGATGGATTCTGGTAAAGTCAACAGACGGCGGGAGAATGTCGAGGTCGGGCAAGAATAGCAGGCAGACGGGCCGAGTCAGCAAATCTGAACAAGAGTGACAAAAGTGGGAGAGAGAGAGGGAGAGAGGGAGAGAGGGAGGAGGAGGAGGAGAGGAGGTGTTCTGGGTGGCTGCAACTAAATGAGACGTTTAGTTAGATACCACACATATCCATTTCCCCGTCTCCTCCTCTTCCTCCTTCCTCCTCCTTTCAGACTCAAAGGAAGTATTTCCCTCCACTTTCTCCTCTCTGACCTCCTTCTCCTCCTCCAGCGTTTGCTCTGCAGACTTACAGAGTTCCTGAGTTTGACTCCTTCAACCCTCCGAACATCTGTCTGTTGAAGCTCCAGCTGACTGTCGGGGTCCAGAGGAGAGGAGTCCTCTTCTAGACCCCCTATGTACCGGCCACAACGTGTCACTTTAGTGGTCTGATGAGAACCTCCCTTTACCTCCCTGAGAGACACTTAATCCGCTGAGAGGACTCTGTCGGAACGCCATTCACCTGGAATGACCTCACCTGAGTGGTCACAGGGAAGGTCAAAGGTCGCGCTTCCATTCTAACACCACAGGTATTCACTTTAACACCCAAGTGGTTCTTTTAATGTGAGACACCAACGTGGAAGTTCAGAGGTGACGTTCTGAAGGAGCCACGACGGCAAATTCTGGTTAATCAGGAACTCCTTCAGCCCAGACCCCAGGAAGGAAGACCCAGGACCAGGACCAGGACCAGGACAATGAGAGGTTTTCTAAATGGACTCTGGTGATGTGAAACACTACCACTTTGGTCGACTAGGAGCACCAACATCAACACACAAGAGTTTTCTTTCATTTTGATTATTTCTTGCAGACGTCATGTTGTATAAATTACATTTATTATTATTATTATTATTATTATTATTATTATTATTATTGTTTGTTACAAGCTGAGCCAAAAGGGTTAGTGTCGGACCCTCCTCCGTGACGAACGGTAGGAACGGAGGCGATGAGGTCACGGCTCCGCGTGGACGCTAGCTCGGCTGTAAATAGCTGCTCTGTGCACCTGTTTGTTTTAATGTTGTGGACGTGACCCCGATTACTTCTAATTCACTTAATCCCATTAATCCCATTTAAAATAACACACACACACACAGACACACACACACACGTACGTGCACGGTCCCCTGAGGCTCATCAACTGACCCTCCAAACCTATTCCTGTCTACAGTGTGTGTGTGTGTCTGTGTGTACACACTGTAGAATATATTACATGTACTGTCGTTTATGAAGACACAGGTGTGTGTGTGTGTGTGTGTGTGTGTGGAAATAGACTTAGTGGTAATGAGAGGATGAGGGGATTGATCAGGGCTATGGAAAAACACACACACACACATACATACATACACACACACACACACACACACACACACACGGAGTGACTCAGAGGCTGATTGCAGAGCATTATGTCATCCGTGTTGTGACCTTGACCTTTGTGTGTGTGTATTTGTGTGTGCGTTGTTTAAGGCTTAAATCATAAACAGGTACAGAGAGCAGAGCTGAGTGGCAGAGAGACTGTGTGTGTGTGAGTGTGTGTGTGTGAGTGTGTGTGTGTGTGTGTGTGTGTGCGCGGTGTTCCCCAGGGACCAGAAGTACTTAATGTATTTTAAAAGTTTTCAGAGTGTTTAAGTGGCGTCTGTGTTTGCTGAGGCTGCAGACGGACACTGACATCTTAATGGCCTGTGTGTGTGTGTGTGTGTGTGTGGGTGTGTGTGTGTGTGTGTGTACCAGCTGTGGCGTGTCCTGCAGCAGCGGCAGCAGCGTGGCCTCCAGGATGGCGGTCTGCTCGGCGGGGAGGCCATGGCACAGCGACAGCAGCAGCACCAGCAGGTGCGTGGCGCTCCTCAGCCGGACGAACGCCTCCTCCAGCAGCGCCCGGTTCTGCTCGGCGGCCTCCGCCAGCGCCATCACCTGGTGGGGGAGGGACCACGGCTGGTGTGAACACGGCATTCAAGATCCATGCAAAACACACTCTACCAACATTTCTTTGAGGAAAGGTACATAACATAACATAAGCAAAGTTCCTCCAACTTCTCCAAAGTCAAATTCAAGGACTTTTCAAGCATTTCAAGGTGCATTTTCATGCTTTTCCAGCACCTTCCAGCTGTGGTGGTAAACTACATATTTGTATCAATCAAATCCTCAGTATTGAGTCTACTTATTATTGCACTTGTTCATCACTCTGTGTTATATCATATATGTCATCACATAGAACAGACATTTCAAGCACGTTACACTAAATCCAAGCACTTTTCAAACCTTGAAAACACCACTGTAAAATTCAAGGGTTTCCAAGGATTTCCAGCACCCCTGTATATAAACATCCCATACATGTAAATCCAACAGACGAAGAGTTACAACTCAATACAAATATGTTATAAAAATAACCATGTGTGCTGCAGATGAATCTGGCTGATTTATTCTGAATAGAAGCGCCGACTCGTCACTATGCCGGTCTTGGTCCCGGTCCCGGTCCTGGTCCCGGTCCTGGGAGGTTTACTGCTAACGGGGGAAGTGAAGACTGAATCTGGGTGTTTTCCGGGGAAATTCCCGCCGAGCAGAACAAAGTGGAAGACGAGCAGCTGAGACTTTAAATAACGAGACGAAACCTCGACATGAAGAATCAGACTTTTAAAACCTGAAGACGGAAGAGGAACAAACGCCGTTCCCTCGTTTCATGAAAAAACATTTATCACGTAGTTGAAATACAGATTGTACGACGGCGTATCAGGGCCAAAACTAAACGTACAATGGCCCTCCAGAAACGTGGAGACAGACAAACAGAAAGTTCTTCTGGGTCAGGTCTGTTCAGGTCTGTTCAGGTCTGACAGCCAAGTGAATGCACAAATGAGGTGTAGGGGGGCGAGACCAGGTGACCTCTGAACCCCCCAGCCAGGGGTCAATCCCTCCATCATTAGAGGAGCGGAGCGCTGCGAAGGAGTGATGACAGCGAGAGACGGATGAAGACGAAGACAACAAGAAAGGACAAGCAGGACAAAGAGGAGGAGGAGGAGGAGGAGGAGGAGGAGATGAAGAGGAGGAGGAGGAGGAGGAGATGAAGAGAAGGTGAAAGCAGATCTGGGACTAATGGACGAGAGTGAGTTCAGATGAACGAGGGATCAGCGGGCCTGAACGCCGACGTACGCCGGCAGCTTGTTTGACAAATGGATCTGAGATCGTCATCGGATACTGAGAAAACAGAGATGGAGGACTAAGTGGAGTGTGTGTGTGTGTGTATGTGTGAGTGTGTGTGTGTGTGACAGCCTCGGGGTTTGAGCTGTTTGATTCCTGTAACACTAAACTCCAAACATTCAGGTACACGAGAGCTCAAACCCAACTTCACTTCCCCTCGTTTCCGTGGTAACCTCAAAAAGTCCCCGGCTCTCAGTCATGGCCGAGGTCACATGGGTGCCGTGTCACTCACACCTCGCAAAGTTAGCCCCGCACACACACACACACACACACACACACACTAATCAATGAACACATAATAAATAAAGAGTTTCCTTGTGAATCTGTGATTTTTCTGATTCTTTCATCGTCCGGTCGATCACCGATGATGATCATCTGATCCTTTCTTGTAAACTCTTTGAATGACACGTTGATTACATGACTCGCTCCTCACCAATCAGTGATCTGGTAGCTTAGGGCGGTTTCACTACAGCTTGGCTCGTCTGGAAAACGGTAAGATCAATACTTTTGATTGGTTTCCATTAAAGTGCACCAACTTAAATAAAAATTAATTAACTCCTGATCTTCTAGACCAGAGCCCCCGACCCTGCTGAGCCAGACTCAGACCAGACCAGACCAGACCAGACCAGAGCCCTGACCTTGCTGAACTGGACTCAGACCAGACCAGACCAGACCAGACCTTGCTGAACCGGCATGTAAAAACTGATTCACTAAGACAGAAAAACATGAATTCTTAAAATCGTCCGAAACGATTCCTACGCAGAACACACACACACCAACTTAATCCCCTTCAAGACACACACACACACACACACACACACACACAACCCCAACCACCCTCCCCTCGGGGTCTGTGAAAGTGTGTGTGTGTGTGTGTGTTGATAAAAGGCTCCAGGTCCAGTGAAGGGCTCCATTGTTTGGCAGCAGCTCAGCTCCACACACACTCTGATTGATGCCAGCTGAGAGAACACAAAGACACATTTAGCCTGGACACACACACACACACACACACACACACACACAGACACACACACACTGTAGCGGCGCGGCAGTGTAAGGTCAAACATCAGCTGAACCGGGTCGCGACCCCCTGACGTGTCTGTGATGGAAGCGGGACTCGAACCCAGCGGCTTCCCTTCTACCAGCCGGTGACATGGACAGAACGAGGCTTCAAAAGCAACGTCGCCATGACGACAGCCGCTAGTTATATCGACAGTCTGTGACCCATCATCACCCGATAGAAGTAACTGCACATGAATATTATAATATAATACACACACACACACACACACACACACACACACACACACACACACACACACACACACACACACACACACACACACACACACACACACACACACACACACACACACACACTATTGTTCATGCAGCGAAGCGGAGCAAATATTTAAACTGTTTCTAGAGAGAAGAGCTTAGATATCAGAGAAAGAAAAACAAAACCTTTATGAGCTGAAAGGAAACGGAAGTCAGGTGATTAGAGAGAGAGAGAGTGAAGCAAAGAAAACAGAAGAACAGTTCAGGTTGGGGTCAAATAAATGAGCTATAGGTGGCTGTGTATGTGTGTGTGTGTGTGTGTCGAGGCTCAGTGTTTCCGTGTCTTAATTAAAGAGTCAATTAGATTCTCAGTTTAACGACGGCTCGAATCACAGAGCACATTTCCTGGTGTAGGATGACTAACACACACACACACACA
>NC_139937.1:20529253-20629253 GCF_963514095.1 Eutrigla gurnardus | reverse complement strand
TGCTTGTGGTTACAGACCAAAACAACAAGTCTAACTCTGGTAGACAAAACACAGAGATCCTGACTTCAAATTAGCCCCAACAAAGAGACTGAGAGGTCTCAGAGCCAGTTTTCTCTTTTCCACCTGTTTCTTTGTCTCTCACACAACCAGGGCCGGCCCCAAGGCACAAGTGAACTCAGCGGCTGCTTGGGGCCCCCTGGCCACCAGGCCCCCCAATCGTGTGTCAAGAGGCCCAAGAGGTCAGCCTAAGTCTTCTGCGTGAAGTCACTACCTCAATGAGTCAAATAGCAATGGTTATATTATCTACTCCTGATATGGCGGAAGGTCCCCTCTAAATGGGGCCCCTGATCAAATTTAGTAGGTGACATGCCACTTAATCATACAAAATGATGTCTGAATGGGGCCCATCAGATACATATCACAGGATATGTGATTTGTGATGGTGGTGGTGGTGGTGGTGGTGGTGGGGGGGGGGGGTTCACAACCACATTTTGATGCAATGAGTCTGGAATGAAGAAGCAGCTCAAGAAGAATGAAACTAAAAAGAGAGAAACCCTTTTTTTACAAAATGGCTTACACACACACACACACACACACACACACACACACACACACACACACACACACACACACACACACACACACACACACACACACACACACACACACACACACATTCCCTTGCTCACCTGCACACAGCCTGTACACACTCAGCATCCCGGTCCAAACTCTGAACCACACACTTGATGCAGTCCAGACCAGAGAGACCTGAGAAGCCAACACACACACACACACACACACACACACACACACACACACACACACACACACACACACACACACACACACACACACACACACACACACACACACACACACACACACACACACACACACACGGAGCCAAGTCTGAGGTGATGGTTTTGGTTGTGGCCCCAGTGAAAACGACACTAATTTGGAGCTAAGGAGTTCTGGGTCGGAGTCAAACTCCCATAAATGTTCAGCAGTTAGAGGCAGAGGAAGCTAATCAGAAGCTAACGATGCTAATGCAAAGTGGATGAGGTCCGTGCTAGCGCTATGCTACGCTGCCAACACACTGATAACACTTGGGTTGATCCTTCGCTTACATCGCTAATCCGATCAAACACACTGGTGGCTTTGTGATGAGCCCACACACACACACACACACACACACACACACACACACAATCATGAACACTCAGACACACACAACTCACAAACTCCAAAAGACAAACTAAATAAATTGTACACACACGCACACACACACCCTTGGCAGCGGTGTGTGTGTGTGTGTGTGCTGCCCCCCCAATGTCTGTTTGCTTTTCTCTCAATGGTCTCCTTTGAAGGGCAGAGGGGAGGAAGAGAGGGAGAGGTGAGTGAAGGAGGGCGAGAGAGAGAGAGAGAGAGTGAGAGAGAGAGAGGGAGGAAAAAAATGAGGAGAACTCTGGGAATTCACTGCAAGATAAATATCCTCGGGTTGGCGTCACGAAGCCGCCGCCGCCGCCACACTCACTCTCTCACACACACACCTACACACACACACACACAGACACACACACACTGATTACAGAGTAAATATGTGTAATCATATAAATCAGCCATTGTTTGTGAGGCGGAAGCAACAAACGCTCAAACGTGCAGAGACAGACGTGTTGACTTTGGAGAAAGTGAACTGGTGGAGGTGATCAGTCATGTAAGGTAACACACACACACACACACACACACACACACACAGACACACACCCCGACTGCAGGCTTAGTCTCGATCCTCAGATTGTGGATCTGGGTCCCGGCTGACGATGTCGTTAACACAGATTAACGCTAACGTACAGGTGTAGTAGACGACACTTTGGTACATGACGACTTCTTCCTGATTGCTGAGGTTTGTATTCAGACAATTGAAGATGTTGAGAGTCTGCAGTGATTTTAATTGGTTGTTTCATGACTTCCTGTTTGTTCCGGTTCTACACTTTGACCTTCGTGACCCGATTGTTGAACGCTGGCTTCAGTTAAACTTCTCGCTGCTGTCTGGTGGTCCAGCTCCTTGCTGGTTTCTTGTATCTGGTGGAAGCCTCCGGTCCTGAACAGTGAAGCCGACGCTGAAGGTCCTTGTCACCCCCTGGCCTCCAGGGGGTGACTCCTTTCTGGTTGTATAGAAGTCTGGGAGAAAATGGTCCTATTTCTCTCTTGATGTATTATCTCAGTAAACATTGTAAACATGAGTTTATGGTCTCAATCTCTAGTTTCAAGTCTTCTTCAATCCAGCATGATTTAGTACATTATGGTCCATTTAGAGTCCAACAGACCAGAAAGCAGGGGATGCTTTAGGGGGCGGGGCTTACCTGCTGATTGACAGTTGTCCGGTCTGAGAGTCGGGTCGGGTCCAAGTCTTTTATACAGAGTTTCTGGTCTTTAGCAGCTTGATTTGAAAGTGTCCAGATTTGCCAAAACGCTGTTAAATCTCAACACTGCAGTTTTAATGATTTCAGGAGAAAACAAACAAAACATGGCTGACAGAATCTTCACAGCCAGATTTATGAGATCATCGTTTTAAGGAAACGATCAGTAATAACTGAGTATTTGAAAACACAAAAGGCAGGATCCATTATGAGTAGAAGCTGTAAGCGCTGACCTGGGAGCAGCCCTCACATCCATCTGCTCCGGAGACCTAAACACACGAACACAAACGTTTTCCAGCCGCGGACCGAAATCCATTAGCCACAGCTCTGAATGCAGATCTGTATGAATATATATATATATATATATATATATATAGTTCCAGTGTATTACAGTGAGAGCGGCTGCCAAGTGGGCCCATTGTGCACATGGTTTCCATACATGCGGAGCACATGACGCTGCACAGCCTCATCCACCGCTAATTAAATAATGGAATGACACGCACACACAGGGATCATTGTCAAAATGCCGTTTCCTCGAGGACGGGGATTCATTCATCAAAAATCAGATGCACGTGGCCGATGTCCTCCATCCTGTGTGTGTGTGTGTGTGTCCCGTACAGACCTGAAGTCCCAAAGTACCCAAAGTTGCTCTCAATCACATCCAACACCCGTCACTTCATCTGCAGGTTTACGGCTTTTACCTTTAATTCCTACATTCTGCCGCTGTAACATTATATCTATGTATGTATGTATGTATGTATGTATGAGAACGGACTTTCTGTTTGATGGTCACATGGTTTTGGGTCAAACCATCTTCTTGTTCAGCAGAGATTTTAGTTCGTAACATAGTTGACACAACGTTTGTGGAGATTAAAACTGAGATATTTATAGATATGAAAAGTAAGTAAATGTGATAAAACAGCCATCGCGTTAATAAAAAGTCTCCTTAAATCTCACAGCTTCCCGTTTCAGCAAACATCCGTTCTCCGGCCTCTTCGCGATCTCGCCTGCTGACGTCAGAAAGCTGACGGTTTACAGTCTGCAGTCGCCGCAAACAGCAAACGGCGCCCTGCTGCGGTTCCAAACCACCAAACAAGATCAGATCTGACCTTTGACACCAACTAGAAAGAAGAAGCGGGATCCAGGTTTTTTCCGGATCCAGATCAGTACCGGGCCGGTTCAAGTTGACGGTTTCTGAGTTCGGGGGGTTAAACCAGTCCTGAACTGTTTAATTAAAGCTGCAGGAGAAGAAAACGCCTCCCGGCTTTTCTAATCTCGTCGCAGCGTGACAGCTTTCCAACAAGGATGACTTATTAAATCTCCGCTTGTTGCCCGGCAACGGGACTGATGTGGTAAGCATGGTGGGAAAACGTTGTTGTGTGGATGTTTCACCGACTGTTTACTCATGTTTAACTCTCACCTCCTCCTCCTCCTGTTTCCAGTCACTGCTCATCCTTCTGCCGTGTCATCTGATTGGTTCCTCCTGTGCTTAATTCCTCCCTGCTGCCTTCCTTTGTCTGCAGCTCTTTATTTCTAATCCTGCTTCTTCACGTTGTTGCACTCCTCCTGTATGTAATGTATTCATATTGCATAAACGCTGCCCCCCCCCCCCCCAGTGGTTGATGGAGATCACAGACAGCAGACAGATGAAAGCAGATCAATGGGAAATAAAAGAGACAATAAAAGTCAGATTTGTTCTTTGATTCCTTCAGCTGGTGGATCAGAGGACAGGAAGGAAGGAAGGCGGGACCAGGAGGAATCTCTCTCCGCTGCTTCATCCACATTTCTCTGTCTGAAAACCAGCGTTTCCACCTTTCATCTCCGAATCGTCTCTGGTGCGTTCCGTCATGTGATGGAGGCGTCATCGTAACGACGTGAGAAACAGAGCTGCTGTGTTTCTTTCTTCCCATGTTTCACTTCATCGCTCCACATGTCTTAACCTCTCCTCTTCCTCCTCCTCTGTGTTTCTAGTCTTGTCTGTTTGACTTGTGCCCGTCTACCTCTTCCATCTTCCTCAAAGTCCCCCCTCAGAACCCCCACCCCCCCCCAGACCACATCCACATGTGGATAATAAAACCTCCTCCAGCTCCACCACATCTATGAGGAAATCCTCTGGCAGGTTGTCTGTGTGATGAAGAGAAGCACAGCTGCTTCGTCCTCGCACTCATCTTCCTCCTTCTGTCTGTGTTTGAACACAACAGGTTTCTGTCGGCTCCAGAACTCTGCTGGACCGACCCTCCTGGAACCCATGTGGATCGCGTGTTATCCCCCCCCCCCCCCACACACACACACACACACACACACACACACACACACACACACACACACACACACACACACACACACACACACACACACACACAACTCCTTTTTAATGAGGCCGACCCTGATTAAGATCTGGGGAAGATTAATACAATGATCCTGAGGGAACCGGGAGGAACACAAGCCAGACTGGAACCGGTCTGGTCTGGTTCTGGGTGGAGCTGGTCTGGTTTTAACAGATCCACTTTAAACTTTCAACACACGTTTTAATGACATCGCTACCTGGAAGTGACGGGAGGACACACTGGATCCAACATTCATTAAATGAAGTCGCTGACCTCTTTGACAACATGTGCTCAAACACATGAAAAATTAATTCCTTTATATTTTTATATCTAAACCTCTCTGTTCCTGTTCTGATGGCAGTTAGATGTCATATGAATATAAGTGGTCTGTGTCTTTTTTTTGCTTCTCATCCAACATCAGGAGCTCACATTTGATCGCCTGGTTGATGATGTCACAGGATCATCAGCTGATTGACTGACGTCCTTTGCCAAGGGAAGTTTTTGAAGCGGCGGCGTCCGAAACTCTGATGGACATGATGGAAAACACGACTGGTAGTCTTCTTAAATAAACTAGTAGAGAGAAGGTTCCTCCTCAGGAGACCAGGAGCCAGCCCCCCTTCCTCCCAATCTCACACACACACACACACACACACACACACACACACACACACACACACACACACACACACACACACAGAGTGCCAGTCAGCTGAATGAAAGACAGCCATTCAGTGATAAGACAGTCATATAAACACTGTCTGAGGGAAAACAAACCAGACCACCGTCACCCCTCTGAGCTCCATTCAGCCTCCAGGAGTCTGTGTGTGTGTGTGTGTGTGTGTGTGTGTGTGAGACAGAGTGTGTGAGAAAGAGAGAGAGAGAGCGAGAGAGAGAGGAAGTTTCTCGGCTCCCGTCGGTCCTTTAATCTGATACAAAAACACACAGGCAGCTAAGAGCCTGCCATTCACAACACACACACACACACACACACACACACACACACACACACACACACACACACACACACACACACACACTCGACATGAACACACTCTCGTTAATGTGTAAACACCAGTCAACGGTGACAGGAGAACATGCCAGACAGAAGGGGGCTGCTCCTAGACCAGATCCTCAGATCCTCGTCCATCCACGTCACCGTTAAAACGCCGACGCCAACCTGACACCTGTTCACCACGTTTCACTCTTCCACTTTAGATCTATGAGGAACTTTCATTATGGTCCTCTTCGTGGACTAAAGCACTCATTTAACTGACAGTCCTGGTCCTGGTTCTGGTTCTCCCATGCCCCCCTTCCCCTCCAGTGGGCCCAGCAACACAGCCTGCTGCTCCAGCAGCGAGGAGTCCAGTCTGCACGCTGAAATATGAACCCATGAGGATGAATGAACCCATGAGGATGAATGAACCCATGAAGGTGAATGAACCCATGAGGATGAATGAACCCATGAAGGTGAATGAACCCATGAAGGTGAATTAACCTATGAAGGTGAATGAACCCATGAGGATGAATGAACCCATGAAGGTGAATGAACCCATGAAGGTGAATGAAGGTGAATGAACCCATGAGGATGAATGAACCCATGAGGATGAATGAACCCATGAAGGTGAATGAACCCATGAAGGTGAATGAAGGTGAATGAACCCATGAGGATGAATGAACCCATGAGGATGAATGAACCCATGAAGGTGAATGAACCCATGAGGATGAATGAACCCATGAAGGTGAATGAACCCATGAGGATGAATGAACCCATGAGGATGAATGAACCCATGAAGGTGAATGAACCCATGAGGATGAATGAACCCATGAGGATGAATGAACCCATGAAGGTGAATGAACCCATGAGGATGAATGAACCCATGAGGATGAATGAACCCATGAGGGTGAATGAACCCATGAGGATGAATGAACCCATGAAGGTGAATGAACCCATGAATGAGTGGACTCCCAGACGGACTCGGGTACACACTGGGCGCCTGTTGATGGCGGTGGTCCGGCGCTCCACACTGGGATCTGTGTTCAGCCATGTTTAAACGCTCCATTTGGGGGCCAGATAAATCACGCTGCTGTCTAGCAGAAGCCTCCATTAGGGGCCCCCCGAGGCCCCTGGACGGCCCGTCAGTCACCCCGTCAGTCAACGGGTCGCCCTCCTCCAGCGTTTGAACTCTTAATTACAGGGAGGCTCGGCCCGGCCCTGTTTTTATTTTGTTTCGTTTGCATACGTTGTTGTATTGATCTTTTTTTTTATTGGTCACAACATGTTCTTCTGTGCACAAATTCTTATTAAATCCTCCGGGTCAGAAAGTTTAACTCCTTCAACATTTTCCAACGTATTCACTCATTCAAACACAGAATATTCATCTCAACTGGGAATCGATCGCGTCTGTTTTTCTTATTGATCTCACTCATCATTTCAGAGATAGAGACGTTTTTCCCCATTCAAGCAGATTACGTAATCTTCCAAAAATCCTCAATATTCACACTTTTTCAAGTATTTTCAAAGCTCATCTACTTATTATGATTATTTAGTTGTTTTCTGTCATTGCTCCGTGATGATGTCGTGATTGTGTTCTATGACGGGACCGCCTCCAAAACGGCAGTTTATCCGAAATAAACAAACAAATTTCAAAATGTGTGGCCTCTCTTCATCTGACTCTACAGAACCCTGCTTTTAGGTGGTTTCTACTCTGAGTGACGGTTCTGGGTTCCCCCGACTCTGAGAGGTTAGCGGGTTGGTTAGCGGAGGGCTAGCGCCGGGCTAACCTCCTGCTGCCACAGATTCATCAAACGCTAGTTAGAGGGGAGCGTGTAAAGCACAGGGCGGCGCTGACGGATGACTCTGTAAGGAGCGACGGCGGCGGAGGGAGGAACAGAAACGACCTGCTTAAATCATCATTCTCGGGTCTCATCCATCACGTCGCTCGGCGGTTCAAACGCCGGCTGGATGGATGTTTTTTGGAACCTCGCCACCGCGGTCGCCGGATGAGAACGGTTTCCTGCGTTTACACGTACGCACATATGAAGTCAGGAATTCATGAATAAAATATCGGCACCATAAAGGACGAACAATGGAAATATTATCCTCCGCTGCATAAACGCACCACAGACCGCAGAGAGTTCTCCCTCGCCGCTCTTATCTCTGACGGCGATGGACGTCCGAGTCACACACACCGCTAACGAGGGGGAAACCCCCCCCCCACCCACCGACCAGCACATAAGATTGATGCTAAAACTTTACCCAGCAGACATTCCTCCGGGCTGAAATGAAAGAGGTGCCTGGTTCACCAGCATTCCTGATTGGCCACACATTCCTACGCCATTCTAACGGCAGTGTTGTTGCTGGAACGGAGCCGCCGCCACGGAGGGCAACGCCCACAACACTGCAGGGAGGTTTCACCTGAGGGGGGCGGGGGACTGCTGGAGTGCCTCTGGGCAAGGTGCAACAGGAGATTATAGAAAGTTTAGTTGTTTGTGACGGAATTAAATGGTTCATTCTCAAGCAGGAAGAACAGAAAGGCTTGTAAATTAAAAAGAAGAAATGAGGAAATGAACTTAAAAAGACAGTAATCAAGGAAATAAAATCCACATAGAAATAAAGGTATAAAATGAACAAATAAAAGCATATTTGACATCCTGTTTAAAAACGAGATGTTCACTCAAAAAATATATTATATACGGGACTTTAAGTATTTCAATGCCGTGTAAATATTCCATCTAATTATATTATAGTAATATTATAAGTTCAAAGCTTTTCTATCAGGTTGAGTCAGTATGAATAAATCAAATTAAATGTTTACACATAGAGTAAAGGGAGAACATGATGTGTTTATTCAAGTGCTGAGTTCTGAGATCTAATGAAGTCAACTTTACTAGATTTGGTTTCTTTTTGAATAAATACACTTTTGATTTCCTGTATTTCAGTTTGGTGTGTTCGAGGGCCGAGAGTCCTGATCTGAGATCTGTTACAGGAGAGAAACTGCTGAGCTGGTTCGGCAGCATGACTCCTAATACCAACGTGAATTATTAATGTGACACATTCATCACTCTGCCGACCGTCGATAGCCTCCATTATAGAGCTGTATGTGTGTGTGTGTGTGTGTGTGTATACATTACAGAGTGTATAGTGTGTCGGAAACTTCCCGCATACGAGCTGCTGGATGGCGGGAAGAGAGATAGAGAGGGAGAGGGAGAGAGATGGAGAGATGGAGAGAACGGGTGATGGACAGGAAGGAGTGACAGCAGAGAGCATTAGCTTGATATCAGCTGAGTCATGATATCAGATCTGGATGCTGAGTCAAGATATCAGAGCTGGATATCAGCTGAGTCATTCATTGTGAGTTTGTCTCAGTCTAATTCTGAGAGACCCGCCCTCTTGAGTTGGACAACCAATCAAAAGTGGCAGCACAGGACCTGCATCCTCCCTGCTGGCCACCAGGGGGCAACTCCTCTCTGGTTGTATAGAAGTCAATGAGAAAATGGTCCTACTTCTCTCTTGATGTATTATCTCATTAAAGATTGTAAACATGAGTTTATGGTCTCAATCTCTAGTTTCAAGTCTTCTTCAATCCAGCATGATGTTCATTTAGTACATTATCACCGTCAGTGTGAACGTGTTCTGAAGACGCTATAGATGTGAGTTCCTGATACACTGCCCCCTTCAGTTTGGGAGGAGAATAAAAGATCCAAAGGTTTCCTCGTCATGACTCAGAGATCAGAAAACACTAATCAGTGGTTAGAGGAGAGAGATCGGGTCTCTCATCGTACTCAGATTACCTTCGGATTGTTGATGTTGTGTGTGTGTGTGTGTGTGTGTGTGCGTGTGTGTGTGTGTGTGTGGTGCTGATGAAGGTGAAACAGAATGAGGATGTGAAAATTTAAACCTGAACTCTGTTTATTTGGGTGAGAAACGCTTGAAAACTTCAAGCAGCTCATTAATTCAGCTTCACTCATCTCAGTGGAGGAGAACGTGCATCACATGAGTCAGAGAGAGAGAGAGAGAGAGAGAGAGTGGCTCTGATCACAGAGACCCAGCAGTGACGTACTGACAGCTTCCGCAGCTAATGAAGCGATGATGTCACACCGCCTCGCCACGCTAACGAGAAGCTAATGGACGGCGGAGCGGATGACCGCCAAGTCGGCCTCTAGAGTAAACAGCAGGGGCAAGGAACCATCACTTTACCACACACATACACACACATACACACACACACACACACACACACACACACACACACACACACACACACACACACACACACACACACACACACACACACACACACACACACACACACACACACACACACACACAGACTGATAGAGAGAGAGTGTCTACACATGGGCGTACAAGTGTGTCCGTTACAGGTTGTGTGTGAGTGTGTGTGTGTGTGTGTGTGTGTGTGTGTGTGTGTGTGTGTGTGTGTGTGAGCTCACAGTTAATCACCTAAAGAGAGGAAGTCCATAAATTCAACTCTCACACTGTAACCCTACAATCACACGTCACCACTGTGGGAGCGTATATGGACATATTAATATATTATTATTAATATAGCATATAGACAGTACGGCCGGTGGTCCTCAGAGTCTACTTCCAGAAACCACTCGGGGTCAGAAGAGCCATCGTCCCACGCAGGTCTTTATGACCCACGTCAGCCCCCCAGCAGAACCATGTGTGTGTGTGTGTGTGTGTGTGTGTCTGACCTGGCTGTAGGTGGCGTCCAGCAGGGTGTCCAGGTTCTGCAGCGGTGCCGGGGTTTTGTCTTTGAAACGGGTCAGCAGGCGGCGCTGGATGGCTCGGAACTGGACTGCTCGCTCCGACAGCAGGTCCTGGTACTGCTGAGCACTGACACGCAGCTGACACACACACACAAACACACACACAGATGACTTCTCATTAACTGTGAGACACAGAAGACTCTGGAGGTCTGGGGGGGCATCAGCTGGTGCGTACCTGGAAGTGGTGGTCTACAGACAGGAAGTAGTCCTGCAGAGGCAGCGGTCCGCTGAAGCTCTTCTTGAAGTCTTTGACTCCCAGTTTGGAGAAATGCTGGTCGAACCTGTGGAGCAGCTCCTTCACCACCATCCACATGTCCTCGAAGCAGTCGCTCTGGATACGGTAACGCTCTGACACAACAATATCAACGTTAATATTCTATTATGGAGAATAAAAACAACAACAACAACTTAATAATAATATTGACAATTCAATACATATTGATGTGACTTGAGTCTTGATTGTTATTAGTAGCACAAGTATAACTATTACGAGGTTGCATCAATTTATTGCATTTAACTTTAAGATTTACAAAATTTACGGTGAAAATTCCTATATTTTGTCTCAGATTTTTTTTATTTTTATTATAAGTTTTGTTTGTATATCCTGCAGCCCAACATCGGTGTCTACAGAGAGACATGAGATCCAACACCTCCCCTGAGAGACCAGATCTAATGCACCTGGGTTGTCATGGTAACACAGTCCTCGTGGGACTATAAACCCAAGAGTAAACAGGGTGGATCAGAGCCGGATCAGAGGTTCATGATCCCCTCGTTTCCACCTGGAGGTGAACTAGTCTGCTGGATCTCTGCTGGTCTCAGACTCACGGGAGGTCCTGGAGGCCTGAACCGTCACCGCGGCCCCCGACAGGAACCGCAGAGCCAAACTGTTCCCGTCCTTATCTTCTGATTTAGCTGAGAACTCTGCGGAGACAGAAAGACAGACCAGCGGCGTGATGAGACAGATAGGGCGGCCTATCACGATGCAGATACAGTCACGCGGCTCACAGAGACCCTGGATGACGGTGGCGGCCTCAACGCCGTGTTTAGACGGCGGCGCTGCCGATCGGAGCCGATGGGCAGATAACCCACGCACAAATAAATAAACACACCGGGATAATACACAACAGCTAAACACACACTTGTGTTGATCCCTCTCAGCCTCCAGCCAGCTGCTGCTGGCATTCAGCTCGCTGTGACGCCCCCTGGTGGTCGCCCTGTATTATAATGCCAGGGGGGAAAACAGGTTGCAACCAGGATCTGAACCAGACCCACCTGGGTCCAGATCACAGTGGCAATGGCAGGTCATGTGACCACGAGACCCCGAGACCCTTCATACTGCAGAAGTTAGTGAGTGAGTGAGTCTGAGAGTGAGTGAGTAAGTCTGAGTGAGTGAGTCTGTGAGTGAGTGAGTGAGTGAGTGTGTGTGTGAGAGAGTGAGTGAGTGAGTGAGTGAGTGAGTGAGTCTGTGAGTGAGTGAGTGAGTGAGTGAGTCTGTGAGTGAGTGAGTGAGTGAGTGTGTGTGTGAGAGAGTGAGTGAGTGAGTGAGTGAGTGAGTGAGTGAGTGTGTGTTTGAGAGTGAGTGAGTGAGTGAGTCTGTGAGTGAGTGAATGAGTGAGTGAGTGTGTGTGTGAGAGTGAGTGAGTGAGTGAGTGAGTGAGTGAGTGAGTGAGTGAGTGAGTGAGTGTGTGTGTGTGTGTGTGTGTGTTGTACCTGGGAACATGGCGTTGAGGTCGACTGGTGGCTGGTTGGTTTCCACGGTGATCTTAAACTTGGTGGTTTTGGCCGGAGACGAAGGAACACAAACCAACGCCAGAGGAAGACTGAACCTGGTCTGGAGAACCCGGGGAACTCCTGAGAACAAGATAGAACCGAAATGTGAAGATTTCCAAAATAGCGCACACACACACGCACACACACACACACACACACACACACACACACACACACACTACTACGGATGCTACTACGACTATTATAATGTTCTCCAGAGCTACTATAACATTCTCTCTCTTTAGCTCCTTTCCTGCTAAACAACCCTAAATTCGGAGCCCACTTCCCCTTTAAGTGGCGCCGTCTCCACAGAAACTCCCCTGGAGCGAATCAAACGAGTTCGCCACATCGTGTTTGAGGCTCTCTCTCCAAACAGCGGGCGGGTTAGCGTTTGTTAACACAGTCAACACAGCCGATGTTCAGATTACACCAGCATCTGAGCGCTACGCGGCCCGGAGACTCAACATCAACACCAGATCTGGACGGCTGTTTGTCGAAGAGCCCAAAAGGAAGTTTTGTAAAAAAAAAAAAAAAAAAAAAATTGGGGAAATTTTTAGGAAAAAAAAATCAGAAGGGGGGGTGGGGGGAGTTAAAGCCAACTATAACTACGTCCTGAGCTTAAGCAGTGCTGAGCTTGGCAGAAATCTACACTTAGCTAGAATAACAGAGCGAGGGAAAGGAGTGATGGAGGAAAAGAGTTGTTAAGGAGCGATGGAGGCGGGGGGTGGGGGGGTGAACCGACGGCAGCAGAGGGAGAAAAACAAGCAGCGTGAGAGAAACACGATGAGGAACGGCGGCCGCGGTGGGAGGGACACTTACATGATGGAATGTTCCAGCTTATTACAGATAGTGATAATTACCTGCAACTACTGTGCACCTTCTCAGGCCAGACGGCAATAATTACATGATTACCTGAATAATTCAATTTGGGTTTGGAGACGTGGAGACTAAGGAAAACGAGGAACAGAGGTAAGGCTGAGAGAGGAGATGGAGGCGGGTTTCAGGGTTTTAGGGAGGAAGGGGGGCCAGACTGGTTCTTGTTATTGATCACCTTCTACAGGTGGGGAAGAGTGCATTGTATCCATATACGGATGCCGAGTATCGCTCTTTTATTATAAGAAGTATTCAACCTTTAGGTAATTACCTCTTCAGTCCACTAGGTGGTGCTGAGTTTTGTTTTATGGGGAGTCAGGTGGTTTGGCGGGAAGTTGGTCAAAACAAGTGAATATTTATCTTCTTACATAAAACAGATGACTACATAATTTGGGGTTATAACAGAATAAAATGTGTTTTGCAATTTATGTTATAACAAAACTCAACACATTGTACTGTGAGAAGCATCCTGATCATTTCGTATCATGACATAAGTATTATATCGTAACGTAAGTATCGTTACAAAATCGTATTGTGACATAAGTATCGTGATAATATCGGAACATAAGTATCGTGATAATATCGGAACATAAGTGTCGTGGTAATTTCGAAACATAAGTATCGCGATAATTTCGAAACATAAGTATCACGACAATATCAGGACATAAGTATTGCGATGATATCGGAACATAAGTATCGCGATGATATCGGAACATAAGTATTGCGATGATATCGGAACATAAGTATTGCGATGATATCGGAACATAAGTATCGCGATGATATCGGAACATAAGTATCGCGATGATATCGGAACATAAGTATCACGATGATATCGGAACATAAGTATTGTGATAATATCGGCCTTCAGGATTTTACCATGAAAACAAGAAACTATGGTGTTGATGACGGTGGGAGGAAAGAGAGAGAGACAGACGAGATTAAAACAGACAACGAGATATCACAGAAGAGATGATGATGAAGATCATGATGATGAAGATGAAGGAGCAAAGACAGGAAGGGAGTGGAGGTCATGAAAGGTTGGAAGAGGCCAGGGGAAACATTTTCCATCTCAGATTCAGATTCAGCATCGCCATTTACTAGTGTGTGTGTGTGTTTGTGTGTGTGTGGGGTTGTAAATCTCGTCTTGTTCCACTCCACCTCTGTACTGGACGTTCCCAGGCTGTCGTCACCAGGTTACACCCTCAGTACGCAGATTTACCTGCACCACCAGTGTGTGTGTGTGTGTGTGTGTGTGTGTGTGTGTGTTTGTGTTTTACTACAATTTCAAACTCTCTGAGAATTTCCAACACATGTGTGGGACTGTTCGGGGCCTCCAGACATCTGTATTATGTTGAATATATAATTACGGCACCAAATTAAAGTCATAAGTCAACCTGTTCTCTCCGTATGAGCAAACATAAAACCCCTGCTGGATCCCCCAAACCTGATATGATCCCAGGAACCACATCTGCCTGAAATCTTGATCCCCCCCCTTTTCATTTGGACTTTATTCACATTGACTTTTTTTCTTTTCATTGCTGTATTAAATTACTAATAGTGGCTAAAGCCGAGCCTCGGGGAGCCCTGAACCTGTTATCAAGGAGGCAGCAAATACTGGACCTCATCTGGAACCGGGGCCAGTAGAGCCCAGAGACCGAGCAGGTGAACAAACACACAACTTAAGTTCAGCAACCTTTTTCATATCAAGTGTCATTGGAATCGTAAATATATTTATATATATATTATATTACATATTACATTATACAAATATATATATATATTGTGCGTCCGTTAAATGTTGTGGTTTTCGTCGGGATAAACGCAGTGAAAAAAAAGGCAACAATGTTTGCAACAACTAAACATCGCGGCTCAGTAAACTGAGGTTCGTCTCCACAGATGAGTCACATGGTCAGGACATGTGACCTCACGCTGCTGCGTTGTGGCAAAGCGAGCGTGTCGGCTGTTAAACTGCTACTTGTTCAGGCTGCCGTTCGTCCGGCGTCCCGGAGGACTCCGACTCCAATCATCTGGAATCTGCGTGTGTGATGGCCGCTGGTTCAGGATCAGGTTCTTCCCACAGCTGCAGTGATGTCAGTGTGTGTGATTTAGTGTGTACACGTGAATGTTCAGTTTGTGTGAGTATGTGTGTGTGTGTGTGTCTGTCATGTTGCTACGTTAAAGGATTTCTGGGTAAATGTTGATGCTGATATTTCTATAATGTGATAATAACAGCTCTCTTAAAGGGGAAGTACGTGGATGTTGGGTCAGTGTTGGTGCTACGTGCACCAGAAAGGATCTTCTTCCCGTAACCATGGTGACGTAGTTCAGTCTGGACTCCCAGTCGTGAATTAACGTCCCCGACCATTTTTACTGTCATCGTCTCACATTTTGCTATCTCATATTAGCTTCATTAGCTGGAGAGGGGCGGGGCTTTTCTGATGAACCAATCACAATCATGAACCAAACACAGCTGAGTGGGTCAGCTGACCAATCCGAGCTGACTGGGGCTTTTTGGGAGGGAGGGGCAAGAGGTCAAACAGAGGGTTTCATAGAGAGAAGAGCTGCTGCAGCAAAGCCTGATGGGAAAATAAATGACAGCGTGTCAACACGTTGAAGTGGGAACCTGACGAGGAGAGAACAGGTTGGTCTTTAACCTGTGTGTGTGTGTGTGTGTGTGTGTGTGTGTGTGTGTGTGTGTGTGTGTGTGTGTGTGTGTGTGTGTGTGGATGAAGCGGTCGCTGTTGTTACATTACTGACGTGTTCTCGTAACATATTTACGTCCCTCGTTCTCTCCGACACGCGGGAAAGAACACGACTTTAATCTGGCAGCTTACGTTTCCACAATAATGTATTTGGCTGATGCATAAAAGCTGCATATGAACATAATTTGCAGTAGGAGGGGAAAAAGTGCCCGGCTGCATGTGTGTGTGTGTGTACACTACTGCAGGGCCTCTAAGCCCACTATAGATTACAGGACATCCTATTCTGTATCAAAGCACACAAACTCTACGGACTAAAACAAACACCGGCTGACGACTAGGAACACTACTGCTGTACTACATGTGTGTGTGTGTGTGTGTGTGTGTGTCCGAGTGTGTGTGTGTTGCTGCGCTGAAACATGCCAGTTGATGTACGCCTGTGTGTGTGTACGTGAAACAGATGATATTTCTATGTAAACTGGAGTATAAATGGATATTTACTTATTCCATAGAGTGAGGAAGTGTGTGTGTGTGTGTGTGTGTAGCCTCTTGCCCATGTATCACGTTGCAGGAACATAAACAGTAGGCAGCGGTCTCTTCCTGTATATACAGTAGTGTGTGTTGGAATGCACACGTGAAGTCGTGTGTGTGTGTGTGTGTGTTTCTCTATTCTATCCATCGCTACAAACCAAACACTCACCTTTGGGATTAAGTTCTGCAGAGAGGAAGAGGAGAAGAGTTAAAGGTTAGAAAACAGATCATTCAGATCACAGAGACAGAAGAAGAAGAAGAAGAAAGAAGCATCGTCAGCACTTTATCCATCACACACATCTCATTCAAACCAGTAACAGAGCAGCACTGGGAGGACTGGAGGAGGGGATTCCCTGGGAAACCTGCCTTCTCTCTGCCGTCTGGACCTAAACACAAACTCTGTCTGGTGAGCTGTGGAAAGTACCGCTGCAGCAGAGCGCCGGCCAAACCCATCAGGAATATGATAAGATGTCCAAATCCGACATTAAACAGCTGCTCAGCTGATCTCCCTCTCACAGCGCCAAGCGTCATCGATTTAGACTCCGCCTCTTCTCATCCTCTCATCCCCTCATCCTCTCATCGATCAAACTCTCAGCAGAAAGATGTGAACATCTTCATTCAAAAACTATCCAAACTTCGACTGACTGGTTCATACTTATTATTATACTTGTAGTTAGTCTGAGTCTAAATAAAATACCATCCATATAACTCATTTATATTAATTGAATAATATTCAGATAATTCAGTGTCCTGCTAGCAGCTGGTACATCCAAAATGCTGTGTGTTGATTCCCGGGACAAACAAATTATTGTTGTAATTTATGAGCACTACCGGTTTCATAAATAATAATAATAATAATAATAATAATAATAATAATAATAATAATAACAATAATAACTTTTGCAATTTTTAGTCAATAGTCAAAATCCTGAAGCTGGAGTCGGCAGCAGGTTGCACAGATAATACTTGTAATACCATAAGAAGTACACATGTATTGATGAGATAGCAGGTTGAGACATGTTGGAGGGTCCTGAGTTCTACAGGACTTCCATTAGAGGAGGGGGGGAAAGTCCTCCATCTTTTATCGCTGCTGCTCCGCTGCCAGACTTCCTCCGCTGCTGTGGGATTTTAAACCTCCGTCCTCCAGCTTCTCTAACCTTTCGGCCACAGCGAGAGAAATCTGGCAGATTACGCTGCGATCTGATTGGTCGAGGAGGATTTCCTGTGAAGGTGAATGAGAAGCAGATGGCAGGTCGCAGGCCAATGAAACGGCTCCAAGCTGCTGAGTCAGCAGGTTCACACGTTATTAAAGACGGTGAAAGTCACGCTTCCGTACGGCTGCCTCCCTCTCTTTTATTACTACTAGAACTACTACTACTACTACTACTAATACTACTACTACTACCTCATACTACTACTACTATATACTACGTTATTAAGGACGGTGAAAGTCACCCTGCTGTATTGCTGCCTCCCTCTATTTTATTACCAAACAGATCAGCTTCATTTACTTACTACTACTACTACTACATAATAATAATAATAATAATAATAGAGCTGACCCCATCAAACTGTTGGTTCAGTCCAAATACAACATCACCACCTTACTTTATACCCTCTACCCCCCCCCCCCCCCCCCCCCACACACACACACACACACACACACACTACATGAACATCATGTTGGATTGAAGAAGACTTGACATTAGAGATTGAAACCATAAACTCATGTTAACAATGATTACTGAGATAATAATCGCAATAACAACCCCCTGGTGGCCAGCAGAGAGAATGCAGCTTTAAAGGACCTTCAGCTTTGGCTTCACTTTTCAGAACCAGAGTTTTTGTTTAAAATAAATGAAATTAAGTCTTCATTCCTGCAGGTTTCCTGCGATATAAATCCTCATAAATCCACTGATGAAACAATGACAGACCAACTGCAGCAGATCATTGGGAGGAAGCTGAGATCTGCACTGAAGAGGAATCCCTCGTTTGGGGGTCCTCCCTCCAGCAGATCTGTGTGATCCAGACCGAGAACACAAGCTGCCTGGCAGACCGGCAGAGCCCGAACGGAGAAGGTTGCTAAACAAGGACGGCGCTAACAAGGACCCTGCAGCCTCCCGGAGACACGGACATGTGGAGATGCTGGTCACTCTGGCGAGCTCAATAAACCGGGAGAAACCGGGACCGACTGCCAACCGGCTCCCGAGGTTTCCACACGAGTTGGCGTAGCAACCAGTGAATCATGGCTGGCCATGTTTTTATGGAAATTATCCGCACAGTTGCAAACCGATCTGTGACAGCTCGGATGAAAATGCCTCATTGTGTGTACGGGCCGACAATGTTGTGGAAACGCCAACTCGACCACTTGATCCTCCGGAGTGTGTTTGTGTGATGGCCGTCGTCTAATGAAATTCCTTCTGTGGTGACGACGAGCCGCTTTGAAGGGCTTAAAGAGTCAACGGCTTCTTAAATGTCAGAGGCTTTGTTGGGCTTAGAGACGGGCACAGTAGCCACTGGGTGGGGTGGTGTAAGAGGGGCGGAGGTGGTGTAAGAAGGGTGGAGGTGGTGTTATGAGGGGTGGAGGTGTTGTTATGAGGGGAGGAGGTGGTGTAAGAGGGGTGGAGGTGGTGTAAGAAGGGTGGAGGTGTTGTTATGAGGGGTGGAGGTGGTGTTATGAGGGGAGGAGGTGGTGTAAGAGGGGTGGAGGTGGTGTTATGAGGGGTGGAGGTGTTGTTATGAGGGGTGGAGGTGGTGTTATGAGGGGAGGAGGTGGTGTAAGAGGGGTGGAGGTGGTGTTATGAGGGGTGGAGGTGGTGTAAGAGGGGTGGAGGTGGTGTAAGAAGGGTGGAGGTGGTGTAAGAGGGGCGGAGGTGGTGTAAGAAGGGTGGATGTGGTGTTATGAGGGGTGGAGGTGTTGTTATGAGGGGTGGAGGTGGTGTAAGAGGGGTGGAGGTGGTGTTATGAGGGGTGGAGGTGTTGTTATGAGGGGTGGAGGTGGTGTAAGAGGGGTGGAGGTGGTGTTATGAGGGGTGGAGGTGGTGTTATGAGCGGTGGAGGTGGTGTTATGAGGGGTGGAGGTGGTGTTCTGTGGGTCGGAGGTGGTGTAAGAGGGGTGGAGGTGGTGTTAAGGTGGGGGCAGAGAGAGACAGACGGAGACAGAGTGATGCATTCCTCTCATACCGGCGGCGTTTAGAGGAGACGAGGCGTGAATGTGGATTAAACCACTTTGCAGTCGACCACCAGACGAGCCGACACCACAGCTGGAAACAGCCATCCGTTTAGACCGGCGAGGGGGCGTGGCCTTTACGATGAGAGAGGTAACCTGATCCAGGAGGTCCAGGCTGAGTGACAGCGTTTAAAAGGCCTTTCACTGCAAATGGGTTTGTAATAATCAGGGGAGTCATCAAACCCCCCAGGAACCAGGTCTTGTCCCAACACGGTGAGCTGAGGGGGGGGGACGGCGGCCTGGCATGGGCCAAGAAGGGTCACCCATCCTGCACCCAGCCTTCAGAGGTCCACCTGAAGACCTGAATCTGCCTCAAAGACTCCTTTAACTGCATCCATCTTCTCCTGTCTCAGGATCCGGCTGACGGATCCTTCACAGCCCAACGTAGTCCAGGACCTCGTGTGGATGGTTTTAATGGAAGGGATCAGGTTTGAGAAGAGACAACGTGGTTTTGATGCTGCGCTTAGTTTTGCGAGAGGTTTGAGAAAGTAGTTTTGAGAAATTGAGCCTCAGTTTAATGTGTTGAAACGAGGATCTACGAAGATGATCAGCAGAAAAATCTCTCGTTAAGCTTCTCCTCCATCAGAGTATCAAATACAAAGAATCAAAGCTATCTAATCTATATCTCACCTCTTTTCTATTTTCCATGCTTTGCGTGCCTCCTCTTCCTCCACGTTAATAACCCTCCTCCCCCTCCAGTCCAACAGGAGACCAGCCCCCCCTATTCTCTCCACCCCAGCTGCTCGGCTTCCAGGCCTCCGATGAAATACTCTTTTATTTTCAGCTATTTTTAGCATCACAATAAAGCCGAACAAAAAAAAGGAGCACTTCCCCAATATTTCCAGACATTTCACATTAAAGTGCTTCTGGGGGAGAAACTGTTCCACCGGCAGACGCCTGCCAACGCAAACCCAATCCAAAGGAAACAATAGTAAGAAAACACAGGTTCTTTTTTCATGAGCTGCTTTTTTTTGTTTTTTTTTGTTGAAGGAACGCTAAAAAAAAATCAGTATTTAAAAAAAAGGACGTCTGTGACATTTGAAATAAAGAGAGGTTTTGTTGGTTTTTGCAGGAGGAAAGTAATATCTTCCAGAATTATTGCAGAGGCCTGGAAACCGACGCCTGGAGGGAGCGGCGGGATGAACGGGGCCCAGATGTCCTTACGTCAAGTCTCTGTTCGCGGCTGCTGTTCGGCAGCGCTACACAACACGGGACTGTATCTGGACTCACAATGGAACTCACAGCCACAACGATGACCTAAAGGCAGAGCCGTTTCTTGCCTTTTGAGTGGCCCGATGCAAGATGCTGTCCCTAGTGGCTGCAGGGGCCCTATGCACCTATTCTTATAGCAAGAAACGGCTCTGCCTAAAGGGTTTCATTTAAAGACACATAACGGCTCGCAATGCCGGGCCTCGGGTCACCACAGAAGAGGAGGTTACCTGTCGGCGAGCTGTAGGACACGGTGATGTCGCCACTCAGGTCGGCGGCGGGGTAGTGTCCGTTGAGGAAAGCTGAAAACGCCACGACGGTGGAGGAGCCGACACCTGAGGAGACAGAGAGCAGATGTTGAGTCCTGATGTCACTTCCCGTCGAGCAGCTGATCCGCTCACTTCTGTTCCTCTTTTATAAGCCGTGAAACGTAATCCTGAAATAAAAGGAGTTAGTTACAGCTACGAACATTACATCCTTAATACCCTTTTTCTGATTTTTTTGTTCCTCTGACAGGATGGAGACCCTCTGACTCATGATCAGCAACTTAACCCTGAGATCACCACAATTTATACATCTTTATATATTCTAAGAGTTTACATAGTGGAATCTGATTGGTCAAGTCTTGCCTATAGTCGACATGATTCAAGGTTCAACTTTACAGCTAAGTGTTTACGTCATCTTAGTAGCTAACTAGCATTGGTAGCATGGTAGAGACCTGTCAATCAGCATGTAAGCCCCGCCCCTAAAGCATCCCCTGCTTTCTGGTCTGGTGGACTCTAAATGGACGATAATGTACTAAATGAGAGAAGTAGGACCATTTTCTCATAGACATCTATACAATCAGAGAGGAGTCGCCCCCTGGTGGCCAGCAGAGAGAATGCAGAATTAACAACCGTTAGCATCGGCTTCACTTCTTGGAACCGCAGGTTTCCTCCTGTCTAAAACGGTTTCTCTCTTTCTGTTTTTACTCTGGTTGTCGTTGAACGATGGCTCCGGAAACAAGTTGTCCAACGAAACACCGAGTTGGAGTCGGCATGTCGGAGGTGAGGACATGACGGGACGCAGCAAAACCCAAACTAACCCGAGTCCTTCAGGAACACACACTCCACATCCCAGCCAAGGGGAGGACAGAGCAGCAGCAACAGTAACCAGAGCACTAAACAGCATCCAAGTACCCATGCAGACCAGAGAGAGAGAGAGAGAGAGAGAGAGAGAGAGAGAGAGAGAGAGAGAGAGAGAGAGAGAGAGAGAGGGAGAGAGAGAGAGAGGTGGGATCAGATCCTGATGGAGAGGAAAGGATATATTACAGCTAATGGCTTTAAGCAGCCACACAAACACAGTCACAGGGCGATGGGTGTGGTGGTGTAATGGGGCGTGATGTTCCTCTCGGCTGCTACAGGTGACTGGACACCAAGTATGTGTGTGTGTGTGTGTGTGTGTGTGTGTGTGTGTGAGAGGGAGAGAGAGAGAGAGAGAGAGAGAGAGAGAGAGAGAGAGAGAGAGAGAGAGAGAGTGAGTGTGTGTGTGTGTTTGTGTCCTCATGGAAAACCATGAAGGAGAGTCAGGAGACGGCTGTTTGAAAAGATCTCTGTTGTGTTTCTCTCAGTGTATTACACACGCACGCACGCACGCACGCACGCGCACACACACACACACACACACACACACACACACACACACACACACACACACACACACACACACACACACACACACACACACACACACACACACACACACACACACACACACACACACACACACACACACACACACAGCAGATGAAAGGAGAGCCTCCTCCTCCTCAGACAGACAGTAGGGAAGATTAACGAACAGAGACTTTCTCTTCTCTGTCAGAAGCTCTGACAGCGTGACCTCCCTCATCTTCTCTTCTTCTAAAGTCCTTCTGACGCAGTCGATCAATATTCATCTGTCAAATATTCAATATCTGCTTATCTGAGACTCTAGGTGTTTAGTGTAAAATATGTCACGTGTTAGATGGAGACTCTAGAGGTGCTTAGTGTAGATACGTCACCGTGTTAGATGGAGACTCTAGAGGAGGTGTAAGCTCTGACTACATGAAACCAAGCCATCCCTCCCTCCTCCCTCCCTCCTCCCTGTCATCCTGTCTGTCAGCAGAAGGCTTTTAACCCATGTGACCTGGAGGTCAAACTGGTCAGACTGGTTTAAGTGCTCTAAGTGTTCCCAGGCCCATTAAGACCAACAAACAACACCCCCCCCCCCCCTCGTCCTCCTCGATCAGACACATCTGGACATGCTGCTGCTGCTGCAGGTAACATGGAGGTTGATGACCTGGAGGCCCGACCCACTTCACACTGGTCCCAGTGCTCTCACGCGCATTAACCCATTAACACCACCGCCAACCAAAACAATCTGAAGACTGAAATCCCAGATTCTCTGCTGCCTCCTTTCTCCTCCTCCTCCTCTTCCCAGTTGGTCTCCATCTTTACTTTCGCCTCCACAGTTATTTTATTTCCTTTCAGTCACATTTCCACTGATTCTCAACCTTTATCCTCTTCTCTCCTCTTCTCTCCTCATCACTTTCTTCTCCTCCTCTCCGCTACCGTTTCTTTCTCTCGTCTCGTCGATCGTGTTATTTTTTTGCCGGTGAACATCGGAGGATTCAGGCGAGGGCTGGATCCTCCGCTGTTGGACATCAGACAATCCTAAGTGAGAGTTTGGGATTTTGCAGAACTAGAGAGAGTCAGAGAACTCCATCCAGGTCTGAGGCGAGGAGAAGCTGAGCGGCTGATTGGTTGGTAGCCGTCTGTCTTGGAGGACCGTGGCGTCTGAAGCGATGTCGCCAGCGCTCCGACCACAGACATCTGTGTTTACATGTTTACACCGAACGCTCACAAGGGCAGCAGGATACACGGCTCTCCTGGGAAACTAAATATGTGTGTGTGTAGATGTGTAGGTGTGTGTGAGTGTATGTAAATGTGTGTGTAGATGTGTAGGTGTGTAGAAGAGTATGCAGATGTGCGTGTGTAGATGTGTAGGTGTGTGTATGTAGACGTGTAGAAGTGTATGTAGATGTGTGTATGTAGATGTATGTATGTGTGTGTGTGTGTGTGTGTGTGTGAGTGTGTAGATGTGTGTATGTAGATGTGTGTGTGTATGTAGATGTGTAGGTGTGTAGAAGCGTGTGTAGAAGCGTGTGTGTGTGTGTGTGTGAGAGTGTGTAGATGTGTAGGTGTGTAGATGTGTGTGTGTGTGTGTGTGTGTGTGTGAGTGTGTAGATGTGTAGGTGTGTAGATGTGTGTGTGTGTGTGAGTGTGTAGATGTGTGTGTGTGTGTAGAGCTCTCAGGTTATAGTACTTGACAGCTCAGGTTAAACCGAGTACTGACTGTTTGGAAGAGGTTAAAGGTCAAGAGGTTGGAGATGGGGATCTATACCGCACAAGGAGATGGTGAAGAGGTGTGTGTGTGTGTGTGTGTGTGTGTGTGTGTGTGTGTGTGTGTGTGTGTGAAAGACCTTTCTTTGCCATGTGCAAATAATATAAAAAGCAAAACATAAGAGAAAAACAAATGTGGAAGGTAGATTCCATTCCTGCTCTGCAAACGAGGGGATCTGAGGTGAGCGCCGCCGCGTTGTTAAGCATCGACCTTTGACCTCTGTCGGTCAGGATCAGGTCGGAACGCCGTTGTGGGTCTGACCTTAAACACAACAAACCTGATCTTGATTTTAGAAAGTGACTTCTGCATGTTGGGAGTAGGAGCTCCGTGGAGGTGGATAACTGAGCCCAGATCAGCCAAACACAAACACATCGTACATGCATGTATGAGGGGATGAAGACGCCTCCTCACTGGGATTATAACTATTATAACTGTAAGAAAGTCTGTTTATAGCCAACAGGTTTGGAATTAAACTGAAACATTGATCACTAAAGTTTCTACATGATACCAGACTCACAACTTAAGATCATCGATGTGTAGGAACTCAATAACGATACAAAAATTATACATCCGGCAATTCATTAATCTAAAGGATTTCATCTGCATGAAGACGATGTTGTCAGCCTTGGTGTGGTTGTGCATGATGAAGAGGAGGAAGAGGAGGAAGAGTGCTGCAAATCAATACAGAGAGAAGGAAAGCAAAAAAGGGAAGAGAAGGAAGCAGAAGGGAGAAATAAAGACATCAGCCGACAGCGTGACAAATGAAAGAGAGGAAGCAGAGAAAAGATGGAGAGAGGAAACGCTAGAAGAGAGAGAGAGAGAGAGAGAGAGAGAGAGAGAGAGAGAGAGAGAGAGAGAGAGAGAGAGAGAGAGAGAGAGAGAACAAAGGAGGCAGTGTGTGGTGAACAGGGGACGGAGTCGCCATCTGAGACGAATAAAAACTGGAATAACAATAAAAGTCAGAAGGCGCTACCTCCCCTCCTCTTCCTCCACACACACACACACACACACACACACACACACTGAGACAAGCGTGGACACACACTGATCCAGACAATCAAAGACACATGGGACAGCCGCACGCACACTCACACACACACACTTAAACATAATCAGAGGGAGATGAATATTGTAAGACGAGTTACGTGTGTGTCTGTATGTCTGTGTGTGTGTGTGTGTGTGTGTGTGTGTGTATGTGTCTGTGTGTGACAAAGCAGAGATGAGCAGGTGAAAGAGAGAAGGTGTAACCTGTGATGATGAGGAAGACAGAAGCTGTCGTCGTGGTTACGGTTGCTGGTGTTTCTCTAAACGGCGGCCATGTTTTCCTTCATCAGCGCTACTTGAATCCGTCCTTTTTTCTTTGTTTTTTTTTCTCTTATATTTGTGTGAAATGTTCATAATTAGCTGATGAATTCTGGAGGCCAAAAACGTTTGACCACTGAATGCTGACTGTCCATCATGGACGTGGTGGACTGAGAGAGACAGGAACACCAGTCAATACATGGGACACAGACAGCAGTCTTCTGGGTGAAAGTCCTGTGTTTGTGTCACACATCCATCAGGTGTCACCTGACGTCCAGCAACCTTAAAGATTTGAGATATGTTGTTTCTCGCGGACTTCATCTTCCAGAGTTCCTTTGGAAACCCAACAGTGTTGTGATCCTGGCTTCTCCTCGTTGCTTCTTGATGACTTTGCTTCTTCACTTCCATTAGTTTGTCGTTTCTTTTTCTTGGGACTGGAAGTTGAACGGTCTTCTTTCTCTGGCTGTTGATCCTCCGTTGTGAGTCAGCAGTAATGAAATGTACTGGTCAAACACTTAAGACGAGAGGGAGCCTGACTCAGCAGTTGGAAGTTACCGATTTCCGATTACAAGTAAACGCAGCATACTTCCATGAGCAGCTCCACCTGGGCAGACCAACCGCTGCTGACTGACGTGAAAAGCTAAAGCTATGAGCTACACATTTTGAATTTTGCGCGGGAATGTCGCCACAGACATGGAGATCCTATTTCTTGGCAAAGCAGCGAGAACAAGCACTTTCATTAGTGGGTCACATGATCAACCACCATCGTTTTAACTCACTGATTGATAGACAATAACTTAAAAGACAATTAAATAGATGAAAACGTGAGTACAACTTTAAACACGGTCCAATAAAACATTCATAACTAAATACAAATAAAGTCACCAAAGTGAAGATTTCCATCCGATGAAAGAAGTAAAAGAAGACTGAGAATCTGAAGCTCAGACTGACACCAGAACACATGAACAGCACATTAAAACTGAATGTTTCTCGTGTGTGTTACATCCTAACTGAGCCTCCGGCTGACAGCCGACAGTGATCCATCTGAGCCAGGTGTGATTTTCTGGCCCAAATCACGAGAGTAAACCCTGCCTGAGTGCTAGAGTCCCACCGTTAATGTATTCTTTCCTACGGTTCCTGGCCGCCAGCGGAAGCGTGACGTTCAGGTTCGGGGGCCAGAATGTGACTGAAGAGTCAGCAGACGCTGGTCCTGCTGCCTCGGAGCCAGGCCGGGCCGTTCTGGGCCAACGCAGGCCAGCGAGGGGTCACTGAGGAGGGGGCGGGAGTCAGCGAGGGGGGCGAACGAGAGAAAAGAGAGAGAGTGTGTGTGTTCAGTGGCTCTCATGTTTCGCAGTAGAGAGCTGTTGATTGACTAGTTGAAGCCAGCGCCAGATTTCTGCAGGAAGACAAAAGAGCGTCTCACACACACACACACACACACACACGCACACACACACACACACACACACGTATGTGGAGGTATTTTAAGGTACGTCTAGCTGTGTGTGTGTGTGTGTGTGTGTGTGCTTCTGAATGTGACCCGTCTGACCGCCACCTAAACTCGTGTAAACAAAGCGTCTCTTGTAAACGAGTCACAGCCTCTGATCTCCCGTATAAACAGTGAAACGTCGAAAGCTGCTGCCAAGAAGTAAAAAAAAAAAAAAAAAACTTTCGCTTTTTTTTTTTTTTTTTGGCATCTTCTTCAATGAATTTGCTTTTGATTAAGTTTGAGATTTTGTTGGCACGCTCTGCATCGTCAGTTCAGACATGGAAGCTATCACGGCTCATGCAAATGACTTCCCAAACAGAGTTCCTCCTCAGCGGACAGATTATGTTCATTTCCTGCAGCAGAGCTGGAAGATCCTCCTGTTAGCTCCTCACGCTGCTACAGGGTTCCTACACCTGGAGACAGCTTTTTACAGAAGGACCACAAATGAAAGGAAAACTAATTCCACTAACAGATCCACAGAAATATAATCACCAACTATTTTCATCATCTGTTCATCATCAAAAGTCATTTTCATGCAGAAATGTCAGAAAATGCTGTTTTCATTCCCTCAGGGAGATCTTCTTTTCTCTGTTATATCATATATGTCATCACATAGAACATTTCAAGCACTTTCAAGCACTTTATTCTAAATCCAAGCACTTTTCAATCCTTCAAGGATTTCCAGCACCCGTGCCAACCCTGTAACTGGTTGAAATACATTCTGAAACTGAGAATCGTGTATAAATGTTCACTATTGATCGGCCGTGTTCTTTCAGCTTCATGGTTGATGGAGGCGTTTAGTGTCTCAGTTCTGTTGAACGGTGTTAAATCTAAAGAAATAAAACTGGGGCATCATCGGATGGAAGGATCTATCCCTCCTGCTGAGGCAGAATATTAATACAACTACCGGTAATAAAAAAAATGAGCTACGATTCCAACATCGTACCACAGAAAATGGTGAACATATGGACACGGATGTATTGAAGCAAAGACGTAATAAACGCAAAACATGTGCATTCGAAAATATGCCAGAATATGAAATGTAAGTCATAAAAAAATAAAATATGTCATCATTATAAATGGAGGAAGCTGAAAGAAGAGTTTACAGGAAATATAGTGCGTGTTGTGCAACAAGCACATCGTGTTTGAATTAAGAGCTGCAGAGGTCAAGTATGTGCGTGTGCATATATATATATATATATATATATATATATATATATATATATATATATATATATATATATATATATATATATATGCACAGATAAGAATGGGGTGAAACGCATCGTGAATCATGAGAGCCGCGGCCGCTCTGAATCGGGCGGCTCCCGGCTCACGGACGGCGTTCCAGCCGGCCGACAAGGCGTCTCACATCTTGAAATGATGAATCCCGATGCATCACGGTTCCTCTCAGAACGCGGAGGACTCCTCCTCTCTGATGGATGATGGCTTCAACAAATGTCGGGAGCCGTTTCTGGAGGAAGAGAACGAGGTTTTTTTTTTTTTTTTTCTTCTTCTGGTGCCGATCCAGCTCGAGAGTCTCCATCTGGGCTCCGTTAGTCTGACCTGCAGCCTTCAGTGTGACATGTTTCCTCTGACTGAACAAACTCCGGAGGGTTCACGGCCTCGCAGGGAACGGGATGTTTAATTACGAACCAGCTCTCAGTTTGGACTCAAGTGTAAATGTCCGACATTCATGTTAAATATCACATCTTCACGCCGTACATGAAGACGGTTTGGGAAGATATTGTCACGATATTGTCAAACGTTACTTTACTTTGGAGGGATGTATATCGTAAGGACAGAGGAAGAAGCTTCAAGGTTTACTGAAGAGGGAGGCTGGTAAGAAGTTAGTATGATTTTTCGGTTTCGGACTTAAACAGCGTAATTTACAGCAGGACAGTGAAACGGTTGCCTGAACGCACCACAACAAACAACAGGACGGCGTTTCTAGGAGTCTGAGTTTCCTGAAAACAGCCTCTGTTCAGTTTGTTTGGTGAGTAACAGCGAAGCATCGGAAATCTGGTGGACGTGCACTTCAGGCCAGGAAACAACTACAACAAAGTGAAATGGATTGTGGGTAAGGTGGAGACAAATGTCAACATCTGGACTCTTGTAAAGCTGAGCAAAGAACACGAGAACAACAGACGTGTGGGACTGATGCTCGAACTGCCTCTGTTATATAGTCATGCTCCACGTGCACCAGCATACACAACATCAGGAGTCCTGCTCCACGTGCACCAGCATACACAACATCAGGAGTCCTGCTCCACGTGCACCAGCACCAGGAGTCCTGCTCCACGTGCACCAGCATACACAACATCAGGAGTCCTGCTCCACATGCACCAGCACCAGGAGTCCTGCTCCACGTGCACCAGCACACAGAGCACCAGGAGTCCTGCTCCACGTGCACCAGCACACAGAGCACCAGGAGTCCTGCTCCACGTGCACCAGCACCAGGAGTCCTGCCCCATGTGCACCAGCATACACAGCATCAGGAGTCCTGCTCCACGTGCACCAGCACACAGACCAAGGTACCAACACCTGCAGGTTAGAGGTTCAACCCCCAACGGGGCCACACATTTTAAAAACGTGTGTTCTCGTGGAGCCGTTAGGAGCCTCTGATAAACGCCTACACCAACTGGTTCACATTACACACTCAGTAAACCGCCGTATACGTGCACACAACGGGGTGAAGAGTCAAACAGAGGAAACGCTGAGACGTGAAAACAGCTCAAAGGTAAATGCTGTTAACAGGAGGGATGATGGTGTTTAAAGGAGCCGACAGCAGATGTCAGTGAACACACACACACACACACACACACACACACACACACACACACACACACACACACACACACACACACACACACACACACACACACACACACACACACACACACACACACACACACACACACACACACACACACACACACTGCAGGATAAAATAGAATGCAGTGTCAGTTTTGTTCCTTTATCATGCTGCCCTAATATGAAGCAGATTCTCAGATTCTCAAACTCTTATCTTCTCTTGAGACAAGTAAGAAAGTGAATCATTCAGTGAAAAGTGGAGAAAGCATGTTGTGAAACTAAACTATGTGTTTCTGGACCCGAGACGGACGGAGCAAACCGCTGAGGGACAGAGAGAGAGAGACTGACCGATGGGCTCCAGGACAAACTGGTCCTGGGAGACGGCCAGCGGAGGACGGATGGAGACGGTCAGCTTGGAGGACTGAACCACACAACGGGCCTTCACCTTCACCTGGAGACAGAGAGACACATGGCAGGTGTGAGACGGGAGGAGGACGTCATCGCGTGATGTCATCATGTGATGTCGTACAGCTCACCTGTACGGTGACTGAAGGGACGGCAAGACCGTCGATGTCTTGGATCAGAGCTTGCTGCAGACGAAGAGAGAGAGAAGGATGAGTGTGAGTGTGTGTGCATGTGTATGTGTGTGTGTGTGTGTGTGTATATGTGTGTGAATGTGTGAATATGAGTGTGTGCGTGTACCGATGGGCTGTCCATGCTGGAGGACACAGCAGCCGTCAACATCAGATCCTCCTCAGCGTCGGCTTTAGGCAGGATGTCTGAAGGAACGACAGAGTTCAAAATATCAAACTGATGACGCTCCTGATGATGTCACATAAAAGACAAACATCTTAAGACGTCATCTTAAAACAAGAGGAATCAATGACAGTATTTAAAACATTTAAAACTTTCTAGCCGTTCGTCACAGGAAGTAAGAAACTTGATATTTGCCAATATTCTGTTTTGTATTCACTGAGAGAAGCTGAATGAAAGAATTAAACACTAAACGATATAACTGTGAACCGCTGCTGATGTGGATCCGCCGATCCAGCTGGTTTCATGTTCTCCATCCGGCTCCACACACTTTAATGAGGCGTTTTCACACCTACAGTCTGTCTGCTCCGCTCCGTAAACCTCTTTCAATTACATATTTGTGTTCACGCAGCTGCATTTACAAGATACGTGTTACATGAGGAAACAGGCGGAGATCAAAAGATCCACTTTACACTTTCACGCCGCGGGTTGATCTCGGCCCTGCTTATCATTTATCACAGTTTAAAAATGAGGTTTGCCTGGAAAATAATGTGCTCGAGGAGGGGCAACATAAAATGATTCCCATATTAATCTAGATTTTTTTTACGGGACGATTTGAAAAATCCATATTCCTCCCCAGAATAATATTTAATAAGGAACACAGTTTTATATGATATGTAATAGGGGGTCCTAAACGTTAAAGACCTCTGTTCTAAGGTCTGAGTAGACCTCCTACCCTGAGTCCTGGTGGCCTCCCTGATGAACCTCTGCAGCTTCTTCATCTCAGCGTCCACCTGCTCGTAGTCCGCCTCCCTGGCGTCCACCTTGGGCGTGGAGAAGAAGGACGGGTCCGTCCCCATGTAGGAGCACAGGAGCTGACCGCCGGAGCTCAGACTCACCACGACGCCCTTCAGGTCCCTGAGGAGAGGAGGGGGGTCATGAGAACCCCGGGACCTGGTCTTACTTGAACCCCCATCTACCTGCTAGGAACCAGGAGGAACCAGTGTGGAACATGTCGTTTACAGTGGGTTCTCTGCTTCGAGGAAACAGAACGTTGTTATCGCACCGATGGAACGAGGCTGAACGCCGGTTCAACTGTGTGTGTGTTAACTGGTTGCAGATGTGTTGTCGTTCCACTCCAGTGAGTCGGTAAACACACACACACACACACACACACACACACACACACACACACACACACACACACACACACACACACACACACACACACACACACACACACACACACACACACACACACACACACACACACACTTGTCATTCCGTGTCGTGTCTCCAGATAAAACCCAGATCAGATTGACATGCGACCACATATTTGCATCTAATCTTTCTGGAATATTAATTTATGCACGTCGGTTTCTGATTTTGCACGGGTCTGTTTCACATCGGGTCCAGATCGGGTCCAGATCTAGACTTGTGAAGACCTAGCTGGTGAGGACAGTTTGGAGGGCCGGAGGGAGGCGTCTCATTGGACCGGGGGACGGGAAGTCATAAAACTTAATACGACCTCCAGAAACACAGCAACGAACCCGGAGCAGTAAATCACAGATCATATCCACCGTGTGTGTGTGTGTGTGTGTGTGTGTGTGTGTGTGTGTGTGTGTGTGTGTGTGTGTGTGTGTGAGAGAGAGAGAACAAGACGATGATTATCAAGTGCTTTAAAACAACACAGCCAAACACACACACACACACACACACATACACACACTCTCTATCTGCTGCATCAAAAAAAACACACACACATACAGAAACCACATCATTTCTCAGCCATGTTTGTACGTCGTAATTGCATCAAATTACAGTTTGATTGGAGTCGCTGGGAAAAACACTGAAGCATGGCTGCAGCAGGCCCCGCCCCACTCTGCTCTGATTGGCCAGCTAACACCACACACTCCGGGATCAGGAGCTGGAAAACCGACTACGGAACGTGTTGCAGTCATACCAGCAGCCCTCATTTAAATCTAAAGTCCTGAACTCCAGGTTAACTTGATATGTAATGTTTTCCATCTACCAGATATGAGACATCCTCTCATACTGTTAAGGTCTCAGTCATGCTTCTCTGCTCGTACTCACGGGAAGTTGGCCACGCGAACGGCCACGGGCACGAAGGAGAGCTGGGCCGCCCACTTCAGGGTCACATCCTGGTACACGAGCAGCATGTTGGTGTGGTTGCCTAGCAACAGGTTGGTGGTGCCGTCCGTCACTAAAGGAGACCAGAAAAAAAAAGAAACGGATTCTATTCATGTCAGCACAATTCAATTCAATTCAATTCAATTTTATTTATAGTGTCAAATCACAACAGAAGTCATCTCAGGACACTTAACACATTGAGCAGGACTAGAATACGCTCAAAATTTCAAGAGTCAACACAATTTCAAATTCCCAACATCACCCAGGGGCAAGTGTTACAGCGACAGTGGCGAGAAAAAACTGCCTTAATAGGCTTTTAGGCAGAAATCTCGTGCAGCCCAGGCCCTTGGAAGTTAAAGCAGTTGTTTATTTTAATGGTTCATATTTGGTCAATATTGATCAAACTAATCGTGATGATACACACACACACACACACACACACACACACACACATACACTTAAAGTTACATATTCACATTCTCCTTTGATTCACGGCTGAAAACATCACATATAAATGCTAGTTATTCCTAGTGTGTGTTTCTCACATGCACACACACACACACACACACACACACACACACACACACACACACACACACACACACACACACACACACACACACACACACACACACACACACACACACACACACACACACACACACAGACACAGACACACACACACACAGTGCCACCTACAGAGATCTGAGTGGTGGCCACACGCAGCACCAACACGCCTCTCCGTGTTATAAAGAGCGGCGGTCAGCAGGGAGGAACAGCTCAGGGGTCAAAATGACAGAGTGTGTGTCGTGTGTCGTCGCCACATCAAAGCGCACACACACACACACACACACACACACACACACACACACACACACACACACACACACACACACACACACACACACACACACACACACACACACACACACACACACACACACACACACACACACACACCACAGCATCATCTTTATAATCACCGCCTAATTAGAAAGGTCCGATCTACAAGCCGCTGTGGCGTCCACGCAGACCTTCGGCTCCTCGTCTACCTTCTCTCCTCTTCATCATCTCTCTCACTTCTGTCCTCTTCCTCTCTCCTCTTCTTCCTCACGTTATATTTCTGTCTAGTTTGATTTATGTCATATCATCTTTTCACACACAGAGGACTAGAACACGCTCATCTGATCTGTTCCCACCTGGTTTTTCTACCCATCTCTCTAATCACCGACCATCCGTCCATATTCCACTCTTTCTACCTTCTCCTCATCACTCTCTTCCTTCTCTCCTCTCCTCCAGCCAGTCTCCTCCTGTTCCCTTTAAGGAGGAACGTACCATAAAACCACAACCGAGGACGGTCGTCGGTTCGTTTGCTCCTCTGCTACACATTCTCCCATTAAAGCATCAAAATAATAACCCTATAAAGTGATGGAGATAATGTTCGACTCATTCTTTAGTGATTTATACTGAATGTTCTCATTCTGCTCACACTATGACACCATAATGGATAATAATGATTGGGCGTTATGTGCAGACAGATTAAAGTCCGAACCCTGAAGATAAATCCTCGTTGAGTGTTTGGATGACAGCGGTCGGGAGACTTTAACTCATCCTCATGTAATAAATGTTGAGTTCACAATATAAAAGAATAGAATAAACTATTTCCAATGTTTATGAAATATATATAATAATTTAATAATATAATGATAATATATTATATAAATGTTCTAAACAGCGAAGGAAGAAGCACTATGCTTTCCTGCTATTCCATATGAATACAAACTGCAATACATTAATTACATAAACCAACGCTCCACTTAAGAATAAAACACTATATTTCTACTTTACACGATTGTGTTTTCTTAGCAAAAAGGAAAATAATAATAAAATAAATGAAAAGCTACAGAATAACGATGCTATCAGCATTTAGATTTGTTCCCTAAAACGACGGCTCCACTTACGGGACAGAGGAGGTGCAAAACTGGAAGGATGGTGCTTTTATTTTCTCTGGTAGCCATCAGTATCTGCGGTTACCAAAGTTACCACGGTTACCACGGTTTCCAAAAAGCATCAACGCCAGATCTTTGAAGTTTCGATCTCGAGCAGCGGAAAGAGACAAACAAAACTATTCCATCTCACTCCAAAAGTCACGGTGTGATGTCATACTTGCATACGTGTGACGTCATCACACATTAATTCACAGAGGCTGTGTGTTTGTGTCGGTTGCAGTGAGGGAAAGAGTCCGGGACTCCATTACTCGGAGCAGCAACGGGAACCCATTGTCATAAACAACGTCTCACTTCCAGCCCGATGGTCTGGATGAGTCGCCGGCCTGCAGCGCGTCGTGGCCTCGGAGGGGAAACACAACGCCGTCAGCTGTCTCTGTGACGGAGGCGCTAACAACAAACGGCCCGCCACAGGAAATGTTGTCTGTTACCACTTTAACACGTTGCTGCAGAATCTCCCCGAGGTGTTTTATTTGGGTGGAGATCTGGAGAACGTGGAGGCCGACCGCCGCCGCCGCCGGCATGTGTTTTCATCAAATCATCCACTGAGCTAATCTAAATAAATCTGTCACCCATTTGTCAAGTTGTTCTCGAAGCAAGGGATCTCATTTCAAAGCAGGAGATTTAGGATGTGATCGTGGATTGAAGGCAGGAGCCCAAGTGGAGTGTTTGTGGTGAGCGGGAAGCCGATAAAGTTATTTCAGAGAGAGAGAGAGAGACAGAGAGAGAGAGAGAGAGACAGACAGACAGTGTGAGGGAGACGAGGAGGACGAGGGCCAGAAGAGAGGCAGAGAGGAATCACTCTGTGATCTCAACTAAACTCTGAACTAAGATCCTGGAAATCTTTGAACAATAAAACCGGGATCCAGCAGCAGCAGCAGCAGTCTGATCACAGTTGAGTTGTCTTCCAGACATGTGGGCGATGGTTATGTGCTTTTGATTGTTGACAGTAATCGTGTCCCAATAAAAGCTGCTTTTGTTGCGCTGGCACATCATGTGTACAATTTATATCCGATATCCACGAGGATCTGAGACTCTAAATAAGGTCTGGAAGCGAGCGGAGGGCACTCTGAAAGCACTTTAAAAGGAGCTGCTCTTGGCCTCCATCTATTCTTTGTTTCCCTTCACATCCTTCTTTCATTTTCTCTTCATCTGTCAGCTCTCTATTCACTTCATCATCGATGGCTGAACTGAAAACAGAAACAACGCTGTCGCTGCGTGTGTGAAAGCAGGGTTCCTCCACCTTCTCCAAAGTCACGTTCAAGCACTTCTCAAGCATTTCAAGGTGCATTTTCATGCTTTTCCAGCACCTTCCAGCTGTGGTAAACTCCATATTTGTATTAATACAATCCTTAGTATACGGTCTACTTATTATTGCACTTGTTCATCACATTAAATGAGATGTTATTATAAACAACCAACATGATGTTTGAAGCACTTTTCAAACCTTGAAAACCCCACACTAAAATTCAAGTGATTTCAAGGATTTCCAGCATCCGTATGAACCCTGTAAAAGGTTATGAACAGAACTTTATTGCTGTATTAGAGCCTTGTTCTGGAGGTCCATGGTATCTGGGTAATTGGTTTGGCCTGCGGTGATAAGAATCAGAGAACTTCTACCATGCTCTCCTCCTCCGTATGAAAAATAAACCCGTTAAAAGCTTTAATCCCTGGATGTGATGATGTTTCAGGATCAAAGTTGGCGCGTTGCTGTTTTCCTGACGTTTCCAGATGGTTACGCAGAAACAGCTGAGAAGCCGTCGTTGGAAACTATTTGTGAAAGAGCCGTCATTCCTGATAAATATGATGATTTCTATATATAACATCATAAAAATATAACTGATGCTAACGCAGCGCTAACGCTAACCCCATCAGGATCCGCCATTGCAGCTTTGAGCGAAAAGCCGACTCCTCCGTGCTGTTAGCCACGCCCCCTAACCTCCTGTAGCTCCTCACAGGATGCCGATTGGTTGGGACACGAAGCACACGACTTGAAGCCTGACAAGATGGACGTTCATGTGATCTCAGGATTGGCCCTCGTCCAATCACAGGGCGTCCATCACAGGTTCTTCCGTACGGCTCTGCGTGTGCCGTCGTGTTTGAGCGTGATGGAAAAAGGAGGCGAGGTAACTTGGATTCTGGATTCCTTCCTGAGGATCAGCAGAATGAAACAGCTGCTGTGCTGCTGTTGTAGAGCAGGAAACCAGGGTGGACACGTGCACAGAATCTCAAGTCTTATCATTTAACTATCAGATACAACTATTTTATTCTTTTACGTAATAGTTTCATTTTGAAGCCGACGTGTAACTGTAGTTCTTAATGACTCAAACTGTTACTTTGCATGAAGAAAGCAGTGATTTTCAATAGTTATCATTCAATAGTTTGTTTCTTTGAGCCAAAACCACCAAGGATTTTCAGTTTCTTTGAAACGTCCGTGGTCTCCACCGGACAGCAGCGATAGATCCTGTTTTCTATATCTGAATCCGTTCTGAGATCCATCCGTCTTGCACCACATGTTTATGTGCTCCGCTCGCTGGAGTCCAGGTCTTAATGCGTGCAGCAGACCTCCTCCACTTATTCCATCATGTTCTGCCAAAAAGCAAGCTTCCTGCAGATCCAGATCCAGATCCAGATCCACATCCAGATCCTGTGGCCCTGGGCCACTTGGTCTTTCTGTGGATTCTGGTCACATGTGCTCAACAGTTTGGCGTGCGGCGGCGACAGGTGCACGGCTCCACGGTGCGTTTCGTGTTTCTGCCCGTTGCTTCCCTCCAGGTCGAGCTGAATCAGACACTGTCCTCTACGAACCCTCCTGGTCCGGCTCCAGTTCTGATCATTACCCTGCCCTGTGACCTTTGACCTCTTGCTCTCTGAACTATGTACTTATATATACTTATCAGTGCCTCTAAGATTACAATTCTAATTTGTACATTCATTTGGCACCAAACAAGACAGATATTTTATTTCCTCTGTAAAAGTCTACAACCTTCTACTTCTCTGGTTTATGGGCTTCAGTTCAGCAGTTTTATTCTCACACATCTGGTTCAGGGCCTCGTGGATCGGTCTTAAGAACCAGATCTGGAGAGCAGAGCGGACGAACACGAGGACTGTAAAGGCTCCGGGTCCTGGTTCTTACCTGAGGCGTAGGGCAGGAAGCAGCTGGGGTTGAACTCCAGCTTCTTCATGAAGCGGATGTGGCTGTTGTCACGGAGACAGTAGAGGTTCCTCTCGCCCAGGACAAAGATGGAGGAGGAGGCGTGCGAGAAGGAGGGCACGCAGAGGTCCAGGGCCTGCTCCCCCAGGACGAAGGTCCAGTCGGGCTGGAGGAGGGAACACACACGATGTTAATAACATGATATTAATATTTTATTATCTTATATCTGGTATATTGTGCTCCCGTGCACTTTACCATGTAGTAGCTTCTCTAAGTGCAGCGACTCAGCTGCCTCCTGGTTCATGTACGTTACTTTAAAACACCGACATTCTAATTAGAATTAACAGGAAGGAGTTTATGTTCTTACCTTATTTTACTTTATTTTAAAATATAGTTCTATATTACAGTATGTATGTAATAATGTCCGGTGAGTCCTTGTTGTGGGCAACAAATGTATATTTACAGATGGCTAATTGAGAAGAATAATATGCATTATTAATGATTGGATGGACCTAGAAATTGTAATTAAAAAGATAATAAAAAAAAAAAAAGTATTTCATACATCTCTTCCTTTGCTTTTTTGAGTTGACCCTGACTTTTTCTTTTCATATTATTAAATTATTACTAGAATACTGCCGATTCAGAGACCCGTCTGTCTTCTACAGGTTCCTGGTTGAAGAATGAATTAAGCAGCTGATAGGAAGTGGACATGGACCCAAGCGGTTGCTAGGCAATGCAATTCTGGTGAAGGGTCTATAGAGAAGATGAACTAGCTTCTATCACCAGTCTATTATGCACATTAACGTTTTTGAAGGTTCCCAGGAGAGACTGGGGGTTTCTGGGTAAACCTCAAAGACGGACTCACCGTCAGCCTCTTGCCTCCGGTCTTGGGGGGCAGGTCTGGATCCTGGCGGTTCTCTGCTTCTGTCGCCACGGCCAGAGTCTCGTACCTGGGTAGTCACGGAGACACAGACCGGCACGATCAGCTTCCTGTCAGAGTGGCGTTCGCCAGCACACACCGCTTTATATCAAAGATGCAGGCACTTGGTATTTAAAGTTTCTTGATTGGAGTATTTTTTTTTTGTGTCCGTTTAGTTCATTGGCTTCTTCATATCCCCTTTAGAACGAGTCTAATACGTATTATGTTGAAATTGGATTTTTATTTTATATATATAAATAATTTATTTCTAAATGATATAAATATAAATTATATATTTGATTATAATATATATATATTATTTATTTAATCATTTTCTTTTTGTTTATTCATTTTCATCTTTATTTCAAAGTTTGAAATAAAGAAAGAATAATAATAATAATTATTATTATTATTATAATAAAAAAGTTGCATATCTAACTAGACTAGAAAGGCCACATTTACTCTCCTCATTGCTCTAAAATAAATAAATAAAATAGAAAGCTAATTGGACACAAACTTTCGTGACTGTTTGGTTACAAACTTTCCAACAACAAGCTGTTTCCCTGAGAGCGTTGCGTGAGTGGAAGGGCAGAGATCCGAGAACACGTCACTTCATTTAAATAAATGTATAACTGGGTGAACTCACAGCGAGCGTCTCACGTTCTCTTCCCTCGTGGGGTCGACCAGCTGCTGAACAGCAGTCTATCAGTTTTAATCAGCGAGCTGTTGGTGACCGGCGGAGGATAAAGTGGTCAGACTGATCTGTGGTCAGTTGACTTTGGCGTCTTCAGCCATCAGGAGTTTTCCAGTAAGACGCTGGCAGGCGACGCTTGGCTTTGGCGAGGAATCTATAATCCTTCTCCTCTAACACCTGGATGAACGGAGTCCAGACCAGAGCAGACCAGACCAGACCAGGACCCGGCCCGACTCTGGACCGCAACCCAAACACGACATAACTGCTGATTTATCCACTCAGTTTGTTTTCTCACTCACTCGTTTGAGAAATCAACCTCATATCCAATCCAAGAACCAGAATGCAATATGGTTGCAACATTATTGGCTCCTCTTTCTCTTGTTTTTTTAGCTCGCTTTAAGCAAAACAACCCGGCACAAAAAACAAGATTACTGATTTCACTTCGATAAGGATTTCGAAGTTTAACCAACAGATCATCATGTCATGTTATGGCATTGTTGGATGGCAAACTATATATATATGTATGTGTGTGTGTGTGTGTGTGTGTGTGTTTATGTTAGCATTGTCATGAGCATGTTAGCATTGTTGTTATGAACATGTTAGCATCGTCACCACAGAGGTTGGCGACACTTTTCTTGTTGATTTTCCCCTCTTTCTTTCTTTTCTCTGTTGTTGTTTGTTGTAGAAGAAGTCACATGACCCTGAACAACACTTTACACCCGTATATAAAACACATAATGACCACGTACAGCCTTGAAAGTGATGCTTCTCCCGTATAACGTTGTGTATTACAGAGTGAAGCTCAAAACGTAGACGCCGGGTTTGTAGGTCTGAACCTGCCGTTCGGTAGCCGACCCGACAAACGCAGAGCGGCTAACGAGCTGCTTTATGGACGACTGCCAGTAAAGAAAACCTTTTCATCACACCATGACCATTTCCTGGGGAAGAAAATGGACTAAATTAAACATGTCAGCGGTTTCAAGCTTTTAAAACGACACTCAATGCGTCGGCGGGCGACTCCTGAACGAGTGAATGGACTCAATTCAGCCTAATAACACTAAAACAACACGTAACATAACCGTATTCTTCCAGCTGCTCCAGCCTTCACTTACATGTCTCATTAATGATGGGATGTGAATTAAAGCTGTACAAGCGTGAGTGTGTGTGTGTGTGTGTGTGTGTGTGTGCTCACTTCCATCAGCCAGGAGTTGGTTGGATGTGGATTTAAGTGTTATGAAAGAGGGCAAAACTCACACAAAGCCCTGTGTGTGTGTGTGTGTGTCTGTGTGTGGGAGAAAACCTGGAAAACCACAAAAATCTCATTATTCACGTGCATGCCTAACATATGAGGAGGGAGAACAAGACACACACACACGTGCGCGCACACACACACACACACAGTATTTTTGTTGTCGTTTGCCATTTGAAAGTGTTGGTGAACATGTGTGCTCTCCCAAACACGTGGGCAAAGTTTTGGTAGAGCTGCACCGTGTGTGTGTGTGTGTGTGTGTGTGGAGGTGTGTGTGTGTGTTTAGGCGGTATCATGTAGAGTGCAGAATACGGAGGTCAAGGAAACAGTGTTCTCATTTATATGAAAGAGGATCTTTCCACAAACAAACACTCATTAACCTTAAACACACACACACACACACACACACACACACACACACACACACACACACACACACACACACACACACACACACACACACACACACACACACACACACACACACACACACACACACACACACACACCCTCTGAAACTGTCGGAGAGATGATGAACATCCAGCGGTGGTTGAATGAATCATCACCGTGTTGTTATTATGTATTTTATATTACGTACAGCTCCATCTACAAAGAAGCCGGGCTTATATTAAGCTTTCTCTGCCGCTGCTCACCATTCATCGATTTCAGTCATTTCATTTTTATTTATTGATACATTTGAAGTCGAGGGGCCATCAACAAAGTCGATCGCAAAGCATTTCAGTTGAAACATAACTTGTTAATGTTCCCCTTGAGCGGTATCAGGACTCCATCTGCTACGCTGAGTTACTGCTAATTCACTTCCTGTCCCTCTACTCTTCACATTAAAAGCCTTTATTGTGAAACATCCACGAGAACTTCGGTGACTCCGGCGTCCGTGCGCATCGCTGCTGTCGTTCATGCATATCAGTTTAGAATACTGCAGGTGCTAACGGAATAATGAGGTTGCCATGGTAACCAGCTGTTGGGGCTGTGCCCATTTCATCCAGTTAGGACTCTGAACTGGGAACACCAAGCTGGTGGCTGTAATAACGCAGTGTGTTTTTGTGTCCAGTGAAGTCAGTGTTTCCATGGAGATCTCTGGTCTGGAGGGGGGGGGGGCATCCAGATAACAAACAGCTGGGAGAGAAAACTACACCCACACAGTCTGAGCCTCCTCAAAGCTCTCCATGCCAGAGGGAAACAGGAAGTGTGCATGTTCTTACATTAAAGAGAGGTTATTTCCCAACAAACAGCGTGTGTGTGTGTGTGAGTGTGTGTGTGTGTATGTGTGTGTGTGTTGCTCTGCCGCTCACTAACCATCAGCAGCTGATGCTGAGGACAGTGAACGCTGCCAGGTAACCTCAAATAACTTCAGAGTGACTTCGGCCTGCAGACGAGCACCTGCAGAACTTTGATCTTATAATGTCTGAAATACATTTTTTTTTTTACTTTTAATTGCTTTAAAAAAAAAAAAAAACCTTTGCAGTAGTGAATTGATTCTTTCCTGTGTCTGGATGAGAACAACGTACTTGTAGCTTTCCAGTTGGTGTGCGGAGGAGACGGTGAGGAAGCTGTCGGTTCTGGGGTTGTAGACCAGCGGACCGGGTAGCAGGAAACCAGGGAGGAACCGGCCGAAGGTGTAGCTGTCCTGCTCGAAGAACATCAGCATCCCGTCCATTGACTGGATGCACAGCGAGTGGTGACCTGGGGGGACAGAGGGCATTCATGAAGACCACATACTCTCAGTGTTTATGGTCAACATGGGATCCTCTAGAGGAACCCAGGTCAGCACATACTGGAGCGTCTGACTGTGAATACAAACATGCATAAAAGTCAAACAACGAAAAGTTAGATCTTCGGCAACAATTTTGACAAAAAAAAGTAAGAGTTTGATATGAATCTGGTGTTTTGTGATTGGCCAGGAGTTTCGGAGGAGTGAGAGTTGAACTTTCTGTCTGTTCAACCAAACTCTGCTGTTTTAAAAGCCATCCTGAAACAAATGAATGGCTTCTGTTTAATTTCAGCCGAGATGTCGTGTTGTGCTACGAGGTGTGTTTCTCCCTCTGGCTGAATCTGATATCTCCATTAACACCTCCACACACACACACACACACACACACACACACATACACATACACATACACATACACATACACATACACATACACATACACATACACACACACACACACACACACACACACACACACACACACACACACACACACACACACACACACACACACACACACACAGAGCACCATAAAGCAGTGGGGCTGTGTGACCAGAGAACTATAATTAGGCCTCAACGCGCTATTAAAACTCACGCTGCCATCAAGTAGAGGTCAGGGAGGCAGCCACCTACAGCGCTCTACACACACACACGCACACACACACACACACACACACACCCTCTCGACATCTATCACCAAGGATTTAGACAGAAAAGCTACCCACTCCTACACACCCTACTAAGCATGTGTGTGTGTGTGTGTGTGTGTGTGTGTGTGTGTGTGTGTGTGTGTGTGTGTGTGATGAGTTCAGGTCGGCCATTAACACGCTGAAGCATAAAATCTCTCACACCCTGAAGTGTCGGAAGCATCATAATAATAATGAAGCAACAGCTCCATGAGTGTGTGTGTGTGTGTGTGTGTGTGTGTGTGTGTGTGTGTGTCTACTATGCCAGGTAACCTATCAACCCTTTTACAGCCGGCGTCATAAATATATAATAATAATAATGTGCCCATGTTGTCATCGTTAGTGTCGATTTTTTGCCACCAGTGAAGGAAGTGACCATATTTGGACTGTGGAAGGGCGACGGGTGGATCTGATGAAGCAGCAGACATAACCCTTACTGGATCTGGATCCATTTGGATTCAAAGTTAGCTTCATAGTTCAAGGTCAACTTTACAGCTAAGTGTTAAAGTCATCTTAGTAGCTAACTAGCATTGGTAGCGTGGTAGCGACCTGTCAATCAGCAGGTAAGCCCCGCCCCCTAAAGCATCCCCTGCTTTCTGGTCTGTTGGACTCTAAATGGACCATAATGTACTAAATGAACATCATGCTGGATTGAAGAAGAATTGGAACTAGAGTTTGAGACCATAAACTCATGTTTACAATGTTTACTGAGATAATACATCAAGAGAGAAGTAGGACCATTTTCTCATAGACTTCTATACAAGCAGAGAGGAGTCGCCCCCTGGTGGCCAGCAGGGAGAATGCAGCTTTAAGGGTCTCCAGCGTCAAGGTTGCTGCCTGGCCATCATCCGTTTTATAAATGGATTGTTGATCAATCATTAGCGTGTCATACGTACTTCTTTAAACTAAACTAAAGAAGATATGGGTCGGTTATTAAGCGGCGGTTTTACTGGTGTGTGTTAGCACTCAGGTTGTGTATAGGATCCTACTCTGCTTCTTCTCATTTGGTGGGGATATATATAAAAAAACAGCGAAATGAAAAGCTGAAAGCAACTTTACTTGCAGTTGATTTAGACGATGACTGTGCTTTGCTTTGTCAGGCCTCCAAAAACAGCCGAGCAGCCGAGGAGTGGACCTTCCTGTCGGGTATCTGGTGGACGTTTTCCCGCCCTGAGAAGCAGCGCCACGGTCAGAACAACACTCGCTCTGACAGCCTGACGCAGCCGGGCATCATTAATAATAAAGAAAAGTGCTACGTCCCTGAAAAGGAGAGCCAGAGCAGCGGCGGTGTAATTTCACACGCCCTGGTATAACGTGTCAAAGAGGCCTGTATGAGACGCAGACCCGCGGAGGAAACGGCTCTGTATTAGTGTCATTAATAAGACATGTTGAACGAGCATTCGGAGCAGCCCACAAAGCACAGAGGCTGGCCGCACACCGTAGTGGGCGGAGCCTCACCACAGTGGGCGGAGCCTCGCCAACGCATGGGAGTGTAATATGGAACTCAACTAAATATGGTAAATTAATCTAAATTCTCCTTTCCTACACCTTCTCCAAAGTCAAACTCAAGCACCTTTCAAGCATTTCAAGGTGCATTTCCATGCTTTTCCAGCACCTTCCAGTTGTGGTAAACTACATATTTGTATCCAATACAAAACACCACACTAAAATTCAAGTGTTTTCAAGGATTTCCAGCACCTGTACCAACCCTGCCTGCCTCTCTAGGTGTTTTCCAGGACGTGTTTTCTATCAGAGTCTCGTTATTTCGTGTTCCAACATCAAGTGCTGATATTCTTTATTCGCTCCCAACTTGAACTCCTTCTGGCATTTGCCAAAACTGCCAGATTGCCAGTCCGCCCATGTGTGTATCTATATGCGTCTGACCAAAAGCTTGAAACGGTCCACGGAGTGTGTGTGTGTGGCTGTGTGTGTGTAGCTCTATAATAGCAGCCATTTAGCAATGCTGTAGGCGCTTTAATAGCAGCTCTACTAATGCTGCTCTAATAGCTGGGCTGCCTTGGGGTTTGGGTCACATTCAGGCCACACACACACACACACACACACACACACACACACACACACACACACACACACACACACACACACACACACACACACACACACACACACACACACACACACACACACACACACACACACACACACACACACACACACACAGGCCTTGCAGGATTATTACTAGAATAAGAAAAGAAACGACTAAATCCATGTAGTTTTTCAGCCTTGTCTTGATATATATTTAATATATTATAGATGAGTCTGCAGCAGGACAGTTAAGTGATGACAGTAAATTAAAATTAAACTTAACATGAGTGCAACAATAATTAAATCAGGGAGCAGGGAAGCAGGGAAAATTGAAGATCTGGTCACTGAAATTCAGCCAGTAAACTGCTTCTCGTTTTTTGCTTAATTTTTAGCTTGTCAGTTATTAATTTAATTAAGTATGATGTTGCTATATAGAAGCTAAAAGGAAATGATTCTTGTCAAAGGAAGTAACCTACTTGATAGAAACCTACCATTTTGAGTTTAAAACATAAATTCTAGCATTAGAATGATTGTGGTGTGCTGGGCCATGCTGTGATTCCAGCTGAGGTGAGTTACAAACAAACATACAAGCATGCTGCTGGAGCGCCCTTGAGTGAGGCTCTGGATCATAGCAGACCCAGGGGGGCTGTTCTGTACCTGAACTCTGACCTGAGGTGGTTAAAAGGGGAATTTCCCTGCAAGAGGCAACACAGGATCCCTTTCATTCAACTGTGGGAACTACAAAAGGGACGGCCTGCACCGCCATCTAGTGGTGACAACAGGGAGGAGGGGCAGGAGCTCGGTCCTCATCACGATGGCATCAATTAGAGGAGGGGAGTGTGTGTGTGAGAGTGTGTGTGTGTGTGTGTGTCTTTCAGTGAGTCATCGTGACAATTTGTGTACATTTCCGGAGATGCACAGCAAATGTCCTCGCACAATGTGCCGTCCCAATAAAGGCCTTGCATTCTGTTCTATTGTATTCCATTAAGAACGTGGTTGTATGGCTGCATGTGTGTCTCTAGCTGCGTCCCAATCCGGCGGCCGACCTTCAGAGGACCTTCACGGTCTACGTCGGTCCGAGTGTATGTTTGTGTGTGTTGGAGAGAGAGAGAGAGGGGACAGGTGACCTCTTGGAAAGCAGCAGGTACGACCAGAAAGCATCACATGGTTCATGGTACGCACCGCGCACGTGCATTCACCTCGGCCAAGCTACTGGTTTTAATGAGCCCACACTGTTCTTCCTGTCCATCACTCACACACACCTGGACAATACAGCCTTTCTTTGGTAAATGCCATGTTCCCGGTTTAAAGGGGGTTCCCCGCGTGTGACGGTGTTTTTCTTGGAGGCCGACTCCTGGAGGGCTTTCCCCTACTTGGTTTTTCCGAAAAGCTCAATTGACTGGAGAGAGAGAGAGAGAGAGAGAGAGAGAGAGAGAGAGAGAGAGCTGCTATGTGACCTCTCTCTCTTTCCATCCTCCTCTCAGAGCCTATTAGGGTTTTATGGACCGGTCCTGCCAGCTTCCAGCGTTGCCAAGGCACATCCACAGATGTTCACTCATGCACACGTTTGTACTCGTGCACTTGTGAGGACACCCTCTCTGACATAATGCATTCCCTGGACCTGAACCCAGACCTTAAACATCACAACTCCGTTGCCTAATCCCAAGCCCTTGGCCTAAACTGAACCCGGGACCAAGTCTCAACTCTCAAAGGGCCTTTTAGAAGGTGACGACCAAACAATCTGTTCTCACTTTGCAAAAAAACGTACTCGCTGCCAACGTTTAAAACCCAACATCCTCCCAAGATGCATTGCTGTGATTTGTCACTGCTGTCAGAGAGGCAAGACTCAGTAAGGTAGGATGTGAATGCGAACATGTTTTAAAAATTAAAATACAAAATCTGGAGAATCTCCATTTCATCTCAGTGGTCAGGGCGGTAATAGCAGCCAAGCGTATAAAAGTTGTCCGTACCTGTGACGCCCCCGAAAGTGCCGTAGGTCATGTTGCAGACGGTTCTCTTCAGGTTGTGTTCGTAGACCAGCTTCAGCTGGTACTGGTCTCCGTGCTCCACGTTCCCCGAGGTCCCTGCGGACACAAACACGGATCAGAACCCAAGAAGGAGACTGATTGGTTGAGACTACGGAGGAGGAAACACCAGTTTGTGTGTGTTTTACCTGAAACGGAGAAGATGGAACACTTCCTGGGGTGAAGAACAGCCAGATGGAGAAGCTCGGAACATCTGAAGAGATAACACAGGGTTCCTAAACCTTTTCCAAAGTCAAATTCAAGCACTTTTCAAGCATTTCAAGGTGCATTTCCATGCTTTTCCAGCACCTTCCAGCTGTGGTAAACTACATATTTGTTTCAATACAATCCTCAGTATTCAGTCTACTTATTATGTCACTTGTTCATCACATTAAATGAGATGTTATTGTCCTCTAAACAACCAACATGATGTTTGGAGACAGCTTTTTACAGAAGGACCACAAATGAAAGGAAAACTAATTCCACTAACAGATCCACAGAAATATAATCACCAACTATTTTCATCATCTGTTCATCATCAAAAGTCATTTTTCATTCAGAAATGTCAGAAAATGCTGTTTTCAGTCCCTCAAATATGGAGATCTTCTTTTCTCTGTGTTATATCATATATGTCATCACATAGAACACACATTTCAATCACTTTCAAGCACTTTATTCTAAATCTAAGCACTTTTCAAACCTTCAAAGATTTCCAGCACCCGTACCAACCCTCTAATTGGTTGAAATACATTATGAAACTGAGAATCGTGTATAAATGTTCACTATTGATGGCCGTGTTCTTTTTCAAATCTTGGAAACACCACACTAAAAATTGTTTTTAAAGATTTCCAGCACCCGTACCAACCCTGTGAACTGAACACAATCAGCATCCAGATGACAGTTTGTTGTCTTATTGAGAAACTTTTTTTAAAAACACACGAGTTCAACAATCTCAGTTTGAACCACAGAACTTGCAGCATTTTCAGTAATTCAGCCAAAACATGAAAATACCGCTGAGTCATTTACGGGTTTTAGGCCTCATTCCTGCAGCAGTCCATGTGAATAACATAGTTGCATGTTCTTGCTCGGAGGCACCTCGGCCGGGCACATCCTGCCACAGGAAGCTGAAGGGTGGAATCCATCATATTTTAACTCATACTTCTAAAATAATTCCTGTAGCAGCTGGTGGAGCTTTTTAAACACGGGGTTGTGGTTGAGGTGTAGATGATGGTCTCGGTGATGTTGATCCTACATTTTCACGTATTTCCTGAACCACAAACCCACAAAGAAGGAACCCGGTCCAAGTCATTTGGACCCAGAACAACTGTTGTCTCACTGACTTCCAACCACTGTTGTAATGTTTGCAGAGAGAACAACAAGGGAGGAGGAATCTGGATCCCACAAGTTCCCTTTCAACCCGGTCGGACTCTGTGCTGAGACCTTCCACCATCTGGGTTCGGCCTGACGATATTTACAACGTGCTTCGGTGGAGAGCCAGCCCTCCAACATGCCCTCCCGCCTCCGAGGAGCGCCGGGCCGAGACCGCAGGTAACCAAACACGACGCCTTCCAAAGCAGACTGATTTAGTTGGATTGGGCTTCCAGCGTGGTGACGTGGGAAAGCCAGCGCAGAAAAAACCCACCAGAGCTGTTCCCAGAAACCTCGCTGCCTTGGAAGCTTCCTGTGCAGCCGCGGACGGGCGATGGGAGGTATGGTGCTCAATGGCTGGAGGGAAGCCGCCGGGGTTGTGGGGTTCAATGTGAAGTTCAATGGAGGCGCTTTCGCCTCATTTACTGTACATGTCAGAGCGGCTTGAAGAACGGAGTGCAGAGTCTTGACCACAGCAAACACACGCAGCGTTCTCCACAAGTTCTGAAGCAGCAGCAGTCTTTACATCATCGTTTGCTTTTACCCCCAAATTTGAAGAATTCACTTTGAACATCCTGAGCTGCTGAAATAACTTTTATAACACTTTATATAATATTCAGGGTTCCTCACCTTTTCCAAAGTCATAGTCAAGCACTTTTCAAACATTTCAAGGTACATTTCCATGCTTTTCCAGCACCTTCAAGCTGTGGAAAAATACATTTGTATCCAATCCAGTCCTCAGTATTCAGTCTACTTATTATGTCACTTGTTCATCACATTAAATGAGATGTTATTGTCCTCTAAACAACCAACATGATGTTTGGAGACAGCTTTTTACAGAAGGACCACAAATGAAAGGAAAACTAATTCCACTAACAGATCAACAGAAATATAAATCACCACTATTTAATGAGCCCACACTGTTCTTCCTGTCCATCACTATTTTCATCATCAAGTCATTTTTCATGCAGAAATGTCAGAAAATGCTGTTCTCAGTCCCTTAAATATGGAGATCTTCTTTTCTCTGTTATATCATCTATGTCATCACATAGAACAGACATTTCAAGCACTTTTCAAACCTTGAAAACACCACACTATACGTTTTTTCCAGGATTTCCAGCACCCGTCACAGTATTTTATTGAATTGAATAAAACTCCGACGTTGTACAACACACGGTTCAGCGTATTGCAGATGATACTCTAATATAAAGGTTGAGATGATCACAAATAAGGTTGGGGGTTCCATTTCTCCCGGACTGAACCACGTTCAACATGTTTCTACTTGTTGGGTTGATGTATTTTTGGTTCTGTAAATAATGAAAACATATCTTCATGTGGACCTTTAATTCACGTTTTTTTTTTTCACCCGGGTGCCTACGACCTTCCAGACTAGAGCGAAGCAGCATGTTATTAAAGTTCCCTGACTTTTTGATCAAAGGTGACCCGGTTCGGTGCGAGTCTGAACTGGACCAAAGTGTCCACTAAGTGACGTCACCACATCATTCCTTTCCACCCACATTTCTTCCTCTTCCCCACTTTTAAACAGTTTGGACTGTGAGGCGTCACTTCATCATCTCTGCTCCAAAACAAGCCTTTTTTTTAATTGGAGGCGTGACCTTGACTCTGAGGGGGTCACCCGGTCCAGATCCAGTCAAAGTAGTGAAACAACTAGGAGGGGGCTTTGGGGTCCGACAGCTATGCTAGCAACTTGGCGGTTAGGCCGCCGGTATGAGCACGACTCTGTTGGGCGGCCGGACGATGACAGTAAATCATGACGGGAGAGAGAAACTCCTGACGGGGTGGTTTGGGGAATAAAAGAGACGTTGATGTGGTGGTGAGGAACAGCCGGGACAGATTTACTACGAATGAGAAGGCAGCAGGATGAGTTATGAACGGGTGTTTCTGCCCGGCAGCTTAAAGGAAGGTTTTATATAAGTTATGAAAATGATTCATATTCACAAAAGGTCGCGATGTAGAGGGAAACAGAGATCTTTGACTTGTTCAGGGGTAGCAGCACACATGGGAAGGGGAGAACGAGGGCCCAAAGAGGGGCCAACGAGGGGACAAAGAGGGGCCAACGAGGGGCCAAAGATGGACCAAAGAGGGGCCGATCAAGATCACTTTAATTGAACTTTCCCCACATTCCCGAGTCCCGGCGTTAGAGGAGCGTGTTATTAGTCTCCGTGAGAAGATGATCTAAGTCGACTTCCTTACAGACGACTTTAGACTAAAACCAGTTTGACCTACAAAACACTGAGATTAGCAGCACCATTAATGATCCTGCTGTTAGAGCTCAGATCTGATTTATCAGGAGTGCCACCGTGTTAAGACTGAAACCACCAGCAGAACCACGAGTGTCCGATTACTAACATCCATAATCATTCAACATGGCCTCTATTTTAACCCTTTGGCGGTTTGTGAGGTCTACTTACGAGACAAACTTGCCCACTTCCAACTGGATGATGGCGTTCTGAAGCTGGACCTCCAGGAGCAGGGCCTCAGCCAGACCTCCCTCGCTGGTCTTTGGGTTGGGGTGTGGGGAGAAGATCCGCAGCATCCCCATGTAGCTGCCCACCACCACCTTGTCTGCAGGGTCAGAACACAGAGAGGACAGCTGTTGTTTTTTGTGCCTCTTCTGTTCTTTGCGTTGCTATCGGACCTTTTACAGCCGATGACATCATCATGAATATTCATGCTCATGATGTCATCGGTGAGGAGTTTGGTCTCAGAGCAGTAAGAAGCTTTAAACGTTGAATTAAAACTGTCATCAGCATCTAAACTTGCGTATGTGAGCACAACATTGTTAACTAGATAGATAGATAGATAGATAGTTTATTTCGAACATGTAAAAAAAACAAAAACAAAATTATCATAAAGAAAAAAAATAAAAATATATAACAGAGTAAACATAAACTAAAAACTATAAATTCTGTTTACATATCCGAAAGGGAGTGGAAGGAAGTATAAACTTATTTTAGTCAACCCCCTTGTAATAAATAATACTACTGAAGTGTTTTGCCTTTTATCAGTATATTAATAATAACAATAATAATAACTAATGGAAGCAAGAGCAGCAAGAGACAAATTAAACTGTATTACAGAAGCAATAGGTTGACGGCGGTGTAAGACGATGACACTTCCTGTCTACACACTGACCATGTCCACTGCCGCTGTTGTCCACGTCTCCCACACACAGGCATCCCTGGTCGAACTCCTCCCCCTCGCCGAGCGCCGCCGACCACCAATCACGGGCCTTGAACAGGGACATGCTGCCTCTGATTGGACGGAGAGAGAAAGAAAGATTTATTCAGCCATCTTCTGTTTCCTCACGCAGAGCATTTAAGATCAACTATAAAAAAAAAAACATACTTTTTTTGCAAATAATGTTATCTTCTTTGCAGTGAGCAACCCTAGTAGAACAGCTGGGCGGTGAGGTGCCTTGCTCTAGGGCACTTCAACAGTTGCTAATGAAGCAGTAACAAACATTATACTTAACTTGTTCCCAGATTTATCTGCCGGCACAGAATCAAACCAACAACCCTCTGCTAAAACTCAATTATTCATCTTTGGCACGCTGACAGCTTGGACCTCCTGGTGCTCTGTCCCCCTGCAGCCAATGGCAGACCAGGAGGCCCAATCACATGACCCCCAGGAAGTCACGTGACCCCAGGACTGTGAGTGTGGCAAGCAGCTTTTCTACTTGCTAAATGCTGAGCAGGTGGAACAGGCAGCTAATCCAGAATCCATCCCATCATGGCATGTTGCCATGGAGACCAGAGCAGGAGTTAAAGACATTTTCCACCTTCTATTAGCTGATATTTAACAAAAGATGAATGTTTAAAAAGGGATTTTGGAAATATACAGATTCTTTGTATATGAGTTTTTATTATTAAAGAGAGACATTATTCGACTTTAAAGCTTTTCAAATTAAATAATAATAATAAAAACATTTGCTGGAAACACAAGAGCAAACAGCTGTTTGATTTTTCTGACTACAGATGCAGGTATTGATTAATCTCCTTATGAGAGCAGGGGAGGAACAGGAAGTTTACTTGTCCATTATCAAGTAAATCACAAAGTATTTTCTTATAGATGCCTATGATCGGTGTTGGTTTTGTTTATTTCCCCAAACCTACACACACTAGCTACTGTAGCCTCAATTTAATTACGGTTTTTAAAATCAATTTAATTATCAATTTAATATTTTAAACAAACTGTATGATATTAAACTGTACAGCAAACATATGACATAATATAACATATGAAAGTTAACGTTGTTATGTTATTATGTTTGTAATGTTTTTAATATATATTTAATTATTTTTTTAAAGTGGTAATACTGGATGAAAGGTGTAGACTAATCGGAGTTGTCAGCTGCGTGGATCTATAAATATATATAAATATAATATATCTATAAATATGATCAGAAATCCTTCCCTTTACAGTGTAAACCAGTAAATCAGTTCATCTTCTTCCACCTGTAACACCAGGTCAACTCTAGGCACCTTCTTCTATCATGTGACAGTAACTACGTCATCACAGAGTGAACTAAAAGTAACAGCGCGATCCTTCGAGAACATTTTTAAGTCGTTTACGAGGCTTCCAACGCGAGTTAATTAGCTCGCTGCTAACGACAAGCCGGCTGAATTAACTTTAGCTTAGCCGGCTAATTAGCCAGCTAGCTCTAAGTTACCTGGTTACTAGCTAGCAGGTGAGGGGACGGGGTTTTCTCCGTCGTTCGCCACGGGCTACCGAACACCTTCCGGTCGGTTCCCGGTTTTGTTTCTTCTTACCTTCACACACACTTCGAGACGACGGGTTTGTTCCTCCGAGTCACACAGAAATCACATTCCACACACCGCTGCTGGCAGCCATCGTCCTGTTGTCATGGCACTGACGCTCAACGGAGAAGCCGGGCGCTCGTGCGCAGGAACGGAAATAGGGGCTGCTGGGAAATCGATTTTTTTTTAAACTACAGACTTGATTCCTTCTAATTTAATGATTTGTAGCTTCCACTGTGAGGAACTGAGGAAAACTCATGTCAATTATTTATCACATAATAATAATAATAATAATAATAATAATAATAATAATAATAATAATAATAATAATATAATTATTGATGATGATAATATGAATATGAATGTGAATATATAATAATAATATTCATATATCATAAAATATCTTCTCTACATATCAGCACAAATCCTGTAAATCCAGGAATTTTATTGCATTTTCAAATCACACCACCAAAGAAAAAGAGAAAGAAAGCTATCTGCTTATTAAAATACAACATAACAGTCTATACATTTAGAGATGTCTCGCGATGCATATATGGCAGTCAAAGTCTATAAGCAGGGTACCAGTATATTATGAGAGAGAGCAGACATGTTGAGCGTCTTGTCTTTGCACAAGTACTTTAGTTTGTGGTGTATTTATATTTTGTTGTCTAATTATATGTTTTGACCTTCATGTTGAAAAGTTGAGGGCTCGTCCGGGATTTGAACCCGGGACCTCTCGCACCCTAAGCGAGAATCATACCCCTAGACCAACGAGCCACACATACATTGGACCAGACCATCACCATGACATGCCACGTTACATGAACGCTGTTGCACTTCGTGTTCTTCAACGCGTCTCTCGAAGTTTTCTGGCGCCCTCTACAGACGGGTTTTTGAACTGCAGGGTTCAGGGTTTAAGGTTTTAGGTCGGACCCTCCATCTCTGGACCGTTTAAAAGGAGTGATACTCCTACAGTGAAAAGGCAGCGTAGAAGGGGCAAATAAACATACACAATATGTTCATAATTTACGTTAAGAAAAAGGTACTACTACTCCTGTTTGAACAGATACTATTTATTTATTTAGTTTAATTATAATTTGCTGTATATGTTTGCTGGTCATGTTATTGCTACATGTAATCTGTTGAAACGGTGGAGTGAAACAAAGATATTAAATCTTTATTTTTTAAATTCCAAATAAGTTTTTTTATCATAAGTTGGCATCAATAGGAGTGAGTTCTGATCTTTCAGACTCAGGATTCTGGGAACTTTTAGCAATAAGGTGGGCTCGTCCGGGATTTGAACCCGGGACCTCTCGCACCCTAAGCGAGAATCATACCCCTAGACCAACGAGCCACACTTACATTCTGCACAACTGACAGTTTTTGACTCCACAACATGCCACGTTGTCCAATTCTGCAGATTCTCCTGCAGCTGCTTCCAGGTTGACTTCTTGCCGCCATCTGCTGGGCGCTCATGGCACTGCAGCCACACCTCCAACTGTCCTCACTTGTTTCCCCATTTAAAGTCATTCTGATTTATTGTGGTCTCAACAATTACTGTAACTAAATATATATCTGAAGGCATAATGAATCCATTCTAATTCCAAGGTTTGATGCATTTCTAATACTTTTAAAGGTTATTTCTGGGAATTTTAATTTAATTCACTGAATGAAACATCTGACGGATCAAAGATCTTCTCCACATATCAGCACAGATCCTGTAAATCCAGGAATTTTATTGCATTTTCAAATCACACCATCAAAGAAAAAGAGAAAGAAAGCTACCTGCTTATAAAAATACAACACAACGGTCTATACATTTAGAGATGTCTCCCGATGCAATAAAACAATACACGTTTCCATATAACGGCCACATATACAGCATGACATTATTCCCCATTTTATTGATATATATTCTATATATATATCTATATATATATATATAGATATATATAGCTCCGATCTCTTTGACATAAAGTTAACGATAAGAAAAGGCAACATGCAGGTGATAGCAGCACTTTAAAAAACACATTCAACACAACATGTCGAGACAAACGGAGACATTTGAACTTCCCAATAAACGTCCCAGTAAAACAGGAAGATGAACGTTAGAGGTAGTGCTCACATTGTAACCACAGAACCAAACGGTGAGATTTAAATCTGACTAAACTAAACTACACCCTTGATATATTCTAGATTTATTATAAAATGTAATATTGCAGCACCTCTTACTTTGGCTCAAGGGTGTTTTTATTTACTGTTGTAATACCCGCGGATGGCCACTAGAGGTCATCTTTAGCGTTCCATACTGGCGTGCAGAACAGCTGACACCCCAGACTCAGAATCTAAAGTGCGTTTCATGTTGACAGTGTGAATCCCCCTGATGATGGTGAATACCATGTCGGTGGTCGTTTGGAGTTTTACTAGGAACTACATTTCCCAAGGTCCTTTATGTACTCGTTACTTTCACAGAGCGCTCAATGAAAACACTGTCAGTCTGTTTTCTAGAGAACAATAATGACCAAACAGAGGCAACAACAATGTGCAAATTATAACAATGGGGGGGATTTGGGGGGAGGGGCTTATCTCACTTTCTTTTATCCTAAAACGACTTTGAGAGAACGTCAGAAACAAAACAAACCAGAGAGGACGATGCTGCTGTGATGACTTTTTAAATGTAAAATGTCTTCTAAAAAGGCTTTTAAAGGGCGAAGAGTGGCATTGTGGGTAGGGAGGTGGAAGATGATCCAGACAGGGTTGGAAGAAGGAGGGGGGGGCTATTGTGGGAGGAGTTATAGAACCTTCTGCAGGATGGCGTTGGGCACCTCCAGAGTCTCGTCCTTCACCAGGACGATGTCATAAGAGTCCAAATATTTGTCCAACCGCTCCTCCACCTGCAGAGAGACACCAGAGACAACCAGCACATTCAGAGTCAGCCGGGAACGCTGGATCCGGTCCCGGATCAGGATCACAGATCACCATGAAAAACACTCAATAAGTTGATCCTGCATCATTTTATCAGAGATATCGTTGCCGTCATCGTAGAGAAGGTGAAGTAGGTGTAGTATGTGTATACCTTGTCGTTGAGGATATATAGATACCCGTGTGTAGTACGTGTGTATACCTTGTCGTTGAGGATATATAGATACCCGTGTGTAGTACGTGTGTATACCTTGTTGATATATAGGATATATAGATACCCGTGTGTAGTACGTGTGTGTACCCTGTCGTTGAGGATATATACATACTCGTGTGTAGTACGTGTGTGTACCTTGTCGTTGAGGATATATAGATACTCGTGTGTAGTACTTGTGTATACCTTGTCGTTGAGGATATATAGATACTCGTGTGTAGTACGTGTGTGTACCTTGTCGTTGAGGATATATAGATACATGTGTGTAGTACGTGTGTGTACCTTGTCGATATATAGGATATATAGATACATGTGTGTAGTACGTGTGTGTACCTTGTCGTTGAGGATATATAGATACTCGTGTGTAGTACGTGTGTGTACCTTGTCGATATATAGGATATATAGATACTTGTGTGTAGTACGTGTGTGTACCTTGTCGATATATAGGATATATAGATACATGTGTGTAGTACGTGTGTGTACCTTGTCGTTGAGGATATATAGATACTCGTGTGTAGTACGTGTGTGTACCTTGTCGATATATAGGATATATAGATACTTGTGTGTAGTACGTGTGTACCTTGTCGTTGAGGATATATAGATACTCGTGTGTAGTACGTGTGTATACCTTGTTGTTGAGGATATATACATACTCGTGTGTAGTACGTGTGTATACCTTGTCGTTGAGGATATATACATACTCATGTGTAGTACGTGTGTATACCTTGTCGTTGAGGATATATACATACTCGTGTGTAGTACGTGTGTATACCTTGTCGTTGAGGATATATAGATACTCATGTGTAGTACGTGTCTGTACCTTGTCCTTGAGGATATATACATACTCATGTGTAGTACGTGTCTGTACCTTGTCGATATATAGGATATATAGATACTCGTGTGTAGTACGTGTGTGTACCTTGTCGTTGAGGATATATAGATACTCGTGTGTAGTACGTGTGTGTACCTTGTCGTTGAGGATATATAGATACTCGCGTGTAGTACGTGTGTGTACCTTGTCGTTGAGGATATATAGATACTCGTGTGTAGTACGTGTGTGTACCTTGCCGTTGAGGATATATAGATACTCATGTGTAGTACGTGTCTGTACCTTGTCGATATATAGGATATATAGATACTCGTGTGTAGTACGTGTCTGTACCTTGTCGTTGAGGATATATAGATACTCGTGTGTAGTACGTGTGTGTACCTTGTCGTTGAGGATATATAGATACTCGTGTGTAGTACGTGTGTGTACCTTGTCGTTGAGGATATATAGATACTTGTGTGTAGTACGTGTGTACCTTGTCATTGAGGATATATAGATACTCGTGTGTAGTACGTGTGTGTACCTTGTCGTTGAGGAAGCCGATCTTGAGGATGTTCTCCACGCTCGGCGCCCCGTCGGCCATGCTGAGGTCCCCCAGCGAGTCCCCCATCAGGATGATGTTGCTGTACTCCTTCACCTGCTTGAAGTACTCGGTGTTCCGCAGGGCGCCGTCGTGCTTGTTGTACACGTGGATCAGCTCCCCTTTGAAGCCCTTCAGGACGCCCTGTGAGAGGATGGGGGCGGAGCCAAGCAGCACGGCTGGTTAAAACGGTGTGCTTACAGGAGGCTGAGCTGTAAGATGACTTCCCGGCAGGAAACTCACGTTCTCGTCGAAGTCCATGAAGTTGGAGACGACCTTGACGTTGGCGTGGTAGACGCCGGCCTGCCGGATGATCTCCTCCAGGACGTCGCCGAGGCCGGCGGAGAAGATGAAGACGGGAACGTCGTGCTGCTGCAGGCGGTCGAAGAACTGCTCGTAGCCGTCCCTGAAACCAGGAGGGGGAGGCATCAGTACCCAGAATGCAACAGTGAGCCTCTAAGGCCTGGTGAACGGCCGAGTGTGAGGCACTTGAAATGGTGGAACTAACAGAACAGGTCTGACGAGGGTTCAAGTCTGAGGAGGGTTCGGGTCTGAGGAGGGTTCGGGTCTGAGGACTCACCTGAGTGCAGCGTCAGAATCTCTCACCACTTCTGACAGTTTGTCTTTCTCGAGTCGCTGCTCCACAAGTAAAGTGTGAGACTTGAAATACCTGCACACACACACACACACACACACACACACACACACACACACACACACACACACACACACACACACACACACACACACACACACACACACACACAGAGCAGAAACATGACTGGGGTTGTTGTATGAAACGTGTGTGTATATATAAGTGGGTGTGTATATATGTGTGTGTGTATATAAGTGTGTGTGTGTGTGGGTCCTACCACTCCACCATGAAGGGGTATTTCTCCTCCATGCTCAGGTGAGGGTCGATCTCGATGGGATAATATTTGTTCTTCAGCTGTAGAAGTTTCTGTCTGCACTCGTCTGTCACCAGCTGGCAGTTATCAATAATATCTAGATGGATAGATAAATACTTTATTGATCCCGAGGGAATATGCTATGTGATATTCATCCCGCCAAAATAAAAGTCTCCTGGTCAAACTTACTGTGACACGTCGGACAGCGTTTACCGTTGACGGCAAACTTGCTTAACGTCATGTCGAAGTCTGTGATGACCTGAAACAGAGACAACATTCAATACAGCAGAGAACCAGAGGAACCAGGAACCAGAAAACCCAGGAACCCGAGGAACCATGAACCAGGAGGATGACGGATGCTCTACAGATTGTAAAACCCTCTGAGGCACATGTCAGATTTTGGGGCTGTATAAATAATATTGAACTGAATTGAAAGTTGCGCTTCACTACCACCGGGTGGCGCCGTGTCACCACGAGGCGCCATCAGGACTCTGTGTCCTACCTGCAGTTTGGAGGCTCCTCCTTTGATGAGGCCACAGATGATCTGCTCCACCCTCTCAGGGTCCCTCATGTGGACCGTGGACTTCTCAAACTGGGGCATCTGGAGGGGCAGGAAGAGGAAACGTGTGATCAGTAAATGGGATAAATGGACCTGTCAATCAGCAGGTAAGCCCCGCCCCCTAAAGCATCCCCTGCTTTCTGGTCTGGTGGACTCTAAATGGACCATAATGTACTAAATGAACATCATGCTGGATTGAAGAAGACTTGAAACTAGAGATTGAGACCATAAACTCATGTTTACAATGTTTACTGAGATAATACATCAAGAGAGAAGTAGGACCATTTTCTCATAGACTTCTATACAACCAGAGAGGGGTCGCCCCCTGGTGGCTAACAGAGAGAATGCAGCTATATCACTGACTATGAACCGGAGGAGGTTGCTGCCTGATTTGAACATAGTGTTCTCTCACACACACACACACACACACACACACACACACACACACACACACACACACACACACACACACACACACACACACACACACACACACACACACACACACACACACACACACACACACACACACACAATCTGTGGGTGTTGTATAACAGGCTGAAAGTGAACGTCCGTTTGTAACTTCAACGTCATCAGGTCCGTCTGCTGAAAGCTTCTTATTCTCATGTTCACGCTGATAAACATAAAGACATGCAGGCTCGTCATGTTGCATTCCATGCTTTAACATCTATTAATATATAACCCCCCCCCCACACACACACACACACACACACACACTCCCACCTTCTTATATAATCAACTTCAGACTCATAAATCAGACAGAAACCCGACACCCAGAACACAAACTAATAATACCCCCACTCCCCGATGAGCATATCACTAACACACAAACACACACATTTATCTCAGCGTGAATAAACAGCCAGAACAACTTCCGAGTCGCCAACTGTGAAACACACATTCCTGTTTAAAGGCTTCCGCTTCGATATCAATAAAAACAACAATAAATGTGATCGGGCCGATGAGCCGCTTCACATTCCTGAGCATTATTTACATAATAATAAATAATTATTAGCTGGATTCAATGGACATTATCTTTTCAGCAGGTTTCAACATTACTAGCAGAAGTAAAAGCCTCAATATGGTGATAAGCAGCAGCTTTGACAGCAAATCATTTGTAGTTTAACTGTTTCTATGAACCAAAGATAGCTGCAGCCACACACACACACACACACACACTCAGACGCGCACACACACACACACACACACACACACACACACACACACACACACACACACACACACACACACACACACACACACACACACACACACACACACACACACACACACTTATATACACACACACACACTCACCGCGGCTCTGCTGTCTCAGCTAAAACAAGAGGAAAAGCTTGTGTGGCTGCGGAGGCCTTTTATATCAGCATCAGACGGGTGGGGGGGAAGGGGGCGTCGCCCAGCATGCAGTAGACAGCATAGCCCCGCCCCCTGTACTTCTTTAGTGTTTCATAAAAGTAAAAGTACATTTTAAATGGAAGCTTCTAGACCAAAATATGGATTAATAGTCCTCCAAGGGGTCCACGACGCCGCTTTACTAAATATTTTATTTTGCTATTAAAGTCACTTTTGAATTTCAAAAATAAATAAACAAAACAAAACCGGAGAAGTGAACAGAGAAACAGCTGATCGTGTAAACGAGGTGCTTCAAGATTCAGGAACGTTTTCTCTCATTTCTCCTCCGAAGGCTGAAAAGGCCATGACATGTTTTATGATAAGAATAATATTGATTATAAAACCGTTCATTTTGAACACACGTATAAGTTATATTTGCTATGGTTCCAGTAAGGTGACCTTTGACCCCTTGTTTAACAGTTTAAAATCAATCAGAGAGGCTTGACTCCACTTCAGCACTACGACCGGGGTCAGGGGTCAGAGTCGTGAACACCACGACTGCTGATCACACACATTTGAAAACGCACCCCACACACACACACGCGCACGCACACACACACACACACACACACACACACACACACACACACACACACACACACACACACACACACACACACACACACACACACACACACACACACACACACACACACACACACACACACACACAGAAAATAGCTTCATGGTGCTCGAAATGTCACTAAGGCTCAAAGTTCAGCGTGAACGTCAGCCACACGTGATGTGCACACACAAACACACTAGGGCTGCAACGATTCATCGAGTTACTCGATTAACTCGATTATGAAAATTCCTCGAGGCAAAACATCTGCCTCGAAGCCTCGTTAAATTCCTATGACGCGCCTATGTGCAGGGATCTGATTGTTCCACATGGACCGTTGTTCAGGAAGCACACCAGCGCGTCATACACGGTCATTCATTCTGAATTTAGTTGGCGCGATAGCGGAAAGTCAGACTCAGAATGTCCGTAAACGACAGAGAGTATCGGGGCTAAACAACGGTATCCTGCTTGCCCATGTGAGCGATTTATTTCTGACAACAAAACGAATGCGTAAAGTAGTAAAATGTGTGACTAGATGTCTCCTCGTCTCCGTGGCGCATTTCTCCGTTTTGTTGTATATCGATCACTTCTCATCCGCCATCTTGCGAGTGACGTATAGAGTGACGTTTATGCATCGGACGCTCGTATTGGTTCCCGTAGCAGCTTTTACAGCCAATCGGAAAGCCTGATTTACGCTTGGCTGTGAGTTTTTGTGTTTGCCCAAACGGACGGAGGAGTTCAAAGCAGAGAAAAGAATGGTCAAACAGTTACTGTAGTGATAGAGAAAGCTAAATACATAAATGGCACAGAAGAAGAACACTATATACACACATGTTTAGGGCAGGGAGAGGAAAGGGCCATTGCTGGCAAAACAAAACGTAAATTAAATGTTATCCATGTTTTATCCAAGTTGATTTAACTGTATTGTTGTTAAATTCTCACTGGCACTTAATAAATGGGCTTAGTTTTGGAGCCAAATTCTGTAGTTGGAATGAATACCTCTGTTTATTTTTTTTTAGAAATGCTTGATCATTTTACAGCCACATCATTTTCGTTATGCATTATTTGTTTTGGTTGTTTAAAAACGCAATTTTTTTTTATCCGATTCCTCGATTAATCGATCGATAAAGTGCTAAATTAATCGATTACAAAAAGAATCGATAGCTGCAGCCCTAAAACACACACACACACACACACACACACACACACACACTACAGTGTCTAATGATCATCTGCTGCTTCAGCATTTCAAATTTGCATTTCTGTTGGAGTCTGAACATGTTCATCTTTTTTTCTTTTAAGGTATGTACATGTACACACCCTCACACACACCCTCACACACACACACACACACGCACGCACGCACGCACGCACGCACGCACACACACACACACACACACACACACACACACACACACACACACACACACACACACACACACACACACACACACACACACACACACACACACACACACACACACACACACACACACACACACACACACACACACACACTAGTATTCAGGTTGAGTGGGTTCTTCTGTTAAAACCTCGAGGCTGAAACTCAACAGAACTCTTTTTCTGTCCGTTAACCCAGATTCCTCCGAGGGCGGTTTTATTATTCTCGTATCAAAGGAAGAACCGATGTAATCTATTACTAGAATTATATCTGCAATAACACACTTATTTTAATGGCTTAAAGTACAGGTTAAACTTGTTCTCTGTTCATATCAAATTGGTGTTTGTCTTCAAACTCAACTCTTTGAACTGGAAAAAAAAGGGTGTGAGAACTTTGGCTTCAAGCTTGTTATGTACTTTTTTTGCTGGACCAGGTTCAGACTCTGCTGGACCAGGTTCAGACTCTGCCGAGTCCCCTGTTGCCCCCGCTTCCCTCTGCCGGCCTCGTCTGCCTCACATACCACGACTGTTAAAAACTAGGTTGATGCTCTCTGATTACACTCCAGCACAACAACAACAACAACACGGGGACTTCTCTCTGGTCCACGACGGTCCTGTACCATCATGTGATTCATGTGGTGTAGTTAATAGTAACATGCCGACTCCCGGCTTCACCTTTGACCTCAGCATGTGAGGTACACAGGTTACAGCTGCCTGAATCAGTCGGTACTATTGTGTTGGCAACACCTGCAGAGTCACACGACGTCTTGGTGATTTCACCATGGTTGCTATGATACCAGCAGAGTGGATGTTAATCAGCACAGAGGAAGAGAAAGTAGATGCAGATCTACTACATCATCTTCTACTACTACTAGTAGTACTACTACATCTACCACTACCACTACTACTAATAATACTACTGCAACCTTTGCTAATATTATTAATACTGCTAACTTAAGTGCTACTACTGAAAGTACTGCCTCTTCTACTACCAGTACTATGTATATGTAAAATAATGCTACTAGCGATACTGCAGCAGCTTGAACAGTCTCAGGCAAACTGACAGGATAGACGAGGGCAACGTTTCCCAGCAGCCTCTTGGTTTTATGTGCTGGTACCAGTTCCAGCACAGTTAACTCCATGTTCACACACGTCTACATATCTACCGGTAGTAATCAGTTTACTGTGACCCGCCCCATCAGCCCCGCTCTGTTGTCATGGAGACGGCCATCTGTTGGTACTGATAAAGCAGCAAGACCACGAAGGCTGGTCACCATTCATAACCTACGCCAAGGATTGGCTTGTTGGCTTGGATTGTATTATATCTCAATAAAACCAACCAGGTCTTTCTGTTTTGGTCATGTGTCTGGTTTGACTGGAGGAGGAGGAGGAGGAGGAGGAGGAGAGGAGGAGGAGGAGGAGGAAAGGTTGTGATGTCAATGTTAAATAAACCTGAGACCTTCAGGTCCAGTGTGACTCTGTTCTGACCCCTAGAGGTGAAACAGGGGAAACACACTCCAGCAGGTTTCCCCTTCACATAAACCACCAACAGCCCTGGTATCCTGGTAATAAGACTGCTAGAGTTAATAACAACGTCAATAAAAGCATCATCGTTTATTATAAGACATGAATGAAGTTTATAGACTGCTTGAGAACGTTAATAAAAGCCATCCGAGTTCCTTAGATCTAATTTATTGAGCTGTAAAATATTTAATAAGCTTTCTTTTTGCAGCTACTGAATTGAAAGCAGGAACAATATTTTATTAACGTTATTTATCCTTAATTATGTGCTAATTAAAGTCGAGCTTTTTAACCCTTTTAGATCACATTGTTCACCTATTTAACAATAAATGCAGAAACAATAAAAATAAATTTATTTTTTATGTAAAAATCCAGTATTTTATGTTACCATAGAAGATTGAGAACTTCTTATAGTCATGATAACTTCTAATATTGAACTAATAACAGGTTTATCACGTAAGAGGGGAATTCTAAAGAAGCAGCAGCTCTCAATGTCTGACAATATAAACATGTTTATGCTGTGAGACGCTTCACTTCCTGTGTTTTAACGAGGAGAGATGGATCTAGTATCACTGCCGTGGACTTGGGGGGGCCGGGTTAAGACCAGGATCATCATCACGCTGCTGGAAACAGAAAACCACAATGAAGACAAGAATGTGCTTTGTTGTTCTGGAATGAGCCGCTGGTCCTGAACGTCGACACGGGGACTCGCGATGAAACCACAGGACCAGGTTTTACTCTCCCAGGGGGGTTCGGAGCGGATGTTTTGCATCCAGCGACATCATCATCATCAGGAGCAGATGGTCGCAAGTTTCCATGCCGACGGTCGGGCAGGAAACGAGCTCACTGGGTATTTTAATCTACTTTACTTTCCCAAAAACTCATGAGTCATGACCTCACCAGACCACCGGGTTCTGGTTTGGTTGTGAGACTTTTTGTCTTCACCTGTGGTCGTCATGGTTACAACTCAGGAAATAAGGCTCTTTTCATGCTCTGCTCACATAACTGTGAATCTAAGGAATCAGCCTCCCTTTGATAATTTCAGCACCATTAATTAAACTTTATGACACCAGCAGGGAAAGAACTGCTCACAGATATCTGCAGGGCTCTTCCACCTTTTCCAAAGTCAAATTCAAGCACTTTTCAAGCATTTCCATGATTTTCCAGCACCTTCCAGCTGTGGTAAACTACATATTTGTATCAATCCAATCGTCAGTATTCAGTCTACTTATTATGACACTTGTTCATCACATTAAATGAGATGTTATTGTCCTCTAAACAACCAACATGATGTTTGGAGACAGCTTTTTACAGAAGGACCACAAATGAAAGGAAAACTAATTCCACTAACAGATCCACAGAAATATAATCACCAACTATTTTCATCATCTGTTCATCATCAAAAGGCATTTTTCATGCAGAAATGTCAGAAAAAGCTGTTTTCAGTCCCTCAAATGTGGAGATCTTTTTTTCTCTGTCATCACATAAGAACATACATTTAAAGCACTTTCAAGCACTTCATTCTTTTCAAACCTTGAAAACACCACTCAAAGTGTTTTCAAGGATTTCCAGCATCCGTACCAACCCTGAATAATGGACGCTAAGAAAGGAAATATTCTACACAGAAGAGATAGAACATAAAATGATGTGTTTTTCTCTACTGTCTCAGAATGTTTGTGAAGAATCCAGCTTCCTGTCGGACAGGTTAGACAGCTGGACTGGGTTTAGCCTGCAGCCTGTCTCACCTCCATGCTGCCTGTTCAACAGCATGAACACGAAACTGTCTCCAGATCGGTGAGAAGCTGCCGAAACATCAGACAGGTCAGCTGATCTGAAAGCTTTCTGATTGAAAAACTGCTGCTGTCTGTTTGTGTCTGATGACCTCTAAATATCAGCTGCTCTCGAAAGAGAACAACCGCGCATGCGCAGGTCATCGTGCGGGTCGACTCCCGTCAAGTTACCGGAAAGAACCGGTGCCACATTCCAGGACAGGATTTTCAGAATAAAGGCGCGCATTTCCTGTGTGTGTTCCGTGGGTTAAACTACTTGTTCTAACTCAAGTTTAATTTTAAAACAATATATTTGTTTTATTAAATATTATATCAAGCAGAGATGTTCACATTCTTCATGGCACATTTTTCTATGATTTCATTTCCCCCCCTATTTTTAATCATGTCTTACTATTTTACTGAGTTGTCTTGTACGTGAAAACATACTGAAACGAGCTACAAGCCTGTTTCCCCTTCGAAACGGGAAAACATGCTAAAAAAACAAAGCACTTAACGTTTTTGACACTGCCAACAGTTTATAAAACGCCGGCCATCAGACACATGACTAATTCATAATCGTTGATTTGCCTCTAACAGCCTCTTCAAAACACTAGTTGTCAACAGTCACCGGGTTCGTGCGCTTTTATTCTGAAGGTACAACGCCCCACTTCCTGGGCCGTGTGTCTTCCTCCTTGGCCCTTTTGACGCAGCATGGCCGCTTGTTTTACTCACCATCTCGATGATCCGGGTCTTCTTCCCCGCTCGCTTCTTCTTGGCGACGATGTACTGGGCTAGAACCACGCCGCCGAACAGGGCGCAGACGCTGGCGCTGGCCGCGGCCCCGACCTTCACCACGGCCGTCCTGTCCATGAGGGGTCCGCTTTGTCCACCAGCAGCCGCAGCCCGGAGAGTGCCGAACCTGCCTTCGGTCAACAGCACGCGCCTTCCGACTGCCGCAAACCCCCCCGCGGCCAAAGATCCTCTATGCGGAAACAGATCCGTCACTCTGTTCCAGATTCATTGTTGGTCAAAACAAACCCAGTACACAGCAAGTCAGAGAGTAACTACTTACATATAAGTACTTATATCACAGGAATATTACAACAAAAAGTATCCCGGACACTAAATTAACGTTATTTGGCCGTAATTTGCATGTTGCTTAGCAACACTTGAGCTAGCAAACTTGTCTTCTTCATTTTGTAGTTTTATTTGTGTAGTTTTCAACACGTGAGATTCACTATGCTGTCATATAGAAGCACTTTCTCTTCACACCTTTGAACTACGCCTGTTTACGTACGACAGAGAGAGAAGCCTGCTGTGAATAGACGATCTTTGTTGACTGTTCAGTTTGTACTCTGACGTCACTGGCCGACAATTGAATGATTCAACTGTACAGTAATGTTACTCCTCCACCAATACAGCATTTAAACTGCACGTTTCAAGATTTCTAGTTGTTAATTTTAATTAATTAACACGTTCTCACTTCTCTGCATTGTTTGTCACATATTCCCACCGTGGTCGTATTCTCTGTATATATTGTGTTTTATATTGTAGCATTATGTGCAGGATATACATCACATTTTATTTTACACACACACACACACACACACACACACACACACACACACACACACACACACACACACACACAAGGAGTCAAAGAATAAAGTTAGGAGATTTAATGTTTAACGCTGTATGACACAAGACATACAAAATTCAATAATGGAAACAATATTGGAAACAGTACGCATAGTTTTTTTTTTTTTACAAATCATGTCAGGAGGCATCCAGAGAAGAAGGAAGAGTGTGTGTGAGTGTCTTGTGACTTGGAATGTATCACAAGCAAACATAAAAAGCTTTAGTGTCTGAAAATAAATAAGGGCAGCGTCTCCAAAGTGTGTGAGCCAAATGTCATGTGATGAAGAGTCACATGACCTTCACAGATTTTACATTTGGAACAACTTTGTTTTTAAGTGAGATAATTTTCCTCGTTTGAAGTTTTCGAACATGGAATGGGCCAATCAGGTTTCAGGGTTTTACATAAATCATCTTCATCATCACCATCCTCATCAGAAGTGTGTGTGTGTGTGTGTGTGTGTGTGTTAACGGTAGCTACTCCACAGGCCGGATGCCCTTGGCCTCCTCCAGTTTCTTCAAGCTCTCGTCCCATTGGGTGAATTGTTTGGACAGCAGGAACATCTGCCAATCACAGGTCACGGATCAGTTTACGTTATCAGGAGGTCGTTGAGACGCCAAAGTTTAATAACATTAAATATTCATGAATTATATTTGCTTCTCTTTTATAGAGATGAGAGAGTCATGACACGACTTGTGGTGATTTATTTGTACTGGAATTAGAAAAAATAAATCATAGAAGATAAATGGAAAGTACCATTTTGTTGTATTCCTCAAAAAGCTTCTTGACTTCCAGGGACTGAGCTTCGGTTTGGTCCTGGAAAGGAGACAAACATCAGTCGCCAGATCAAACATAACAAGGGTTAATGAGGCAGAAAGAGGTGTACCTGCTCCTTGATGTGGATCTGAGACAGACGCTGGAGCTTGGTGGCGTGTTCAGGTACGTCTACGGGAAACAGAGCAAACACACAGCTGACCACACAACCTCCCTTGTTGCTACAAATCTCAGATCGATGGATAGATGTCGTGAAATTGATTGAAATCGGTTGGTACCAGTTTCCATAATTACACATGTGATATTTTGTTTTACAGGAAGAAAAGATGAGGAATTAGATATAAACATTCAATTTGTGTAATTTGTGTAAATATTTTTTGCCATTTGTTTTCCTGGATTAAAACTACAATTAATGATAGATTTAAGCAGCAGCCTTTAAAGATCTCCTCCCAGTAAACATCCGTCCGGGTGAAACTCACCTCTGATGTAGTTGCTGTCCAGCAGCGGCTGCAGGTTGCTGACCTGCTCCAGCAAAGCAGCCTGGGAAAGCAGGAAGTCCTCCTCTGCGCAGACGAACACACAACGGCATCACAGTGAAACACGACTCAGACGGCCGACATAAATACTAAAAGCCTGAATAAAGAAAGGCTGGGATCCTCCAGTTCTTACCAGCGAGGATGAACTCCAGCTTCATGGCATCAGGGAGCGTGATGTGGTCTGTGAACTGGGGGTCCAGGTACTTCAGCAGGTCCTCGACTGCAACACAGAGACTCATCACACACTGAAATCTAACATTCTGATGTTTCATGAGCATATTAGGGGCCACAATAAATCAAATTGTTACGGAGCATATGACATACGCACTATATGATGAGTATAACTGTGTGAATGTGACATAGAATCCATAAGTAAGCGGGACTCACTCTTCTTGTGCAGGATCTTGACTCGTTCCCTCTTGTTGGCCGTGTTGGTCAGACCCGCCTGGATCCTGGACAGAGACTCGGCACACTGCAGCACCGAGATCACACTCAATGTTGGTGAACAGTCACATATCACTGGGCTTCACTAAATATTAAGACTGAGTACAATAAGTATAATGAATGAGTGGGGAAAGGAAACATAACAGCAAGAACAGTCGCTTTACTGTAGTTCCATCTTTAAAACAAGGAAAAGACAACACTTCCAAAAAACAAGACAATATCTAGTCTCATATCACACTATTGATATCATATTTATTTATTGCTCAGCCTGAGATGCAACACAATTAAACTGTCTCTTCTATGTGTAGTCTTCTCTGATGTTTTCACCTTTGAGGCCTTTAGTGGAACTCGAAGGGGAAACAGGTAATTTGCTCACGAACACTTACAGTATTAGTTACATAGTTATAAGTAGGGATGTCCCGATCCGATATTTGGATCGGATCGGCCGCCGATATTAGCAAAAAATGCATATCGATATCGGATCGGCCTGCACGGGAAAATCCCGATCCGGACTCCCGATCCAGTTTTTTTTAAAACTCCGGTCCGTGTTTTCCAGCGCACCGATGTAGGTAATCCATTCCAGTTTTATTCCGTTTTTCCCCAAAGTCCGGTCCGCGTTTTCCAGCACACCTAGCGCACACCTCGCGACCTGTCCAGCATCCACTAAACAACAACAAGACGGACTTGTCTGTGCATGTCCAGTGTTTCCCCTACCATTGATAGGCCATAAAATCAATACGCCAAAAATAAGCCACCTATCAATTCATTCATAAATCAATAATCATTTACATTAGGAGCGCCTCCGCGCAGCACAGTAGACTTGCTCCGCAAGACGCGCAGCCACAACAATCCTCGCCGCGCGCTCCCGCTACGTTCTCCTTCGTGAACTTTACGCGCTTGATGTTGTTCTGATGCCGCTCTGCCTCGTTAAACCACCACGATGTCGCTTTATACTTTGAAAACACGGAGTTGACACTGTATTTTGATAAGCTGTTGCACTCTTCAGACTCGTGGTGTGAGCGGAACCGGACCGGTACCGGAACCGGACCGGCTTCCGCGCTGCCTGCTCGCACAGATCCGCTCGTGCGCACATGCGCTGATGCAGATCGAGTGTTGTCGATAAATATATGCACTCCTTCAAAACAACATCAAGCCATATTGTGTGTGTAGTATTAGGACGTGATGAGGTGTGTACGGGCTAAAGCCCGTTTGGGCTGGAGCAGTGTGAATGCAAAGCAAGGGACTCCCTGGGGGGAGGATTGTTTTTAATAAGCTGTGGAACTCTATGTTAACCTATTTCTACCTGAATTTCTATGAACTATTAGGCTGTTGAGTAAACCTATAACTTATATTTTACTTCATAAAATAAGACAATATATGCACTCATGTCGTTGTAGTGTTTTACAGTATCTGTAGCTATTAATGTGATGCTCATCATTTTCCAGACATATTTTTCCAGCCCCTAATTTTGGATCATTTCCATCAACCGGCATCTTTAATCTTTAATACATGCTTGGATCGGCCGGTATCGGTATCGGCCGATACTAAAAGCTACAATATCGGTATCGGATCGGAAGTGCAAAAAGCTGGATCGGGACATCCCTAGTTATAAGAACATCTGGAACAAGTATATGTAGACGTTTACACCTGTAATTTATAGTTAACTTAGTCAATAATCAGAAAGACAACAAACAACTGGCTCTTTCTCCCCGCCTGTAAACACAAACTCCTCCCTAAAAAGCCCCTTTGTGAGTTAATGTGTTCATTGGATCATGAGACGCTCTGATGAGACGCTCCATTCATTCCCTGAACACAAGTATCTGTACTTCTACTGGAGTATTAATGTCTGTACTTATGACACCTCTGGTGATTTGTAGCCACCCCTGGCTTTTGTACCTCACAACTCGTCATTTCAAGGTACATTTCCATGCTTTTCCATCACCTTCCAGCTGTGGTAAACTACATATTTGTATCAATCCAATCCTCAGTATTCAGTCTACTTATTATGTCACTTGTTCATCACATTAAATGAGATGTTATTGTCCTCTAAACAACCAACATGATGTTTGGAGACAGCTTTTTACAGAAGGACCACAAATGATCAAAAACTAATTCCACTAACAGATCCACAGAAATATAATCACCAACTATTTTCATCATCAAAAGTCATTTTTCATGCAGAAATGTCAGAAAATGCTGTTTTCAGTCCCTCAAATATGGATGTCATCTCATAAACCTTGAAAACACCACTATACTATGACTGTTATTATCTCGTACAGGGGTGAATAATAATAAAACCTATTGTTGTGCTGCCAGTGAGGATAAAACTAAAAGGGCGTTCACACTGACAGGGCTACGGTTAGCTCTGCTAGGCTAACAGCTCGGCTAACTAGCTTCTTTACTAGCCCTCCGCTTCATCGCGAGACAATGTTATTGTGCGCGAACCTTGGCGGGTTTTCCTCCTCTGTTACGTCTCTCTCCGTATATCTGACTCTCCAGCGTCTGAAGACGCATCTCCAGGTTGTCTGTCTCCAGCGATCTATCCATCCTCGGAGCTAGCTAGCGGAACAACCAACACGAAGAAACCCAAACAGCTTCGTCATCAACGTGAATCACAGGCAGCGTCGCGTGTTGATGACGCCGTCTTACCCATGAGAATAATTAATTATTAATAAAATAAGTATTAAAAATAATAAATAATTATTTAGAGATTTGCAAATGCGTGTGATAATGTAATACTAAAACAATATTTCATACGTGTGAATAATTTAATTTAAATGTTTTGTCGTCGTTGCAGTGAGGACCTGTGACCGCTAGGAGTCGCTGTTTTGCGGTGAACGCGGGCTGTTCAGCTGTTTTCCGGTGACAGCAGCGGAATGACAACATCGACCGTCTCGGCCCTTCTTCTTCTTCTGCGTCCATTCAAGCCGACTGCTGCTAAACACCGACAGAAGTAAGCATTTCTCCCGCATCACCTCCTCCTCCTCACACACAACACACACCCGTGTGTGTGTTGTATTAGCGACACACAACACGCTAGCATATCCGTGTATTATAAACCGTGTTTGGCTGTGTTTTAAACGCGCTAACTTAGCTTAGCCGCCAAGCTAACGTCATGTTTTTTTCTCACATCTGCGTAGTTTGACAGGTTTGGAGTTGTTTTTTGGAGTCCAGCATGTGAGTCCCGGTCTCACCCCGGACTATAACTCAGTAATAAACCCCCCAACGGACCAATAACGCACATACGTGATTAATTTAACGCGGAGTTAAACTGTAGATGTACTGTTAGCTTGTGTTGCGTCGTTGTGTTGTTTTTGGGGGGAGTTTGTGTTTGCTGAAAGTTTCATTAGTACTGCCTGTCTGTCTGCTCCGCAGGAAGCTGTCTGCCGTTGGACGTGCGTGTCTGGGGACCTGGTTCTTTATGTTCCACTGGGAACACTGGGAACACCGGGACCAGCAGCATGGCAGATGACAAGGACGTGCTGAGGGACGTGTGGTTCGGTCGCATCCCGACCTGCTTCACCCTGAACCAGGACGAGGTGACCGAGAGAGAGGCCGAGCCCTACTACGTAAGACCCGCAGCTCTGACGTCACACCGGTTCACTCTGACAGAAAACACACCAGCATCTTAGAATGAAGGCAGAGGCGTGATGCCGAGTTTATCACAGAACGCTGAATCATGAGTTTAAAATACAAGCCTCCCTCATTGATCACATTATTGCTTCCTGTTCAACAGCTGGTTGCTGCTTCAGGTTGCAACCAGCAACCTTACCTGAAGCAGCAACCTTGTGCTTGAAATGCCAAAATTTATTAGCTATTCGTATTCGATATTTCACCTCACGATTATTCGTGAGATTAAATCATTTGGGATTCACGTTATCGTCCTGACAATCATCAAAATATGCTCAAAACTCTTAAATGGCACTTAATCATACTGGTATTAATTTATGTTGGATCACAGAAAAGACAATCAAACAACCGTGAGTAATATATACAGTATATATATATATATATATATATATATATATATATATATATATATATATATATATACAAATAATTTTTTGTATTTTTTAAATCAGGCTCTATTTTTCTCTTCTCTACCATGATGGTGACGTGACAATATTTACGATCACACCGATGATCTAAATTCAACACTTAAAATTAAATCAGATATTCCATCCCTACTCAGCATCATTTAACAGCTTTAACAGCAGTCTGTTTTTCTGTAATAATGGATGATGCGTGGCGTGTCTTGACCCCAGCTGCTGCTACCCAGAGTGAGCTACCTGACTCTGGTCACAGACAAGGTGAAGAAGCACTTCCACAAAGTGATGAGGGCCGAGGACGTGGAGGAGATGTGGTTCGAGTACGAAGGGACGCCCCTGAAATGGTGAGAGAGCTGATTTAGCTCGCCCTCTCGTGGTGTGTGTGTGTGTGTGTGTGTGTGTGTGTGTGTGTGTGTGTGTGTGTGTGTGTGTGTGTGTGTGTGTGTGTGTGTGTGTGTGTGTGTGTGTGTGTGTGTGTGTGTGTGTGTGTGTTGTTTCCTGGTCGTGTTTGTTGACGATCTCTTCATCATTTTTTTAGAAGATCCATTTGGTGACATCCGTCATCATCCAGTTAACAGCCTGCAGGCTCACAGTTCGACCACTAGGTGGCAGTGCTGCAACACCGATGATGTCCCAGTTATCGCTCTATCTAAAGTCATTTAATTATTTCTTGTCAGTGTTTAGGGGACTCTGTTCTGCTGCTCGTTTTGTCTGATTTTAAAATGCAAATTCATTGTGAATGTAATATTTTTGGGCTTTTTGACAAACATAACAACGTTAAGATATTACTTTAGTGTAGGTTACCTGTAATAGGAGTTTGTCATCATTTTTGACGTCTTTTTAAATCATCAATTTGGTACAAATGAGCTTGTTTGCTTCAGGGGAGGAAGACTTGAGTAACCATGAACGCACCTGAAATACTCTCCTCTGGTTTGAGGCTGTGAAACATGGAAATCTTGAATTTCCCTCTGGATCAATAAAGTATCTATCTCTCCATCTCTCTATCTACGTTAAATTAAAAGGAAAACTGTCTCCTGAAGTTCCACGTCCAGAGAAACCTGGAGTCAACAACAATCAGAACAATTAAACGATCGCATTCAATCATTTATATTCAGCATTTTGCTTCCAAAATGGTTCTCAGAAATTTCACTTAACATCGTTCATTCGGAGGTCTCATGCTGATAAAACAGGCGAATGAACACTCTGAACTGACATCACTTCCTGTCTGTGTCTCCTGGTTCCAGGCATTATCCAATCGGAGTCCTGTTTGACCTCCATGCGTCCAACACCGTCTTACCCTGGAGCATCACCGTGCACTTTAAGGTTTCCCACCTTATATACACCTGAGAATAATAAGTAGACTGAATACTGAGGATTGTGTTGATACATATATGTAGTTTACCACAGCTGGAAGGTGCTGGAATCAAACGTATCTTTCCTCCTGCATGTATCAGAGTTTCCCGGACAGCGACCTGCTCCACTGCCCGTCTCAGTCCGTGATCGAGGCCCACTTCATGTCCGGCATCAAGGAGGCCGACGCCCTCAAGCACAAGAGCCAAGTCGTCAACGACATGCAGAAGAAAGACCACAAGCAGCTGTGGATGGGCCTGCAGAACGGTGAGACACACACACACACACACACACACACACACACACACACACACACACACTTCAAAGAAGAAAGACCACAAGCAGCTGCTGGGAAGTGACACACATTCATTCATTAACACTTAGATGCACACATGTTGTGTCCCTGCAGCGCACATACCTATATGTAGATTTACACACATGCTCTCTCTCACACTCACACACACACACTCACGCACACACACACACTCACACACACACACATACAGTTTGTAATTATTCATAATTATAATTATTTGCCAAAGATTCACTTGTGTGTGTGTGTGTGTGTGTGTGCGGTGCTTTCAAAGACACAAAGAATACCTCTAAATAAACTCACTTCCTGCCTTCCTTCCTGGTTCCTGCACACACACACACACACACACACACACACACACACACACACACTCACACACACACACATACAGTTTGTAATTATTCATAATTATAATTATTTGCCAAAGATTCACTTGTGTGTGTGTGTGTGTGTGTGTGCGGTGCTTTCAAAGACACAAAGAATACCTCTAAATAAACTCACTTCCTGCCTTCCTTCCTGGTTCCTGCACACACACACACACACACACACAAATCTCTCTTTAGGCTGATAGCGGCCTTTGAAGCCTCCGTGTCCAAACCGTCTCCCACCCAAACTCCCACCAGCTTGCCTTTTCCGTGTCCGCCGTCTGTCCGGACAGCTGGACTTCCTACGGGCTGAGATCGTGTTGGTTGGTGTCGGTGAAGCCGGCCGGTGGGGCTGCAGCGTCGGAGGCCTGTGATGTGGCAGCAGGGTCGGGGGTGGCGGGGGTGGAAGCTTGAGATTTATTCTCGACTTTGAAAGGCAAAGCCGAAAGCGCGGCGGGAGGTTGTTGGAACGGCAGCAGGTCGAGTTGATCAAACAAGGAAACAATGAACAGCAGAGATAAACATGTCACCTTGTTGTTTTGATCCGCCATCGCCTCTCCTCCCTCTGACTCTAGTTATTAGCACACAATAATCTCTTATCAATAAGGGCTGCAGCTCATTCTAATCATCCATTGATCGGTTGGTTTCCTTGGTGATGATATGAACTGTTAAAATTGGGAGGAATGTCCTCGTCGAAAACTCAAAGATGGAGAGAAAAAAGCAGCAAATCCACACGTTTGATGAAACATATATTATATACATGCTTCATACTGCTGGGTAACGATGGAGTTTGATCTGCTTGACAATATCAGAAATATCTATAAATGTACTACATTATAAACGTAACCAAACAAGTTAGTCCTTGTTTCTGTTTTCTCTCCATGTGAAGCTGTTTATGAAAACTCGAGCTGATTTGTTTGTGTGATTGTTCGTGAACTTCAGCTGCTGGTCTCTCTTCCACTTTCCCCCTGAAACTAAGAGAGAGAGAGAGAGAAGGAAGACGTGTGAAAACGAGACGTTTTAAGAAAGTCCTCCTCCTCCGAGGCGAGCGGATGAGTCAGCGAGCTGATTCCAGGTCAGCCCGGCGACGTGTTTCTGTCTGCAGTAAACACAGTTCTTCTGAACTCAAACACCAAGTTGTTGGTCGGACGCATGAAACTGAAACACGAAACCTTTTTCTAAAACCCAAAAAGAGACCAGAAACAGAGAAACGGGGCTCCTGCTTTCATCCAGGAGGTTCATGTGAAAGCGAGATGCGAGGGTTTGAAACCAGCACATGCTGGGTGGAGTCGGTCCTCCTGCAGCAGGACCACCAGGGCTCAGGTCCAGCAGGACCACCAGGGTTTAGGCCCAGCAGGACCACCAGGGTTCAGGCTCCGGCTTGCTGCAGTAATTAGAGGAGCGTCTCCATCACTGACCTCGGGGCTGGAGGTGGTTCTTTAACGTAGAGGACCATTACACTGGTTATGCTGGGATTATACTGGTTTCATCTCATACATTTATATGATATTTCATGCCCTTCAAGGCAACCGGACCCTCAATGAAGCTACTGAGTAATATAAAGTCTGTTAAAACCCGTCCAGGACTCGACATTTGTGTTTCATCTGTTGTTCTTTGTACTTTGAAGTTTGTTTACTGGGCAGGAAATTGTCCAAAACATTAAAAGTAGAAGAAGAAAAAAAATGTCCTCCAAAGCTCATTCCCCATAAAATCTTGTTTCTCACATATTGAAGTCCTCGTCCACGTGAGGAATTTAAATTACTCTCTGTCAAAGAATAATTAAACCAGTTTTTTGATGCCATAAACACATTTCAGAAAAAGAAGGAAAAGAGATGAAGACGCCAAATATTCTTCTTCTTCTGTTACGGTTCAGCAGACGGAGAGTCCAAATGTGTTTTACGTCTTTAACTGTCAGAAGTCGTAGTTTTTGTGTATTTATTTGTCTCACCTCCTACTTTTAAATTATTAATTACTAATTATTAAATCAACATCATGTCATCACAGATAAGTTTGACCAGTTCTGGGCCATAAACAGGAAGCTGATGGAATATCCCACCGAGGACGGAGGCTTCAGATACATCCCCTTCAGGATATACCAGGTAACACACACACACACACACACACACACACACACACACACACACACACACACCCCTGCTTCTTTGTGCGTCCTGAAATGATTTGATCCCAAACTTTTTTCTTCCAAAAATGTAAATATGTCCAAAAGAAATGCCAAATTAGTATTAAAATATGAATCTGTCAACAATTATTATTTTAATGTCTTAGCATTGTATCCATCCATCATCACAAAGTCCTGTTATACATGGAACTATATGCTGCACCACACATTATTATTGGTTTAATAAGGAACACAGTTTTATATGATATGTAATAGGGGGTCCCTCCACCGGGTCCCTACAGGCCTTTGGGGTCCTTGGCCTGAAAAAGTTGAAGACCTCTGGTCTAAAAGAACAGTTGATTCTCTGCACTAAAGCTGAAGTTCCCCCGTCGGCCAGTAGAGGTCGCCAGGCGACTGTGTGAAAGTCTGGTGCAGGAAAAGCCCCTCCAACCATCATTCAGGACCCGTCCTGTCCTTCTACGTTTTAAAAACCCCGGCAGTCATTCCTGTTCATCATATGAACCATGGTGGTAAACACTGCCGCTCCCTGGCACCCACACACACACACACACACACACACACACACACACACACACCTGCAGATACTCAGATATCACTTAAAAACAAAAACATTTCACCACTTGTTAGTTTTCCATGTTGTGAAACCGACATGACCTTTTCTTGACTTATTAATCACCGGAATAGAAGCTAAATCAAAGTGTTGTGTTACATAAGAGATAATAACCCTTTATTCTACCATCATCATCATCATCATCATCATCATCATCATCATAGCCGCCCTCAATCTTCATGAGTCACTTTTTCTTTCCACCTTGGCGTAGAACGAAAGAGATGAATGGAAGCGAGCTTCATAGTTTGATCAGATATTCACCCGATGTTTAAGAGAAATCGCTGCGTCTTTGTTCCAACGGGGCGACGAATGCCTGAACGAGGCCGAGGTTGTTCTCCTGGACATCCGATACGTGTGTTTGTGTTTAATTCCACTGAAGTGAGTTCAGCGTTGGGGTTGTGGAGGCGTTACGCAGACAGCAACGCGGCCTCGGGTCGGCTGTTCCCGCCAAGCCTCCGCTAGCTTCACCCTGACTCAGGTGAAAATTCCCTTTTCACAGGACAAAAAAAGGAAAGACGTGCGGATGAATAAGCGACTGATTCTCGGCTGGAAAACATTAGCAGCCTGCGAAGCCAGACAGCGGGGGGGGAGTGCCACGAGTCGAGTGTCGGGGGTGGAGGGGGGTTTCTATGCAGATCAGGGGGAAAATTAATTTCTCAACTTCCATGGTTTTTGGAAAGATTCAGGATTCCCACAGAATGACTGAAGGTTTTATTTATGTGGGAATAATGTGCAGCAGCAGTAATTAAACACGCGTTGAAGTCATTTTAATCCAGTTGGACACTGAGAAGTCCCGTCCAGGCGAAGACATGGAAACATCTGGATCTTTGCAGCACAAACATGTTGACGGTCGGCTCCGAGCCTCGTGGCTGGACGTGCACGAAGCCTTGGATCTGGAATCGCAGCGAACAGAAACGAGGGCCTCCGACGGGCTGGAGACGCTCTGCCTGTCGGGACACGCCGGGGACGATCACGCAGGAGGGCGAGAGCCGAGAATAGATCGGGAGTCAGCGTGTGAAACAAAGAGATGTGTACAACGGGGAAACTTTACTCGCGTCATCATATCTGCGGTGATTGTCGTGATTTATCACGAAGCGTGTCACGTTGCTAATGAGACCTGCTGGGTTTCACATGTGGCTGCGTTTTTACGGCGGCGAGGGCGGGAAGTCTCAGGCTGTCAATCAACAGTCGCCTGCTTTGCATGAAATCCCCCCAAAAAACCCATAAAGGCTTTTTTGTTTTTACTTTCACATCTTCGGGTGCGTAAATAAACCCTTTTTTTACACTTGGACAAAAACATTCTTGTGTCTGGTTATAAAACGGGACTCGTTTAAAGTGGTCGGCTGAAACACGCAGTCTCACCAGCGCTCGCCGCCCCCGCAGACGTTGCACTTGTTACAGCCGTGAGGAAACCCAGCTCCAGTTTTGGGTGTTTTTCATGGCTGAATTGAAAGTTTCCACGATCATTTATGAGCCCCCGGGGTTGGTTTCACCATAATTGGAGCATCAAAGCGGGTTACAAGCTCGCTGTGTGATTTACAAACGTATCGGGAGAGAATAAGCATCATTCCTCAAAAGTCTGGAGTGTTTTTTAGGGGACGGTGTGGTTTCCAAACGGTAAAATTCATCCACTGCCGAGACAGAAGGCAACGTAGTGGTGAAAGTCATGATTTTAACTTCTTTCATCGTCCCAAAAGTGCCTCATGAGGGTCCACGGGAGATTTAAAATGTGTTAATAGTGACAATATCTTGATATTAGTGATGATATCACATGAACAAACAAGTTCAGTTCTTTGAAAAGTTCCCTAAACATTTAGAAACCCTGCAGAGATCATCGTCGTCTTCAGGAGAACATCCAGTGTTTTGTTAGCGAGAGTTTCTGTGACAAGACGAAACACGATGAAACAAAAACCTTGAAAAAGACTTGAAGGAGAAAGAAAAAAGAAAATAGATTGAAGAGATGAAGAAAAAGAAAAAAAAAGTTGCAGAACAAAGCTGTTTGGCATTCTGGAGTCAGTGTGGTGACTTAACAGGAGACGGATTTACAGAGAGGAAAGATCCCCCCTCCCACACACACACACACACACACACACACACACACACACACACACATGCTCAGAGTCCTTCAAAGCCAGATTGTGGTCTTTAGTGTAAATAACGTGTGCTGTGTTTGATGCAGACAGAATTAATGACAACACTCGGTCCAAATAACAGAGGGCTCATTTCCGTCTGGCCTGCTGTCCTCATGCATACAAGACACCTCACGGGCATGGACGACACATTTCTGTGTGTGTGTGTGTGTGTGTGTGTGTGTGTGTGTGTGTGTGTGTGTGTGTGTGTGTGTGTGTGTGTGTGTGTGTGTGTGTGTGTGTGTGTGTGTGTGTGTGTGTGTGTGTGTGTGTGTGTGTGTGTGTGTGTGTGTGTGTGCGTGCGTGTGTGTGCCCTACGTCCCGACAGTTAAATACTCTTTAAATTAGCCTGATTTATATGAATTCCTATTTATATCAATGAGATTGAGATCAACAACTTTGAATCTTTTTTATGTCATCGACACAACAAAAATAATAATAATACATTTTAGTTTTATAAAAGGAAAAGGGAGAAAAAAATCAAAAACAAGACGAAACGACAAACCTGTGCCGTTTATTGTCACGGCACACTTTTTGTCATTTGCTTCCACTTTTACTTCCATTTTTAAACTTGAACTTTGAACTCTGTGTGTGCGTTTGCTTCCACACATTCGTCGGTCTCACATCCGTCTTTGTCGTGTGTGTGTGTGTGTGTGTGTGTGTGTGTGTGTGTGTGTGTGTGTGTGTGTGTGTGTGTGTGTGTGTGTGTGTGTGTGTGTGTGTCGCCGCCCCCCCTGGGTGCTGCCGGGGCATCTTCCTGCTCCAGTGGCGACACCGCCACTCTGTGATTCAACAAAGAGCCCCGAGGGGGGAGCCGACCCGTCTCGCTGTGCGGAAAGTGAAAATTACTATCCTCCTTCTTTTCTTTTTTTTTTTTTTTTTTAAAGACTGCTTACGTTGTTGCTCTGCAGGTATACACCTCTCTGTTCCCACTGGGTGACTCAGCTCTTACTCATGAACCCGCGGTGCGGGAGCAGGCGGCCCACCTCCAGCCGCCGCCGTGCCGCCGCCGTCGAAGCTGCCGGCTTCTAAGAATGCAGGTTTACTGCCTCCCCCAGATCGGGTGTAATGGTCCGGCCGAGACGAGGGGGGAGCTGGTGACTACACAGGCGCTTACAAAACAAGGGAATGCTGGAAACGGTTGATGCCACAGGCAACAGGTGATGTTCCTGTTGTAGCGGAGGAAGAATGCTGCTGCAGCCGCCGCCGGGACAGTAATGGTGTCTGGCAGGACCGTGACTGTCAGTGGAAAACCTGTAGGTTGTGTAATGAGTCCGCTGCTGCCAAGAAGCTTCCAGGCTTCCAGGCGAGAAGGTTTTATGTTGTGGTGTTGGCAGAGTGGGCCGGTCTGTGCATCATCATGCAGAGTCAGATACGATCGCTAATTAAGAACACATCCTCGGTTTGTTGCGTTATCGCCTTCGACAGTCACACATGTTCCACCTCATCCCTCGTCAGTCACATGGTTTAGGTTTAGGACTGTCTGTGGTCCCCCAGAGGTCTACGATAGTCCACATTAGTCCAGAGACCAGACCGGACTATGTGGAGAAACCAGAGACTGTCTGTGGTCCAAACAACAAGGTCTCTGCCGCATTTATGTCTAGATGACCTTATTTGGAGTGTTGACGGAGCAGCTACAATGTTAGCGTAGCCTAGCACCCATCAACCAGACTCCATTCAGAAAACCAGCGTTTTAACAGTAGTTATCTTGTGGTCTTGCAGACAGACCTAACAAAGCATGACTCAGCACTTTTTACTGATCACCATCATTATGGAGTTATTTCAGCATCCTTTTCATCTGGTTATTGATATTAAATCACAGATAAATACTTTATTCTGGGTTCCCCACGCTGTGGTGAACCAGCCCACGTGGGTCTTGCTGGATCCAGAGAATCCAGCTTGGTGAAATCCACGAGCACCTCTGGATGATGTCATGAGGAACCCACACAAGACGGGGTCTGGGTTCCTGGTGGATCTCGGACTTCAACATGTACAAAGCAGCAGTAGTGGTGATTTCAGCCGTGATGGAGGAGACCTGGTTGGGGTCTACGTAGAGGAGACCTGGTTGGGGGTCTACGTGGAGGAGACCTGGTTGGGGTCTACGTAGACCTGGTTGGGGTATACGTAGGAGACCTGGTTGGGGTCTACGTGGAGGAGACCTGGTTGGGGTCTACGTAGACCTGGTTGGGGTATACGTAGAGGAGACCTGGTTGGGGTCTACGTAGACCTTGTTGGGGTCTACGTAGAGGAGACCTGGTTGGGGTCTACGTAGAGGAGACCTGGTTGGGGTCTACATGGAAGGAAATACAGCTGAATAGTATTAATTGTGTGTCTAAATATAAAACATAGATGAACATTCATTAAAATGAGCCTCAGTAGGTTAGACAACCACGTGACGACTTTAGAAAACTTTTCTGATGAATGTCGCCGTGCGAGGGATCAAGCTGGCGTGCAACACTCGCCATGAATAATTGAGAGCTCGGTTGGGTTTCCTACGATGGCGTTTCTCCTCCTCCGCAGGTGTGCGTTTCAACTTCTGAGAAAATGAAGGTTGGAATTTTAATTTAGGAATGGACGTCTCGGAGTTCAGTGGAAACGCTTTCTCGATTCTCGGAAACTTCATATTGATGGACGCCGCCCCCCCGTCCTTTGTTTTACCCTCAATTAGGCGGATTGAATCCCCTCCCATCAATTAGCCGACGTCTTGAGTTCCTCTGCTCTTTTCACTCGGCGTCTCTTCTCACCCTAATGACACCTCGCTGTCTTTGTGGCGCCGTGTGCCGGCGTGCCAGCTAAGGTGTCACCACGCCAGCTGAAAAGAAAGTGTCTCCAATCCGAGCAGCTTCCCCCTCCCGAGGGATCGATACCGCCTCCTTTGTACGGCGAGCAGCTCAATTATTCACGGCCCGGCTGTTTAAAAATGCAACGAAGTCGCTGTCACTTAGCACACTCTCTCCGCTCGCCGATGATCCCCGCACGAAAACGCCGCGCTTCCTGTCAGTGACTCAGTGTTTCTGTGAAACCCGAGCGCCGTCTTCACGCCTCCCTCGCCACCTTCCTCTTGCTGGTTTCGCACCCCGGCCCGCGGCGTTCGGTTACCGCTCGGACACTCGATCCCCGTCCTCGCCGGTTTCCTTTTCACGGATCCATGATTGGTCAGATCATGTCTCACCCTCAGGTGTCGGCCGTCTCTCCCTCGGAGGGTTAGTTCCCGTTGTTTCACACCTGCGGAGCGTCTCAGGTACAAACCACGGAGCCCACTTCATTGTGTGGAATTTAATTCACTTGTTAGCTGTTTTTCTATTCGTTTCCATCAATGAAAACCTGTTGAGAAGGTTTTGAGATCGTCCCACTCCTCTTCCTCTGGTTCCACTCATTAACTCCTCATCAGTAACGCAAACGACCAGTTAAAGTCATCCCCTGTTGAAAATGTTCATCTCCTCGACCCTTCATCCCCTCCTCTCCTCGTCTCCTCCTCCCCTCCCCTCCTCTCCTCGACCCTTCATCCCCTCCTCGTCTCCTTTCTCCTTCTCTCCTCTTCCCCTCATCTCCTCCTCCCCTCCTCTCCCTGTCTCCCTCTCTCCTCCTCCCCTCCTCTCCTTGTCTCCTCCGCTACTTGTCTCCCTCTCTCCTCGTCTCCCTCTCTCCTCCTCCCCTCCTCTCCTCGTCCCATTTTCACTTTCTCTCCTCTTCCCCTCATCTCCTCCTCTCCTCCTCCCCTCCTCTCCTTCTCTCCTCGTCTCCTCATCTCCTCGTCTCCTCCTCCCCTCCTCGTCTCCTTTTCTCCTTCTCTCCTCTTCCCCTCATCTCCTCCTCCTCTCCTCCTCTCCTTGTCTCCCTCTCTCCTCGTCTCCCTCTCTCCTCCTCCCCTCCTGTCCTTGTCTCCCTCTCTCCTCGTCTCCCTCTCTCCTCCTCCCCTCCTCTCCTTGTCTCCTCCTCTCCTTGTCTCCCTCTCTCCTCGTCTCCCTCTCTCCTCCTCCCCTCCTCTCCTCGTCCCATTTTCACTTTCTCTCCTCTTCCCCTCGTCTCCTCCTCCCCTCCTCTCCTCGTCTCCCTCGTCTCCTTGTCTCCTCGCCTCCTCGTCTCTTTCACTCCTTGTCTCCCTTTCTCCTCATCTCCTCGTCTCCTCGTCTCCTCGTCTCCTGCCCTCAGGACACGGATCAGCCAGTAAACCATATCCACTGAATTTTTAACGGTGAAGTGACAGCGAGACGCCACAGAACAAACCTGCTGACACATCAGAATCAGGTTCATGAACTGGACTGACAGGAGGTTGAGTGGACCCCACCCCCCCACCCGGACCAGCTCTGGACCCAGTCTACTGGTTTCCAGCTTGAACCAGCCCTGAACCAGTCTGGCGGTGGTTTCCCACCATGTTCCCGCTCACACATGGAATGTTTTAGCTGCAGATCAGAGATCAGTCACGGCGATGATCGCTGCACACGTCACATTTGTTTAGCCGTCCCTTCTTAGACAGTTTACATTTTTTAGGCATTCAGCGGTCGCCGTCACCCGGAGTGAGCTGCGTGTTGGTCAGCGGTAGGATATGCTTCGGTTCCTAGATCACCGCCACGATAAGTAATGAAGTGGGGAGGTCAAAGGTCAGCACCGCGTCACCACGGGAGCATTTCTCTCACTGTAGTGTAGACTGTAGAGTGCTTCAGAGAGCCATGAATGCATCCAAAACATGGATATTTGGACATATTTACATTTTTGGAAGAAAAAAAGTTTGTGATCAAATCATTTGGTGGACCCCCTGCAGTAGCTCTAGGGACCCATGAGGGGTCCCGGACCCCAGGTTGAAGATCTAAGATTAAAGTGGAACATTTCCAAGAAAAATCTTGCAAATTACGGGAGAAAAATGAAATATTTCCCGAGAAATTATGTAATTCCTTCTCATTTATTGAAGCACTTTGTACCTTCAAAATAAAAGCATCTGTATGTTAAGAATATAAATATTTGATGCTCCGTGTGTTAATCCGTGTAGAAGCTTTTCCTGCCAAGTGGATTCTTAAGCGGCAGTTAATGGTTTCCAGACGGGTTCTGATCAGTGAAACATGGCAGCTGTAACATCTGCAACATCTGTCCAAATGCTGCAGATTGCTAAACATCGCATTCTGAGCCGTCGGGCTCATCAAAGCAGCAGACGGCCGATTCTCAGCGATTTCGTGCAGACTCTGGACATCGCCGTCACATTTACTGGATGTTTTGTTTTGCTTGTGTTCAGCGATTCCTAGAATGGAGGTCACATGTCTGATGAGTAAATGATTAAAATCCCAACGGCTTCACCGTTACATCAGACGGGAGTTTGACGGAACATGTCGATGTAACTCAAACAGAGTTACAGCCTCTTTATCTTCTGTGCTGCGACATATTTGCAGGTGAAGCAGAATATTTGAGCGACCTGCTGCTCCAAAAAGCATTTAAATCAAATCCTTAGCATTTGATTGGACCGCTAGAAAGTGGGCGGAGTTAGACTGATGACGCAATGACCATATTTGTTTCTCAACTAAATGTCAAATGATTCCAGTTTGTTTTTGGTGTATTTATATCATAATTTTGCCATGAGTTTTTTTTCCCATCATGCCACGTCCAGTCACGATTGGTTGAAATGGGTCGGTACTAGTGACATCATCACACTGTGATTGTTTATTTGTTCCAGGCGATGAGCGACAGGCCGTTCATCCAGAGACTGTTTCGTCCCGTTTCACCTGAAGGCAACGCACACACACTCGGCGACCTGTTGAGGGAGATGTGCCCGGCGGCTTTACACGGCGAAGGTAGATCACACACACACACATGCACACTCTCTCACACACACACACACACACACACACACACACACTCTCTCTCACACGCACACACACACGCACACACACACACACACACACACACACGCACACGCACCCACACACACACACACACGCACACACACACACACGCACACACACACACTCACACACACACACACACACACACACACACACACACACACTCACACACACTCACACTCACACACACACACTGACAAGGAGGGCCAAAGTGCTTCTTCTTCTTCTTTTTCATGAGAGTGAACAGCATTTTCTTTAGTATCTCCTACTTTAATTATAATAATAGTATTTATGTATAATACTCAAATATCATTTAGAGTTTTTAGTCCTTGGCCCACTTTAAGAGGACCACAAGAGGCTCAGTCCTGCTTCTGGGCCACTTCAGTCCTGGTCCACGCTGTGGTTCTTCTTCTTCTTAGTTTTGCTTCCTCACTTTGTCCCTTTATTCCCTCTAAGACATCTACTTCATTTTCATGTGAAAACATCTGGGTTTATTCAAGTTTCTCTCCGTCAAACAACAAAACAAACCGACCGACTAATAATATTCCTATAATGTAACAACAAGTATATAATATATATGTGAGTAATATGTGAGTGAACGTGTGCAGCAGCAGCTCTGTGATCTCGTAGCATCGAGCTGCAGCTGCTGTGAGGGGGGGGTGAGGATGAGGGGGGGCGAGCGGCAGTCTAAACAGACGTGTCTGCAGAGGAGAGAGAGAGGAAGTAGATAAGGAGACAATAGTGTGTTGGGACAGTCGACCCGCAGGAGGCTCACCTGCACGGGGGGAGCAGAACCATTAACACCCCCCTCCTCCTCCTCCTCCTCCTCCTCCTCCTCCTCCTCCTCCTCCAACACTGTGAATATGACCAACACTGATGTCCAGTAGTGCAGGTGGATTAAATGACATCCAGGCAGCAGGTTTCTGGTTCTGGTCTCTTCATCTCTGCACATTCAGACTTTATTTGAACGGCCTTTACACTTGAATTTTAGTGTGGTGTTTTCAAGGTTTGAAAAGTGCTTGGATTTAGAATAAAGTGCTTGAAAGTGCTTGAAATGTGTGTTGTATGTGATGACATATATGATAGAACAGAGAAAGGAAGATCTCCATATTTGAGGGACTAAAAACAGCATTTTCTGACATTTCTTTATGAAAAATGACTTTTGATGATGAACAGATGATGAAAATAGTTGGTGATTATATTTCTGTGGATCTGTTAGTGGAATTAGTTTTCCTTTCATTTGTGGTCCTTCTGTAAAAAGCTGTCTCCAAACATCATGTTGGTTGTTTAGAGGACAATAACATCTCATTTAATGTGATGAACAAGTGACATAATAAGTAGACTGAATACTGAGGATTGGACTGATACAAATATGTAGTTTACCACAGCTGGAAGGTGCTGGAAAAGCATGGAAATGCACCTTGAAATGCTTGGAAAGTGCTTGGGTGCAGGTTGAAGTAAATGCTCCAAATGAGTAGGTGTGATATTTGTAGGCATCAGTACAAGTCTTTGCAGCCTCTTGTTTTTGGCTTCAGCATGAATGAGATGAGATAACGAGAGGAACGAAAGAACGATAACAGCTGCCAACGTCTCGGATGCTGTTGGATAACTCTTCGGATGGTGTTTCTGCTACTAATCCACTCCAGCTGATAGAAATCAAACCAAGTGTGCAGCTTCTTTCTTGGTCGTGTGCAGACGGAGAATCCTGAGACCCGTCCTCCTCTTTGATCCTCTATCTCTTCCTCTCTCAGGTGTAGTCTTCACCATCTTCCCCGTCTGCTGCTCACATCTTTCATGTCTTTGACGTTTAAATCCCCCCCCCCCCACATCCCCGTGGAGCCTGCCTGCCTGCCTGACTGATCAAGGTGAAAGTGGCCCTTTTGTCTCCCGTCGTTTGTTTGGTTTCCTCCTCTTCCTCAGATGGCAGATGAGTCCGATGATAGCCGGAGATTATGGCGGCGTGTTTGGATTAGGGAGAGCGGGACGGGCGGGTTCAGGGATGGGCGCGGCGGCGGCGGCGTTGCTAAGGGGAGGAGGGGTGGGGGGGTTCAGAGGACTTCTGACGTGTAACAAAAGGGAAATCTGGAATTCTCTGATGTTTTTGACATCAAATAAGCAGGTTTTTCATACAATCCTCTGCTGTGTTGTGTCTGAGAGGATCGGCCATGACCAGGGCCGGCTCGATCTAAGTGGAAGAAAGACAGGGGGGGGGATTCCCACATCTTCCTCAGTAGCGTGACCTGCCGAGCGGCGGTCAGCTCTGACGTCTGCCTCAGCCGACTCATGGGTTTTGTGTTTTGGAGCCAGGTGTGTTATTGAGCAACGTTGGGGTGGAAATCACAAACTGCTGCCGTCCTCACATGACGTGTAGGGACAGACGCTTCTCAGAAGCTTTGTTGTTTTCATGTCAGGTTTTTATCGGTGGTGATCACGATGAGCCCACGCACTGACTGTTGTCTGGGAGTAATCCGAGGAAACCCCCCACCCCATCTGAACCACACCCCAACCCGTCCCTCCTGTTTTTGAGTGACAAATCCTCCTCCTCCTCTTCCTCCTCCCACGTTCCCCGCCCGTCTCACTCACATCTGTGGTACAGCCCACGCGCTATGGGATCCCCATGCAGCCTGCATCAGGAGCCAATACAGCGCTGATCAAACGGGGCGGCTCACTTCAGAGGAGGGGCGGGGGGGGGTTTCAGTGGCTGTTTTGATACAGCAGATAGTGGCCCATGTTTCGTGTGTGCAGGCGTGTGAGATGTTCAAGAGTAAGGGGAATTCAGAGCGCCGCGATGCTCGGTGGCGTTGCGTCGATTAAAAAATGTTCTCAGTCTTTCCTTTTTAATTCCATCTGAACGAACGCAGCGAGACCGAAACTGAGACTGAAACAATGAAGTCAAATCTAATAAAAAATCCACTTTAAAATCAAATATGATATGAAAGTGACCAGCGAAGTGTTGATGAAGGTTTCATGCTGTGTTGTGTTTGACAGGCCGATGGCTTCTAATGTCTAGTTGTTAGTTTTGTTCTTTGGACTTTTATTTTGTAGTTTGTGGCGGTTGCGGTCTCCTAAAATAGTGTTCGGCTTCGCTTGGCCGACAAAACATGCCGTCTTGGCCGGCGCTCCTGTACGACTCAACCACAGTGTGTGTGTGGTTGTGTGTGTGTGTGTGTGTGTGTGTGTGTGTGTGTGTGTGTGTGTGTGTGTGTGTGTGTGTGTGTGTGTGTGTGTGTGTGTGTGTCTGTGTGTGTGTGTGTGTGTGTGTGTGTGTGTGTGTCTGTGTTTCAGCTGCTGATCTCTAATAAGCAACGATCAATTACGTTTATAATCACATTTTATTCATGTTTAATCATTTCATCTAAACCCTCGAAGAGACACATTTGTTCTGAGAGGGGTTTTTTTGTCCAGCGGCAGGTCAAAGGTCACAGTATCGACGTGTTATCAAAGATTACACATTACAAGCTCCACCAATGGTTCAAAATGGTGCAGCTTCCTGTCTCCTGAGTGGGTGTGGTCATGGCGTGTGGTCATGGCGTGTGGAAGTGTTGTGAACATCGACCAGATGGATGAAAAGTTTATTTTTTTAATTGTGAACCGTCTCTTGTACGGCGGCGTATCGGGGCCGCTGTAGGAAAAAAAAAAAACCAAGCGCGAGAGGGGGGCAATAATCCGAGGAAAAACAGTGGCAAATGTACGAGTTTATAAATATATATAGCTGATATAATCAATTTGCTTGGTTCCGCTAATGCCAGATGTTTGCTGTTGCTATGACGACAAGTGTAAGCTACCACTAGCATCTAAGCCCAACCGTCCCGATCAATAAACACCCATAAGATGACAATTTGTCCTCATATAAATAAAACCAACAACAAGCATCAACATCATCACCCTAAGGACCTTAACGAGGCGTTGTCACACGTTGGGATGATTTTATTAGAAACATAAACGTTCATTCATGGGACGTTAAAAACTCACAAATTTGCCACTTTATTTCTCTGAATATTAAACTAAAAGCTCAACGATACTCGACTGTTCTGACGGCAACCGATAACGAGGCGTTTAATGCAGGAATTCATTTAGATGAAAACACGACATATAATAACAGACGAGCTGCCAGTTATTCGTTCTTTCGGCCTTTTTCTCATCGTGTGTGTGTGTGTGTGTCTGTGTGTGTGTTTGTGGGCGTGGCTCAGTGTGAATTTCCCCTGTTTCTCATAGTGAGAATGTAATAACACACCAACTCCGCCCACATCTGCCTGCTGTTGCCAGGCTAAAGGTTAAAGATGGGTAAGAGATGGTGTGTGTGGGTGTGTGTGTGTGTGTGTGTGTGTGTGTGTGTGTGTGTGTGTGTGAGAACCAGAGAAAGTGTATTCTCATTATTGCTGACACAAAGGCGGGTTCACACCTTTTACTTTCTGTGATTCATTTCATTAATATTTATTTGATCACCGTGTTAATCATCTTTTTGTCCGTTAAAGGTTCTCAAGCAACTTCACACTCGTCTTTCCCCTGAAAAGCTGCTTACAAGTGAATATAACATATATAACAGTACAAAAGCATCTGCTAAATGTTAATGTACATTTTTTAAAGTGGTGCTGAAATCTGCAAGTAATACAATAAATTGTAGTAACAATAAAACATTACGAAAATGAAGGCTGATTATATTCAGCTTTTGGTTAATACTGTCATTATTTTGAATGAGATGATGGAAAATAAAAAAATATATAATGTACAATAAACAAAGAGAACAGCTGCAGATTGTCCCTCAAAATGATTTAAATAATATATATATATTAAATGTAAATATTTCTGCTATTTTTGCTGTATCGATTTATTTTTTTGTACATCTGATTTGTTTAGTTATAATTCATATTAATACAAAAAAATACCCAAACATTGTAATGCAATGTAATATAATATTACTGATGATAATTATTGAGTGGCTGATAATAATCACACTTTTCATTTCAAGCGGTTATTTATTCTTTGAAAGAATCTCTGAGGTTTCCCTCATTTGCAAAGAGATGACAGATAATAAACACAAATACGCGTCGACACACACAGTTCCATGTGGTCGGCTCCACTTTGACTTCCTCTCCATTCAGTGACTTTAATAAACCTCCGACGTGAAAGAAGCCGACTCCCTCCCGTTGTTCTTCGGGCTTGTGGCTCCGTGGTTTTAACAGCAGAGCAACAACACAAACACCACGGCTGCTCGGTAACTCTGCGTGGCCTCGACCTTTGCCGTGACCTTCAACATCCCTGCTGCACAAACAAACTCACAATTTATTTCAATCAAATCCACTTTTCACATTCACCTTTTTTTTAAATCCTCCTGCAGAAACTAATCCACATCCATGTGATGTCTCCCTCATTAACGTCTAAATGCAGCTGTTAAATATGTAATCATCACAGTTTATCACCGCAGCCTGAATGAGCACATCTGTGCTGGGAAGAAGGAGAAAACCTTTCTCGTGAGTTTCCCGACATCAGTTTCGTGCTCGCTGCCATCAGCAGGTGTCGGGCGGAGCCGGCGTCGGTTAGCGCTCTGCATCAACCGCCCTCCTGATATTACGTGGAGCTAAATGTCATTTAACAAGCACAACCTGCGTGTGTGTAGGTGTGTGTGTGTTTGTGTGTGTTTGTGTGTGTGAGGTCAAGCGTGATTGACAGAAACTTCTCACGCACACAGAACATCCTGATTATATAATTATAAGTGGTTATAATCAGCCAGAATCCGTTTTAAAGGATTTAAACATCAACTAAGAACAAACTGCATGACCTGTATTTTCACCTTCCGGCTCATATTTAACAACATATTTATTTTGAAACGGATGTGAGATAAGTTGTAAGTTTGCTAACGGAGTAACGTGGAAACATTAATTATTCATGCCATTAAAATACCACCAAAGGTGGATATTTAGTTTTGTAGAAGATGGAAACGTTTACTTAACTCACGCTAAGATTAATTAACATAAACAGAAAATGTCAAAATATGCTTTAATGTTTAAGAGCATGAAGGAAAAACAATTATATTTATACATATATAGAGAGGACAACTGAATCTGATTATTGATCAAACAAAATCACAGTAATATTGGAGGTAAATTATAGAATTTTACTGTTAATTTATTAAAGCATACATATTTTATTATTTATTGTTTTTTAGGACATTTTATAAGCATTTTGCTTCCGTTTGCTCTTTCTCAATGTATTTGATTTCTGGATTAATCTGATTTATGTTTGTATTTCTTTTTCTTTTACACAATATTGAATGCTTGAGATAAATAAATACATTAAAGTTAAATTGAATACAAATATGTAAAAATAACCGAATATTACCTTTGAAGATGTGTTGAACAGATATCAGGCTCTTAATGACGTTTACAAGCAGCATTTTAAATATTTAAAGCTCTTAAACATTTAGCGGTTCCTTCAGCCATGTTGAATTTATTATTATGATTATTTTTTATTTTCTAAAACTTTCTATTAAACCGTGTATTTGATAGAAACGAGGAGAACCAGGTTTGGGGGGTGAGAACCTGATCCAGGACTGTTTAAAGGGTCCATGCTAGTCCAGAGGTTTAGGGCTGAACCTCCACAGAGCCGGCTTAGAAAAAGAGAGGCTGAGACCGGATCCTACATATCCCATAATGCAACTCTGTTTAACTTCCTCTACATTCTCTCTGGAAACCCCTCGACTCCAGATGGTCGAAAAGGTCGCTGATCGGAATTCGATTCGCGGGCGCCGCCACTCAGCGGTGGGCGGAGCCAGTCACAGGACGCTGTCTCACTCACACACACACACACACACACACACACACACACACACACACACACACACCAAACGACAAACGACAGATCTGTCAGAGTGAGAGTTGAAAATTCATAATCCTGTCGAACGATGAACAAACACTCAACCGTTGCTCTGCTCGGCGCCTGAGCGGCGGCGGCGCTGACTCTGGTACTTCCTCTTCTTCGTCTCGGTGGTTTGACTGCAGCGTCTGATGTGGTCTCTCTCACCTCACCAGATCTTTTCCTCTTTGCTCCCTCCATCTTGGTCTTTTTGTCTTCTCTCTCTTTCTTTTTCTGTCTTTCCTCATCTTCCACTTTTCTCTTCAGGTGCGATCTCCTCCCATCCTCCCATCCTTCCTCTCTTTTTCTTCTTTCCTTCCCTCTGCTGTTTTTTAACTGACTCATTCCCCTCGTTTCCTCCACCCTGAACCCTGAACCCTGAACCCTGAACCCTGCACCTTCTGCTAAGTCTCATGAACATCTGGCTGATAGTTTTTCTGCTCACAAACAAGCCAAGAGTCAGGCCTTCCAGTGATTATTATTATTGTGTTTATTGTTATGATTATTGATAACCCTTCTGTCCCGGCAGGTGAGCGGAAGCGTTACCAGCTGGTGATCCACGGCATCGAACCGCTGCTGGAGACGCCTCTGCAGTGGCTCAGCGAGCACCTCAGCCACCCGGACAACTTCCTGCACATCTGCGTCATCCCCGTCCCCTCCGACTGAGGCCGCGCCCACCACGCCTCACTGTCGCCATGACGACCAGCCGACCCCCGCCAGCCAGCCAGCCGGCTGAAGCGGCAGAGTGGCAGAACCTCTGAGACTAACGGACTCCTTAACGAGAAGGAGAATGTTATTGATAAAGAACTAAATATGTGGAGGAGGAGTTTCACACACCTCCTTCATCGACACTCCTGCCATCACTCCTCCTCCTCCTCCTCCTCACCTTCAGAAAACATCCTCTGCTCCCTCTTCAGGTGAAGAGGTGGTTTCTACGAGAGGAGAGGAGGCCAACGGATCCCTCCTTTACCCATCCTGTCACAGCTCCTCCTCCTCCGCCTCCTCCTCCTCGTCTAGATGAAGACTGTCCTGTTGACAGGGAGATACGATTGTTTGGGATGTGGGAGGAGGCGTGTCCGGTCCTGCTGAAGTTGCCTTAGTTACCACGTTGATGCATTTTCATCGCCGTCCTCGTCACAGAAACTAAAACCCCCGGAAACAAACGAACTTCATCGTCTCCTCCAGAACGTCGCCGGGAACTTCTTGAACTTTCAGCCAAGGAAGAGGAGCAGCTGCTCTCCACCGATCCCAGAACACCTGAGCTCTGGTCTGGACTCTGGTCCTACTGTCGACACGAGCGTCTCACTTTTTCTAAATTACTTGAAAAAAGCAACTTAACGGGCAGACATCGAGGGCAGAATTAGCTTTTTTTTTCATTTTCTTCTTTCTTTCCATCTTCACCTTCAAATTGAAACTTATTTTCATCACTGAAATAAACTGCAACTAATAATGAACTAATAACGTTTATGGGATTTTACAACCGACGGGTGAAGAAAACGGGTGTTTTGATGTTTTCACAGGATATTTTTATGAGACTAAAACAAAAAAGGGGGATCATCGGTGAAAAAATGTGTTTTCAGTGGCAGGTGTTGATTTCTGTGAGATTTCGAGTCTCGTCGTCTGCAGCCAAACGAGCGTCTGGTTCGGTTTAACTCGAGACTGTGATAACGAGAGTGTGGCGAGACCAGCATCGAGTCTGCAGACGGCCGTGTGACATCATGACGTCGCACGGCTTCCATCGTCAGACTTTGAGTTTGTGGACAGAAACAATAACGAGCGGGCGGATTTGTGACCAGCTGAGAACTCTCGTTATTAATCACGGTGGTTTTTGATCACAGTTTGCATCATATATCAGCTTCTTGTCTTCTTTTTTTTTTTACTGAAATAAAATTACACTCAAAGCATCGACTGTCACTGTTACCGAGAATGACTTCAAATAAAAGTGAGTTGAGTCAAAGATCTGATTGTCAGATAATTATTAAAAAAAACCTTCACATTATGTCATAGAACATATTTCACAGCAGAACTCCGAATTTCACTATTAGACGTCTGAAGAACCGAACGGTTTCTACGTTCCGGGTGAAATTATTAGATGATGATTCAATGACTCAGCAACTCAACCGCTGACTCAGCAACTCAACCGCTTTCCTCCTCGTCGTTTAAATGAATCATTTAGAATAAATAAGGTCTCAGCCTTAAATAGTATGGCATTAATATAATATTATTTAAACATGATTATATTTATTTAAACATTATTGATTTACAAATATTCAATTCATTTGAAATGTTATTGATTTTAAAACCATTTTATTTAGATTACTTATTAATGACTATATTAATTTTAAAATGATTGATTTAAAAAAAATAATTTAAAATTTAATTGATTTGAGAATTATTTTATTGATCTATAAATAATTCTTTTTTCTAAATGACTAAAATGATTGATTTAAATATATTCAATTTTAAAAATGATTGTATTGATTTTTTAAGGATTTTATAGATGTATAAATAATTATATTCATTTATAAATTAATGATTGATTTTTTAAATATTTCATTGATTTGTAATGTATTGATTTAATATTTTATTGATTCAAATAATAATAATAAATATTCTGGAGATCAGAGCTGCGTTCACGTCGATAGTTGGGCTTCGTGTCTCGGGTACGGCTGCACGTTGAGCAGAGAGTGGGCTTCCTTCCCCTCCGGCGTTTCACCCTCGTCTCACTTTATCCGTCTCATAAAGAACATCTCACTCTGACACTCGGCCTCCCTCTCTCTCTTCATCTCTCCTGGTTAATTATCTGTTGGCATTCCACCCGCTACTAATGAGACCACTAAACTGTGCTGTCAGACAGGCCTCAGGCTGCACACAGGGTGTGTGTGTGTGTGTGTGTGTGTGTGTGTGTGTGTGTGTGTGTGTGTGTGTGAGTGAATTAAACCGTACAGTGTGAGTGTGTGATTTGTGTGTTTACATAATTACAGACATTTAAAAAACCCCGCAGGTGTGTGTGTGCACACATTCTCAAACACTCACTCCTCTCTTGTCACACTGCCAGTCTGCTAATTCAAAGTGTGTGTGTGAGTGAGTGATGTCACATGTCATGTCATCACATCAGGCTTCCTCATCGCTGATGCCGCCGCTGAGCATGATGGGTCGGCGGGTTTATGGTGTTGAGTCAAGACTCGGGGCTCGGTGTGGGGTACGCCGTGTGTGTGTGTGTGTGTGTGTGTGTGTGTCTCACTCTGACACGCACGGTTTAATGGGATTTCCCACGCCGCGGTCCGACCGCCGTACCGGGGAGCTCCGAGGTGTTTGGATGGAATGAGTTGAATGTAAATTGTTTGCAGAGACGAGTTTCTTCTTTTTCTTCTGATGACAAAAAATGTACTTTCCGTTTTATTTGTGTTCCTCAGACCGAGAAGTTCTATAGAAATACGAATAAATTACATGTTTCAGACGCTCAGATAAGCAACAACATTGTTCTTTAAACAGGGATTATATATATATATATATATATATATATATATATATATATATATATATATATATATATATATATATGAAAGGAGGCCGCTGTGGTCTGGTGGTTGAGGAGGATTTCCTCTGATTATTAGTAAGAAGTCAGTAAACTGGAAAACGTACTGAAGTCATTTAACCACTAAAGCTTCTACAATAAAAATTAATGTACGTCTTTGTTCTCTGTGAACACAGCGAGGATAAAAATGATTATCCTTTTATCCTTTTTTTTTATAAATCACTTCGGAAGCAGGGCATATCGTATTATTAGTAATGGGGGAAGGTTTTCATCAACAGTGTGTTTCCATGGCAACAGCAAACACTCCTGTCTGTTCCAGAGAGAGAGACAAAACTTTACCACACACACACACACACACACACACACACACACACCCACACAAACACAAAAACACACACATTTCCCATCAGCTCAGACCACCAACTGGACTCAGTCGCCTCCTGATTCCTGATTCCATCAAACTCTTCTTCTTCTTCTTCTTCTTCTTCTTCTTCTTCTTCTTCTTCTTCTTCTTCTTCTTCTTCTTCTTCTTCTTCGTCTCCGGAGGCCGCGGCGCGCCGCTGTGTGTCACATCACATGAAGACGATGAACAGATGAGAGTGATTAGTGATGAAGAGGAAGTGGTGAGTTCCCAGGCCGACACCGAGGCAGCAAGAGACAATGACAGCATCCTGGAAGAGTTCCTGCTGTTCACCGATCTTCAACCAAGTTTTTCAGCTAATGAGAAATATATATATATATATATATGTGTGTGTGTGTGTGTGTGTGTGCCTGCAGTAAGTTTCCATTCATTTATTTTAAACGTAATTATAAAAAAGAATTACTGTAACATTCTCTTTAAAAGTTGGAAACAGAACCTTCATCACTGAGCACGTCTTTCACCGTTAAATTTATTTTAAATTAATTTCCAGAAACTAAAAAAAATTGTTTTAATTTAGTTTGGTGCAAACTTAAAGTTGTGTCCCTCTGAATCATTTTGGGCCTTCAGACTAAATGAATGAATGAATGAAAATAAAAATAAAATTAAATGAAGGAAAAAAAGATTGGGAATAATGTAAAACTAATTTGAATCCATTTTTTTTTTCTGGTAAATTTTTAACTATTAAAGTAAGTAGTAAATTTAAATAAATAATTTGTAATCTCAGACTTTTAAACATATATGAGAGAATGATAATAATATTATAATAACATAATAATATAATACAACATAATTATTATTAATAATAATAATAATAATAATAATAATTATTATTATTATTATTACAATAATAATAACGCATCCTTTTATCTGAGGCCCAGGATCAGCGGCGGGCTGGTCTCCGCCGGCGACCGTCTACGTTTGCTGGATGTTTGTTTTGCTCGTTGACTTCAGACGTAACTCTGATAATGAGAGCGATTACTCGTTAAACAGTTTCCCGGCACTCCGCCGTTTCTTTCCCTTCCTGCCGCAGTAAACACGAGCACGCTTCACGCTGCGGCTCTTTTCACTTTTACTTCCTCCGATGTGTCACTGCAGCGTTTAATGTTTCCTTTGCAATTAAGTGAAGTCTCCAAAAAAACATACGGAAACAAGACTCCGGTTCACTTTAATGCTCGGATGGAAAACACAAAGAAACCAACGAACACGTGACTTCAAAATGGAAAAAAAAAACAGATTTAAGATCAAACGGAGCTGAATTTAGTTTTAACAGCGTTTTAATCACTACGTCACATTTAAATATCATTTAAATATGGCTTCATAAAAGATACGGGACTTGAACCATCGTGTTGGACAGTAAGTCCCAACGTTGCTAACGTTGGTTTTGTCGTCTAAAGCTACGTTGGTTTTGTCGTCTAAAGCTAACGTTGCTTTTGTCGTCTAAAGCTACGTTGCTTTTGTCGTCTAAAGCTAACGTTGCTTTTGTCGTCTAAAGCTAACGTTGGTTTTGTCATCTAAAGCTAACGTTGGTTTTGTCGTCTAAAGCTAACATTGGTTTTGTCGTCTAAAGCTAATGTTGGTTTTGTCGTCTAAAGCTACGTTGGTTTTGTCGTCTAAAGCTACGTTGCTTTTGTCGTCTAAAGCTAAAGTAGATTTTGTCATCTACAGCTAGCGTTGGTTTTGTCGTCTAAAGCTAACGTTGGTTTTGTCGTCTAAAGCTACGTTGCTTTTGTCATCTAAAGCTACGTTGCTTTTGTCGTCTAAAGCTAACGTTGGTTTTCTCGTCTAAAGCTAACGTTGGTTTTCTCGTATAAACTAACGTTGTTATTCCGTTCTCATTTGTAAACTGAAGTTGAAGATCATCAAGCATCTTTGAAGGTCACATATTAGTAGAACTAAAATTTACTGTCTGAACTTTTTTTTTTCTCTAGTAAAACAAGAGTGTGTGTGTGTGTGTGTGACGGACGTCCATCTTTTAACGGGAGTGCCTCCTTTGAAGTCTGAGCTTCCAAGCAGCGCTTCACTCTCTCTGGTTCTCATATGACACATTCAATGTCTGCCGTCTTTTACAGCTCTCCTCATCTTCCTCCTCTTCACTTTCTTCTCCCGTCTCTCAAAGAAAACGTTTCCCTTTTACAATGAAACCGCCAAACCGCCCGACTTCCCCTCACACACACTCACACACACACCCACACACACACACACACACACACACACACACACACACACACACACACACACACACACACACACACACACAAAGTGGAAATAAAAGCACTAAAGATCTGAAACACCAAAGTACAGACTCGACGTGGAACGAGAACATGAACAAATTGTGGACTTTTAATCTTCTGCTGTAATCCTGTTCCTCTTGGTTTTAGTCTCCCCACCAGACCTCAGAACCGGTCTGCAGGTCCAACACTGATGCGAATCAATTCTGGATCAGTCCGTGATCCAGTTCAGCCTTGCTCTCTCCCCCACAACTAAACTGCATTTATATGTAACGTAGTTTGTGGTGGTTGTTGACGTATCTCTTTGAAAGGAGTCCTCGAGGTCCACGTGGGGAGGAGGTCTGGTCTGGGTGGTGGACTCTTAGGGTCCCCTTAGAACCAAGTTTAGTTGTGTTTTTCCTTTTGTTTTGTTCGTGGGTACCCAGAATGTCGGCGATGGAAAAGCCTCAGACGCAGGCGTGTCCACATACTTCTGGCCACAGTTGGTGTACAAACTTGTAAACGTGCACAAACTCAACACACACACACACACACACACACACACACACACACACACACACACACACACACACACACACACACACACACACACATCATGAAGTTGGAACGATAAAACAACAGAAACTATCTCTGTTTCCTTGAGGCGCTC
>NC_139937.1:20516753-20524253 GCF_963514095.1 Eutrigla gurnardus | reverse complement strand
CTCGAGTGTTCGGCCTGCTCACCAGACTGTAAAGACGAGCAGAGAGAGGGGGGGGGGGGGGGGGGTGATATTCTGAGTAAAAACGTCGCAAATTTGCTAATTTCACTTCAATTTCACCGGTTTTAACGGAACCAAGCAACTTGGTTATATCGGCTATGACAACAAAACAATCCATCCAATCAAACTGATTCACTCTCACTTGTTTTCACTTCAATTTAACGGTTACAGTTTTGTGTGCTCTTATTTTGAAATAGCTAAAAGCTGCTCCGTCATAACTTCTGTTTAACCCGAACTCATTTGCCACTTGACCTTCGTGTTTATGAAACTCACGGCTGGACGTCGGTCAGGAAGCGGTGCTGAGATCCACTTTCTACTGAGCCGGTCTGGTCGAGGACTGAGACCCTGTGGGCTCTAAAACCCAGACCTGTGGTCTTGCCTGTCTCCTGCATGCAGATAAAAAAGGCACAGACCTGTCTCCCTGCAGCCCGTCGGGGCCTCGGGGAACCCGGCTACCACTTCCTGCTCCTCGTCTTGCAGCTCTGCGGAAACAAACATAAAGATTCACGACCTTCCAGCCGCGTTTACTGGAGAGAATCAGAGCCGGCAGATAAAAACACGGATGTGAAGCTCTGCTGCTGCTGAGCTGGTTTCTCTCTTTCCCAAAGTTTACTTTGGTCTGACGTTTGGCCCCGCCTCCTCAGGTGAGACAGGTGTGAGAGGGAGACGCCAATCAGCCATGAGAGTCTAATTAAGTGAAAACAGCCGAGCAGCTTAAATCCTTCAACGCTGCTGTCGTTGATATAATATTAACTGATGGATTTAAATGTGGGTCCGTTTGAAGGCTGGTTCTGGTCGAGGGTCCGGATTAAAGTAGACCAGAACGCAGCCGAGCTTTTTGCACCAAATCCTCTAAAAGTGTTTCATGTTATTATGTAATTATGTACATTTCAGTCACAGGAAGTAAAGCTACTTTCGACCTCAGTTTCAAACCTTGACAGAATGCAGAAATGTGGCGAATGAAAGTAAATCTTGATGGTACCAAACATTTCATGGATGTTGAATCATCGACGTCATCGATATGTTGCTTTTAATATGATTTAAATACGCTGACTACAGGTAAATCTACCACGGCGTATCAGGGCCACTGTAGAAAAAATAACGAGTGGAGAGCGGGGGGCGATATTCAGAGAAAAAAAGAGTTTATTGCGATGCTAACAACCAGCATTTATGCTAGCTAACTTCCCATGAATGTACGTATTTATGTTTGAATCCATCCCAACGTGTGACAACGCCTCGTTAAGGTCCTTAGGATGATGATGTTGATGCTTATTGTTGGTTTTATTTATATGAGGACAAACTGTCATCTTATGGGTGTTTATTGATCGGGGCGGTTGGGCTAAGATGCTAGCGGTAGCTTTCACTTGTTGTCATAGCAACGGCAAACATCCGGGTTAGCGGAATCAGGCAACTTGATATATAGCGGCTATATAAATATTTATAAAGAGGCAAATTTGTGACTTTTTTTCTCGTAATATCGCCCCTCTCTCTCGGCTCCATTTTTCCCTACAGCGGCCCTGATACTCCGTCGTATAAATCAAATAAATATAGTAAAGGATTTCAAAGTAAAGATGAACATTATTTCTGACAGAATGTTGGAACACTTGATCCATTGAATGATCTGAGACGATGAAAGGAGAATAAAAAGACACAAAGCCGGCAGGTTTAGATTAGAGCAGTGAACATTTATATCATAATTTACACTTTTTTGACATTTTTGCACATAAATAACTATGTAAACCAGAATGTAAACAGAGACAGTCCTTTAGGAGATTCTCCTCTCAGAGAAAGAGACACTTTGGTCGAACAAGAGAGAGACAGAGAGGGGGGGGGGGGGGGGGGCTACACAGTTCAGGTTGTTGATATACAACTGCTACAGAAAATCACAGTTGCTTTCGTAACATTAAGTGGAGCCTTAATGCCGTTCTGACCAGTTTCAGTGATATTGTACACAGTGTGAATGGTGTAAGCATCGGGGGAGGGGAGGGGGGGGGGGGGCAGTGCATAAGAGGAGGCCGAGGTGCTTTGGTGTCTGCCAGTTCAACGAGGCGGTGGACGGGAACCGAAATATTAACAAACAAGAACAAATGACAAAACATCTAGAAAACCACACTTCATCATCTTCCTCCTCCTTCTTTTCATTCTTCCTCTCTCGTTTGTTTTTTTTTCTTCTTCTGGTGTGAAATTAAAGCCAAAAGTGAACTTTGGTTGCTAGCGTCTAAGAGTGAAACCCCCCTCAAATGTGAAGGTTTCACGTCCCTGCTGGGTGTCGACAGTGTTGCAGAATAATAAAAGGGGGGGGTTTGGGGGGCTAGCCAGCCTCCCGAGTCCGTTATGTGCTACATGTTTTCGCGGGCGGCGCCGCTTCCTTTGGACCACATGAAGAGCTGCACGACAGTTCAGTTTGGTTTCTTCTTCTTCTTCTTCTTCAAGTAGCAAAATAAATAGAACGCTCCCACCGTTAGCTGTCCCTTTAAACACACACACACGCGCACACACACACTCGCATTATCACATGCACACTGAGGTAACCGTTGTGAAAAATATACAAAAAAAAAATGCCCTTCTTTTGTTTCAAATTAAATTAAGTAGGCATCAGGACACAGACGTACGTTGGGGAGGCGACGAAGCGCGGCGCAAATAAAGCTTGTTTACGGGCCGCACTTTGGCAAAGTTTATCAACCCTTTTTTTTTAACCTGCTATGTTGGTTTTCTTAATAGAAACCCTGAAGAGTGGACGCCCCTGGTTTTCGATAGGTCAGAGGTCGCAGGACGGAAATTTAGGCAGAGAGAGAGTGACTATCTACAGAGAAATGGCCACAGAGAAACACAAAAATAACATTTACATTGATTTCACCCGTCAGTGTAACCATCCCTTCCACTTATTGCTTTTGAAGACAACAAATAAAAAGTATAATAAATTAATGAGGTTATATAACAACTAATTGATCAAAAAACAAAAAGGAAAGACATTTGAAAATAGAGACCAAATAATACACGACAACAACGATAATAGCATTATAATAATTACATTAAATCCTGGGTAGATGATTGTCTCTAAGTATAATAAACGCTAAGTAGTCATGGGACAATGTCTCTTGAGCCCTGAGTACGCAAGTCCCTGATAGGTTGAAAACCTGGTGACATCACTCCTGACAACAACCAGGTAGAGAATTATTTATGTACAGCCGTTGCTCCTGGCAACCCAGTCCGCCGTGACCGTGACAGTCCTGCCTCTTTAGGTCCTTCGGGGGGTTAAAGGTCACTCACGCGTGATCCTCCGACTCCTGCTTCACGGTGACGTTGGCGGGAAGCGCCGGGATCGGGCTGCTGCGCCGCATCTTGATGACCGACGTCTCGTTCGGGGACTCGTACGCGCTGTAGCCCAGGAGGTCGCCGGCGCCGCCCTTGTGGTGGTGGTGGTGAGGATGGAAGTGGGAGGCCTTCAGGTCCGGCTCCGCCCCGCCCCACAGCATCCCCAAGACCTGCTTCTCCAGCACGGCCTCCACCTCGGCGCCTCCCTGCAGCTGCTCCAGCTGCTCGGCGTGCTCGCTGACGTCGAAGCGCTCGATCTCCTCGTTGGCGCGCTGCACCTCGTCCGGGGGGCCGCGGCTGGAGACGCCGGGGCAGTAGCCCTTCAGGTGGAGCTGCAGGCTGCACAGGTGGATGTAGTGGCGGTGGCAGTGGGGGCATTTGTGCGGACGCTCGCGGGAGTGCAGCCGCTTGTGCAGCTTGAGGTGGACGAACTGCGTGAACTTGGCGGGGCAGAGCTTGCAGTGGTACGGTTTCTCCCCCGAGTGGAGGCGCAGGTGAGTCTTCAGGTTGCTGGTGCTGCTGAAGCGCTTGTGACAAACCTGCACAAAGAAAGGGAAATGATGTCAGCAGCTTGTAGCGACCCACCGTCCTGCTGATCGACTAACATGCGTCCAGGAAATCAACGGCATCATCGGCGTTCTCACCTGGCATTCATGAGGCTTCTCGCCGGTGTGGACCAGGAAGTGTTTCTGCAGGTGAGCCAGCTGGGTGAAGCCTTTGTTGCAGGTCTGACACTTGAAGGGTCTCTCGCCGCTGTGGACTCGAAGATGAACCTGCAGAGACGAGGACAAGGTCTGCTTAGACGTCTTCAGATAAACCAACACACTAAAGGCCATAAAGGAATGTGAACTGAATGATGTTGACGGGAGAGATCCGGAGAGTGGACGAGCTGGTGTTGTTTGTGTATTGTGTTTTGTGTGACACTCCTTGTTCTTTGAAGGAAACCTGAACTGAAATCCTCATTACAGAGTTGATTTACGGCCTTATTATCACACATGAATAGAGCCTCATTATCATTCCATTAATATTAATAATAAATAACACAAGCAGACTCGAGGATGAAAGCCGGATCAACCCGAGGCGTTCTGGTCCTCACCTTCAGGTTCGACAGCTGTCCGAAGGTCTTGCTGCACACGTTGCACTCGTACTTGATTTTGCCGTTCTGCTTCTTCAGCGGGTACGGCAGCGCCTTGTAGCCCGCCGAGCCCGGCCCGCGCTTCACCTTGCTCAGGTTCATGGCCTCGTCGTCGCTGCAGTGGTCGCTGGCGTTGCCCAGCAGGGCCGAGGTAGGCTTGGTGGGCACCCGCTCGTTGGGAGGTGCCGTGCCGGCTGTGGGGGAACCGCCGGAGGGGGTGTGTGAAGGTCTGTGTGGGTGGTGGTGGTGGTGGTGGTGCCCCGGGTAAGGGTGGTGAGGCCCTGCTTTGTCTTTCAGAGAGGTGGCGGCCGAGAAGGCACTGGTGGGCCGGGGGAGGAGGAAGTCCCTGTGGGCCGAGATGGAGGATTGGTGAATGTGGTCGGGCATCAGGAAGCGCCTCCCTGCCGAGTCGGAGGGCAGGAGGGGAACGTTGGGGGGCAGGAGGCTGCTGTAGAGGGGGTACATCCTGGGAAAGATCCCGGTGGGGACACCCCCGCCTGGCAGAGGGTAGTGATGGGGGAGGAGGTAGCGCGAGTAGGGGGCTCCCGGGGCGTAGAAGGAGGAGGACAGGGGGGTGGATGGCGGGGAGTAACCGGGGTACGAATTCAGTCCGGCGGGGTAGAATGAAGCTGGACCCGAGGGGCTCCCCTGGGGGCTGCTGTCTGGGCTGCTCCTCGCCGACGGACTGGGCGTGGCTGAGGACTGGTTGCCGGGGGAACGAGTTGCGGGGTAACCAAGCGGGCCGGGTTTGTGGCCAAGGAAGTCTTCAGAGATGTGAGGGTGGGGCCTAAGGGCCGGGTATAGGGCGCGGGGGTACAGCGGGCGCTCGGGGCTGTCGGCGCAGCGCGGCCGGGTGGGGAGGGGCCGGCTGGGCTCCCTCTTCATCGCCGCGGAGGAGGAGGAGGAGGAGCCCCGCAGGATGGAGAGGACGCTGTGTTCCCTCTTGGGCGGCGTCACGGCAACGGGCGACGGGCAGGACGCCTCGACCGAACGCTCCTCGCTGCTCACCTGCTGCTGCTTCACCTCCAACAGAGACTGCTCTGTAGAGAGAGGGAGAGAGAGAGGGGGGTCAGGGCGAGTTCACCAGATCACATGATGATCCTTTACATTTAACTTCTAGTGAGTTCCTTTAGAACTTACTAGAAGTCGAGACGAACTCCTGCATGTTCTCTTCAGCAATGTGCGTGTGCATGTGTGTGTGTGTGTGTGTGTGTGTGTGTTAAGGAACACCATAAGTAACTCGGTGGGCCAATTAAGGTGACAGATTTGACGAACGAGCATGAGACACCAGGGCGGGAGGGAGGGGGGGGGGGAGCAGGAAGTGAGGCGTGACAGCTGCCTTTGGCATTGTGTGTGTGTGTGTGTGTGTGTGCGCCTATAAAATCAAGATAAAATCAAAATGGTGGCAGACAGACAGGGCTGATGGAAGGTTTCCTGCTGAAGATTGTTTCCAAAAAAAGCATGTCCTCCACCTGCCCTCCACACACACACACACACACACACACACACACACACACTCACACACACACACACACACACACACACACACACACACACACACACACACACACACACACACACACACACACTCACACACACACACACACACACACAGAGGCGCCTGCACACAAAGGCCTCTGTCTGATGTGGTGACTCTTGGAGAACACACACACTTTTGATCAACTCCGACTGATTTTCGTACCCGTTCACTATTGTTTCCAGGTCAAAGGTCAGATTAGAGAGCTTCCTCCTCAGTCACTCACACCTACTGTCTCCTCGGCAAGATGAAAGAGTGGATTAGGAGGAGACACACACACACACACACACACACACACACACACACACACACACACACACACACACACACACACACACACACACACACACAACTAAAAGCACATCTCGGCTGCTAAATGGCCCTTAAAACGCCGCCGTCTATTACCTGTAAGCTCATTTACTGCCCAGTCAACTTTTTACCACGAGGTCACCCAGAGGGGAGTGTGTGTGTGTGTGTGTGTGTGTGAGAGAGAGAGAGAGAGAGAGAGAGAGAAAGATGGAGGTTGTCTAAGTTAATCCTGAGTCTGACTCCCCCCGATCCCCCCGCTCACTCAGCCGGTGACCCCGGCACCGGTGGTATAGCGGTGCTGTGTAAACATTGAGGTTATCAGTTAGCCTTCCCCCTCCTCCTCCTCCTCCTCCTCCTCCTCCTCGTCACTCCTTCTCTTTTCTAGAAAACAAACAGGGCGGCCATCGTGCAGATATCAATCTGTCAACACGGCCCTCTGCCAGGAAGTTCAAGTAGTCAACGGGGGGGGGGATACTACACCTCCTCTCTGGTCTTTTCAAGTCGCAGATATATCAAGGCAAATGGCCAACACACACACACACACACACACACACACACACACACACACACACACACACACACACACACACACACACACACACACATGGTATGTGCTCGCATGTGTTTGAGATGAAAAGAGTGGGTGTGAATGCGTTGGCATGTCTCGCTTATGAGTGTGTGTGTATGTGTGTGTGTGTGTGTGTGAGAAGAGAGAGTGTTTTTGTCAGCAGGCAGAGTGTCTTTGAACACACACACACACACACACACACACGGCTGACAGCAGGTGCTTTCAAGTGCCAACACTTTGGAGAATGCTGAACGACAGCGACCAAAAAGAAAAGAAAGAAAGAGTGAGAGATAAAGAGAGAGGAGAAAGTGAGGGAGTGATACAGCCTCAGTCATCCTGGTAACACACACACACACACACACACACACACACACACACACACACACACACACACACTCACACACACACACACACACACAGACGTCTGGTTTTACTATGACTGCAGTGGAAAGTCAGAAACATGAAACAGACATGTGTTCTTCCTCCTCGGGAATAATAAACTACAGGGGGTCACCACGAAGACCAGAACCACAGAGACGTGGACTCGGTCTCAGGTCTGATCCGGATCAGGATCGAGTT
>NC_139937.1:20498895-20511553 GCF_963514095.1 Eutrigla gurnardus | reverse complement strand
GAAGCAGACACTTGTGACGTATTAACAGACTTCCACAGTGATCTGTGTTCTGTGGTCTTTGATCAGAGCGACTCAGCCTTTCTCTTCTTCTTCTAGATAAATATTAGCTGACGGCTGACGGCTTCTCTCTCCGGTTTCCTGTTGATTAGCCTCCGATGAGAAAATCTATATCACGCAACTTTACAGACAAACTCACAAAGAGTGTCAAAATCACCAAAGTCACGACCCTTTGACCTTCAGTGTCTTTATCTCCAAAAAAGAACTCAAAGTGCAACGGATGACAAACGCTCATCATTAAAAAATAATTTGATTAAAGTTTTATTCAAAGAGTTTGAGGCCATGAAAGCACGTGAACGTGTTCCAGTAGAAGCACGAGCCTGAACACCAGCAGGAAACCGTTCGACAATAATTCAGACAGGAGTCGTAAATTTGCATTTTTCAAGATTAAGAATTTTCACCTCCATCGACGAGAGAAAGCTCGTCCAGTCACGAGGTCGCTGTTTGGTTAAAAGATTCAAACGGAGGAAATGAGTCGTGAGAATGAGATTACGTAAAACGGAACCAAATATTGATCCAGTTATTGATTATCACTCTTCAGTCAACAGAAGAAGAAGAAGAATTTCACAAAAGCGTTAAAGTCAAAGTTCGTTTGCGCCCCCTGCCAGTCGCCGAAGGTACTGCAGCAATTAATGACCGCTACACACACACACACACACACACACACACACACTGTACTGTGAGTCTGACCTCCTTGCTGTCGGTTGGGTGTTTGAAGGTCAGGTTTCGGGGCAGAGACGCCTCGGCTCTGGTTGGCGCTGTCGTCGTCATGGCAACGCCATCCGGCCCTGCCTCCCATGGCGTATCCTTGACGATGTACGTGCACTTCTCCTCAAACTCTGCCTCCGTCCAGCAGCTCATGTCTGCCTCCTCCATGTCCACATCGGTGTCCGCCACCGCCACCGTCTCCGTCTCCGTGGCGGCCGAGCCGCCCGAGGTGGCGGCGGAGGCCATCTTGGCGCCATTGTGCGCGTCGTCCTGCTCCATGGCGTGCGCCCCCTCACTGGTCAACATGGCCGAGCTATGAGAGGTCGCCTGGTAGAGAGAGAGAGAATGAGAGAGATTCTGAATTAGAGATTTTATGGAAAGAAGGAAAATCAATAAAAGGTTGAGCATCAAAAAAGGAAAGAGGAAAGGAAGGAAGAAAAATAAAACAAGAAGCTAAAGATGAGAAGAGAACGGAGAAAGAAGAAGCAGCAACGGAGGAATTAGTGGAAAAAAGAAAAAGATATAAAGTTGGAAAAAAGGAGGAAAAACATTGTAAATGAAAAGAGGAGAGAAAGAAAAAGAGATGAAAAAAAGGAAGAGATCTGATTATATGTGGGTGAGTCGGTGGGGGGGGGGGGGGGGTCTGACTAATGCTGCTGTCTGCTGTCACACACACACACACACACACACACACACACACACACACACACACACACACACACACACACACACACACTCAACAGATGGGAAGACGTTTGGGAATTTGGGAATCAGAGAAAAGCTGCGTTCGTTCAGGACGAGTTCCTTTAATGATGATATTATTATTATCATATAATTATTATCATCATATAATTATATTATTATTATATTATTATTCGTATTATTATATTAGCATTATTATCATATTATTATTATTATTATTATTATTATTGTTTATATTATTATTATAAAACATTTAAATTTGTTAGATTTTTTTTATCCTCAGATATAATAAAAAAGTGAATTTAACTGATTTTACATTGTGAAGTCTGACTTTATTATCATTATTTTAGATAAATCTTTAACATTTCAAATCACAGAAGAAAACTCATTCTGACCCTAGTTTTACTCGTCAACTACAAATATTTTCCATCAAATCCACATTTTCTGTTAAAAGAACAATTATTGAACATTTTTTCAGCAGTGTTTACAGCTGAACTCTTTCCTCGGCTCGTGTGTTAATATGTATTTGACTTGTTTTGCTACAGAACGTGTGTGTGTGTGTGTGTGAGAGAGAGACCAGATCACGGATTTAAGCGTCCTTGTCTCTTCCTGAAGTCAGGGGAAGGAAACGCGTCTGAATGAAGCTAAAATTGGAAGCAGAGTGGCACTGCAGCGGAACCGGCAAACCATCCGCCGTGTGTGTGTGTGAGAGAGAGAGAGTGTGTGTGTGTGTGAGTGAGTGTGTGTGTGAGAGAGAGAGAGAGTGTGTGTGTGTGTGAGAGAGAGAGAGTGTGTGTGTGTGTGTGTTTTGGGGGGGCGATGAGGAAGGGAGCGGCAAAACTTTTCCATTTGGGGGGCCACAGCAGCACAAACAAAACTTCAAACGTGATCCCACCCAAGACACGCACACACACACACACACACACACACACACACGCACACACACACACACACACACACACACACACACACACACACACACACACACAGATATCCACTCAGGGAAAACATGCTGCTCATCCCACGCAGGCAGACAGGCAGCGGAAAGCAGATCAACAGTGACCACACAGTGAATTCTTCTGCAGCCGCAAGAAAGAAAATGATTTCACATCCAACTGGCTCCAGTCAGTTACCTCCCCCCCCCCCCCCCCCCCAGTCAGTTAGTTACCCCCCCCCCCCACTCCTGAACAGCAGCAAGAAATCACATGAACACATGAACTCAAATTATCTCTGCCGACTGATTTCTGAGAATAAAATCCTTTTTCCTCTCCAGGAGACAAAAAACAATGAATTCAAGTGAATCATGTGTCCGTGTTAACTTCTCTGTAATGTTCTCGCTGCACATGTTTAGATTTAGATTCACATGTCTGTCTTTCTTCTTCTCAACGTGCAAGAAAATTATTTTAAAATCCAAAATGAAGAGATGTAAAGCTGCACCAGTAAAACTCCTCAGACTGCAGCAAACTAAACTAAAACTATCATTCAAATCCCTCCAAAAAAACAAAAAAACAAGCTGTTATTTGAATAGTTAAAGTGTGCCAGCGGCTGCACCTTCACACAGTTTCTGCTCTATTTGCCTTTTTTAAAACGAAGCTCATTGAAAAAGCTGATATTTCCCAATATTCCATCTGAACTCAGGCTCTCTCTGTTTAACAGCTGCAACATCGAGAACTCATAGTGAAACCAGAAAAAACAAAAACAAGAAACAATCCGGCCGACTGAGACCAACTGAAGACCCGGAGCTGATCAGGCATCAGGGATCACATGAATGTGTGTTTAATGAAACTCCGCGAGCCGTGAACAGCCAATCAGCGGCGAGGAAACACAAGTTCTCATTTCAATCCAACATCAGAAAAAAGTCTTTAAAGACATTTTTCATTAAAAAAACTCAAATCCTAAAAACTGAGAAATTTAACAAACCGTCTGAAACCCAAAGTTTAACCAGAAGTTTATGTATTTGCTCATCAGCATCCTTAAAATAATAAAATATATCAAAAAGTCAGAAATAAAATGAATTTTCTTGCTTAAAAAAAGCCCCAAAAGACACAAATCGAATTTAAAACATTATATTTTGATTCAAGAAGTCAATATAATAATAATAATAAAAAAATAAATAATAATAATGTATAGTTAATTTTACTTACTGCTTTTCTGTTCTCATAACACGGAAACTTTTACACAAAATTAAAAAAACAAAACCCAAACGAGCTCGACTCTCTTCCCCATGAATAAAGTCCTGCAGACGGTCTCTTCTTCGGTGGTGTCCGAGGAGCGGACGCGCTCCGCGGATCCGGACTCACCGTGTAACTTTGGTCCCATCCACACATAAGGACGTCGGGTCGGATCCGCTCTACGTGTCTCTGCTGGACCTGAGACCCGGACAGGTGCAGTCCGTCGCTCCGCGCGCTGCTACTCCACACCGGGGCTGCTGCGTGTGCGTGTGTGTGTGTGCGCGCGTGTGTGTGTGTGTCAGAGTGCGTGTGTGTGATCCACTCGGTGTCCTCTGTTCAAATGTCTCACAACGACCGACATCCATCTGACTAAGCTGGAGAGAGACACGCCCCTCGCTCTGGAGGCCACGCCCACCACCCAGTCATGAGGCCAGCCCCTCACCCTGGCCCCGCCCACCTCACGACCCCCTATCCTCTCTCACACACACACACACACACACACGCACACACAAACACACACACACACACACACACACACACACACACACATTTTTCTTTGCGTGGAAGAAGCAGCAGGAGCTTTCACCTGAGGCCATGATACACACACACACACACACACACACACACACACACACACACACACACACACACACACACTGCATCAAAATAAAAAAAATATTTCAATGATGATGCTGTTTTCTCTCTCTCTCTCTCTCTCTCTCTCTCTCTCTCTCTCTCTCTCTCTCTCTCTCTGTGTGTGTGTGTGTGTGTGTGTGTGTGTGTGTGTGTGTGTGTGTGTGTGAGGTGTCTGTTAGCAAAAGGGTAAACAAAGCGTATGTGTGTATCTTTTGGAGAGGGGAAGAGAGGGACATCCTGTGACAGTGACCCCCCCCCCCCCCACACACACACACACACACACACACACACACACACATACATACACACACGGCCTCTAGGGGGCAGGGCTGGTCTGCCCTTGTTTCCTTAACTTTAAAGTTCTCTCTCTCTCTTCTCATTGTCTGTGTCTCTCGCCCTCTCTCTCAATTTGAAGGCTTTATTGGCAGAGAAGCACAAGTTCACATCATCAAAGCAAAAAAATAATAACATTCAACAAGTACGAGATTCAGAAATATGTGAAGCATTGCAAACTTTTTCAAATGTTATTAATAGATAGCATGCATAAATAAAAATAGGACATTCAAATCAATGTTTTCTAGAGGTGTAAATACGTCACCGTGTTAGATGGAGATTCTAGAGGTGTTTAGTGTAAATACGTCACCGTGTTAGAAAGAGACTCTAGAGGTGTTTAGTATGAATATGTCACTGTGTTAGATGAAGATTCTAGAGGTGTTTAGTATGAATATGTCACTGTGTTAGATGAAGATTCTAGAGGTGTTTAGTATGAATATGTCACTGTTTTAGATGGAGACTCTAGAGGTGTTTAGTGTAAATACGTCACCGTGTTAGATAGAGACTCTACAGGTGTTTAGTGTGAATACGTCACCGTGTTAGATAGAGACTCTAGAGGTGTTTAGACTAAATACGTCACCGTGTTAGATAGAGATTCTAGAAGTGTTTAGTGTAAATATGTCACCGTGTTAGATAGAGACTCTAGAGGTGTTTAGTATAAATACGTCACCGTGTTAGATGGAGACTCTAGAGGTGTTTAGTGTAAATACATCACCGTGTTAGATGGAGATTCTAGAGGTGTTTAGTGTAAATAAGTCACCATCTTAGATGGAGATTCTAGAGCTGTTTAAAGTAAATACGTCACCGTGTTAGATGGAGATTCTAGAGGTGTTTAGTGTAAATAAGTCACCATCTTAGATGGAGATTCTAGAGGTGTTTAGAGTAAATAAGTCACCATCTTAGATGGAGATTCTAGAGGTGTTTAGTGTAAATACGTCACAGTGTTAGATAGAGACTCTAGAGGTGTTTAGTGTGAATACGTCATCATGTTAGATAAAGACTCTAGAGGTGTTTAGTGTAAATATGTCACCGTGTTAGATAGAGACTCTAGAGGTGTTTAGTGTTAATACGTCACCGTGTTAGATAGAGACTCTAGAGGTGTTTAGTGTTAATACGTCACCGTGTTAGATAGAGACTCTAGAGGTGTTTAGTGTAAATATGTCACCGTGTTAGATAGAGACTCTAGAGGTGTTTAGTGTAAATACGTCACCGTGTTAGATAGAGACTCTAGAGGTGTTTAGAGTAAATACGTCACAGTGTTAGATAGAGACTCTAGAGGTGTTTAGTGTAAATACGTCACCGTGTTAGATGGAGACTCTAGAAGTGTTTAGTGTAAATACGTCACCGTGTTAGATGGAGATTCTAGAGGTGTTTAGTGTGAATACGTCATCATGTTAGATAAAGACTCTAGAAGTGTTTAGTGTGAATACGTCATCATGTTAGATGAGGACTCTAGAGGTGTTTAGTGTGAATACGTCACCGTCTTAGATGGAGACTCTAGAAGTGTTTAGTGTAGTTTTGTAACGTTCTCTTTGGACTGTTTGTGATCAGAGCTGGATTATTACACGTATTAGGATCTTTAATTAGCGAGTCTGTTTTAATGGACCATCACCTGACGACTCTGCAAACCACACAAGGATCGCTGAGGGTTCATGAGTGAAAGTCTCAGCTGCTTCTCACTTAACGTGAATCTGTGAAGCGATCCAGAGATGCGAGCCTCTCGCTGTGAGATCAGACCTGAGGTCAGGTCACACATGAAGCCTGCTGGATGGATTTACAGGACGATCTGATCTGAGAACAGGAGCTACGACCGACACGTTAACTGTTTATCTTCCTCTGTTCTTTAATAATGAGATTATTATGTTGTAATAACAGAAAGGGGGTCAGATATGAATGAAACCGCTCTCTCTCTCTCTGTTTAAACAAAAGCTCGCTCGCTCACTAACACTGGAAATTCCCATCTAATTGTCCCCCGACTCCCTCAATTTACCTCCTACTCACTCCACTCCCCCCCTCTCCCCCGTCTCCCCTCTCTCTCCTCCTTCCCTTTGATTTAAACTCTATTTACAAAATTAGTTTCCACTCCGACGTCTCTCTCACTTTTTCCATCACTTTTCTCAACAAGAAAATAAATCAATTCAGGATTTTCATGTTTCCCTCACTTGATTTGCTTTGATGTTTTTCCTCCCGATCAGTCGATATATATATAAAACACAAAACGAGAAAAAATGAAATGCGGAAATGAAAACAAAACAAACAAGAAGGTAATAAAATCGACACTAAAGCCAAACATAAAAAGGAAAAACAACACTCGTTTGACACTTGTTTGATTAAAAATATCGGTTTGACATGAAGGAGACGCAGAAAATCAATTCCATATTGATTGTCATATTGATCATTGGCAGACGATGGGAACCTCTGAAGCCCAGCTGCTTCTAATGAAACATCTGGATCAGATTAAACAAATTATATTGTTATTTATCTAATTTCTTTGTATTTTTATGTAAATTAAATTCAACCATAACGGCATCCAGCTTCATCTGGAAATATTAGAAAACAGGAACGACGCCATCCCGTAAAACATCTTCACACTTTAAACTCAACGTCTCCCAATAAACGGAGAGAAACTGAATCTGGTCTCAACGATCCTCATCAACGAGGCTCCGGCTGTGTTTCTGTTCCTGCTCTAATGAAGAACGATGATCCGGAAAGGAAAACAAGCAACAGGAAGAAGAGAAGAAGAAGAAGGAGAAGAAGAAGAGAGAGAGACACGGACCTCCTCCCTCCCTTCCTCCCTCTCTCGCTGGTGACAGAGGGTCTGACCACATCACTCGCTGCCTACTGCTTCCTGCCAACAGACGACCCCGACACACACACACACACACACACACACACACACACACACACACACACACACACACACACACACACACACACACACACACACACAGCAGCGGATCTGTCCCACAGCTGTCGGACATGTTGATGCTTTGCAACCAAGCAATCGTTGCTTCTGCAAAACAACCAGAAAGAAGAAGAAGAAGAAGAAGAAGAAGAAGAAGAAGAAGAAGAAGAAGAAGAAGAAGAAGAAGAAGAAGAGCTGTGTCCTTTTTTATTGTTGATGGCGATGAATGAGCCGTTGACTCCCTGAACTCAAACTGCTCTGAAGTCACATTGAAATGTGTCTTTTTGTTTCTGCATGCATGCCTGCAGGAGACCGGGAGGGGGGACAAAAGAGGGTCCAGAGACCACCTGGGTCTCTGTTAGTTTAACAGAGGGCCTCTATCACACACACACACACACACACCTGCATACACCTACATGCATACAAGAGTGCATGGAAACACACTTTCCTCGGACAGAAACTTTCTACTCGTTCAGCTAGAAAGTTATTCTCAAAGGAGTAAGAGGAGAAGGAAGAGGAGTAAGAGGAGGAGGAGTAAGAGGAGGAGTAAGAGGAGTAAAAGGAGGAGGAGGGAGAGTGAAGAAGAGAGAGGATGGGCTTCTGGGGGCTACAGGTGGGATTAACCCTTCACACTCCTTCTGGAAGGAAACGTTACCCGATTACCCGTTACGATGCTCCTCCAGATTCCAGCAACGCTGAGATATCGTTGGGATCTCGTTGCCATGGAAACAACATAAAGTGCTTGAGCAGAACGCGAGGCTGTATCGGCTTCCTCGTCGGCCTTTGTTCAGGTCTAGAACACGACGCTGACCTGCATGCAGCCTTTTCTCCCAACGGCGTTCTGCTCCCTCTGGATCTCAGATCTGGGTCTCAGATCCGGATCTCAGAGAGACGACCTGGTTAGATGGCAGATAAAGGCCAGTCTCCAGGTCACGGCTCGCCACCGGCCTCCGATCAGAGAGACGAGCCGCCGGGGGTTCGATGCCGAGTCACTTTCCCCATTCAGATAAATCAAGCTGCAGCATGTTTGACTCAAGGTGATCCAGCAGAAACCAGACCTGGTCTCTCAGTCCGCTACAGTGAAAACCATGTTCACACACAATGCAGCTACAATGTGGATCACATTAGTCTGTGATGGATCATGTTTGTCCTAGAAGTCCACATAGGGGGGCTGTCTGGAAGAGGTCTACAGGAGGTCTGGAAGAGGTCTAGAGGAGGTCTGGAGGAGGTCTGGAGGAGGTCTGGAGGAGGTCTGGATGGTGGACCGGTCAGAAAACACAGGACTTAAACTAACAGACTAATGTCTCGTTAGAACCAAGAAGTTATTTTAGCTTTTCTTTCAATTTCATCCTCATTTTAATCCAACCATATTTTTCTGAACCCAAACCAAGCAGTGATTTATCATTGTTGTTGTTTTTCTATTCTAATTCAGGACCTTAAAACTGGACTTGATGAACTCCTCTGAGTGTTCCTTTCTCCCCCCTCCTCTCCCCCCCAAACATTTTAATTGCAGCCCACAGGCCATTTGATGCCTTGCCAAATCACTGCGAAGAGATCAGCTATTGTCCATTTCCTTTTGTGTGTGTGTGTGTGTGTGTGTGAGAGAGAGACAGAGACGGTGTGTGACCAGAAGACGGTTACACTGTCAGCCAAAGCTTGGTGGACCCTCTATGTGTGTGTGTGTGTGTGTGTGTGTGTGTGTGTGGATTTAGGGAGTTAATCCCTGAATAGAGAAGCCATTAGGGAGAATTAGGCAGGTTAGACCCACTCATGATCCCCTCTCTCTGTGTGTGTGTGTGTGTGTGTGTGTGTGTGTTTGTGTGTGTGTTTGTGTGTGTGTCATGAGCGTGCGGCATGCGTCAGGGTTGAGGCCCCCACGATGAGGAGATGGAGGTGCGTCGGGACGGAGGAGGAGGAGGAGGAGGAGGGATGGTGGGGTAGACAACTCCTCTAATCTGGCCAATCACACACACACACACACACACACACACACACACACACACACGCACATCTCAACACTCTCCTAACAGATGGCAGAGAGGTAAACGTGAGCAACACCCGAACCAGACAGTCGACCCCCCATTAACCCCCCCACTTAGATCTACAGCTAATCAGTGTCTTCAGCACGCAAACACACACACATGCAAACACACACGCATGCATATACACACGCACATACACACATGGCAACACACACACTTGTACACTTGCTGCTGACGGATGTGAAAAAACGCTGATATCGTAAGTTTCTGTGAACAACGAGATCGTAATCGCACCTGTGGAGAGAAACGTGGCTAACGTGAAATGATTTTAAACGATTTGATTTATGCAACAAAACTAGTTGGATGAGTTCAAAGGTTACGGTTTGTTTTAATCACTTAGAATGTAAAAAATGCAACCAGCCTAAATATAAAAAAACACAGCAGCTGACTTTTTAACGTAATGTTCCGTAACAAGTGACGAAGCGCTCGTTCTACGTCACTTGTTCTGACCAAACGCAAAAACTTCTGAGGAATCTGTAGTTTTCAGAAACGCACATCACACGTTGTGTAACGTTCCTAGGTAAAGTGTGCGTCAGCGTGTACGAATGTTTAACTGTTTGTTTTCTGAGTAAACAGCAGACGTCGGTCAGCATGAAACCTCAAACGTCTCACGTTAGTCACGGCAGGAACTCTCCTGCAGCTGAAACATCATCTGGATCGTTTATCTGGATCGTTTATCTGGATTATTTATCTGGATCATTTATCTGGATCGTTTATCTGGATCGTTTATCTGGATCATTTATCTAGATCATTTATCGGGATCGTTTATCTGGATCGTTTATCTGGATTATTTATCTGGATCATTTATCTGGATTATTTATCTGCATCATTCATCTGGATCATTTATCTAGATCATTTATCGGGATCATTTATCTGGATTATTTATCTGGATCCTTTATCTGGATCATTTATCTGGATTATTTATCTGGATGCAGGAAGCGGTCGGACCGAAACGCAACCAGAGTTGCCTCTGATAACAACAACTTCTCCTGAAGCTCTTTGCTGCTTCTTCTCCTCCAAACTTCAGTCATGTGACGGTGCTTCGCTGCTGCACACGTCACTGCCAGACGGCAGCGAGCGTCGGCCTGAGACGGGCTGAAGGACGTTGTAAGAAAACCCAAAATAAATCAACTTTTCTGGAGCACTTTAGTGAGACGAGCAGACCGAGAGGCTTCCCGCTCTCGCTCTCAGGTAGCCATTAAAAACTTCAGCACATAAACATGTTCCAGCAATATTCCAGTAAACAGCGGAAATGTGCGATGAGTCATGCAGCAGCAGCGTGGAGATAACACACACACACACACACACACACACACACACACACACACACACACACACACACACACACACACACACACACGCCTGATGTCATGTCACCCCCCCTAGTCCTGGTAGTTTCCATTATAACGAGCCGGAGGACAAACCACTCAACTATCGCACTTAAAGACTCGCCGTGTTTTTCTAATTATTATTCGTGACTTAACTCTTCTTTGTTGTTTTTATCTTCCACTGTATCGCTAAAGTATTTATAATATTCCCTGAAGTGACTATAAATAGTAGAAAAGTGATTTTAGAGTGACTTTATCAAACTTCTCTCCTCTCTTATATCACTTTATATCACTTTAATCATCTTAAAGTATTTATGTAATGTTCTAATTGTTACAAAGAATCATGTCCTCCAACAAACATCATGACTTGTGATTGATTTGATTGATTGAATTTATTGATCTCACTTGATGAGATTTGTATTTATTTGTGTTATTTATTTTATCTTTTCTTTTTCTCTAGCAGAGTGAACTTTATTATTAATAACATTTCACTTTCTTATTTTGGAAGACATTGAACATGTTTTATGTAATTAGCTTCTATTTCCCTCTAATGTGGAGTCAATGTTCCTGATATCTTTAAAAACAACAAGGAAACACTAATAATAGATTTGCTCGTCGTGTCCCTAACAGACCTCCTCCCTGTCTCACCTGCTACTGTGGGGGAGTCGGCGTTCTCTAACGTTCTCCTGCAGGGTTCTCATGGACGTTCTCTAATGTTCCTGTAACACCGGAGCTCCAGGCTGCCTGCTTCTTCTTCTTAACCCCTCCCCCTTTATTTATTTAATCCTCCTCTTCCTCCCTTCATCATCACTTGGAATCTTGAACCCAACCAACGCAGACAGACAGACAGACAGACAGACAGACAGACAGACAGAAAGGTTGCTGGTTAAAGTCCTTCCCCCAATACACAAACTGTTATCTGACACACATTATGGTGATTTCCTGACACCTCTGATATTAACCGTCCAATTAACACTTTCTACTTTCACTAATGTGATCACACTGAGAGCACACACACACACACACACACACACACACACCCGTTGACGCCCTAAATCTCCTAAAGTACACACACACACACACACACACACACACACACACACACACACTCTGTTTAACTTTCTTCTTATCTCGTCTCAAATTTCGGGGGAATTTCTTTTTACAGCAGCAGTGAAGCTCCTGGAAGTCTCCATCAGAGAGCATTTAACACCGTGGTCATGTGACCGTCAACGCCGTGGTCACGTGACTGCTGTTGTTTGTGGAGGAAAAGAACATTTCACTGGAAGGTGAAACACACACACACACACACACACACACACACACACACACACACACACACACACACACACACACACACACACACACACACACACACACACACACACTCACTCTGTTGTGAAACGAAGCAGAAGCGAGACAATGAAAGTGGGTCAGTGTGGAAGCTGGAGGACGCTCAACCGACAAAAGTGCAGCGTCTCACACACACACACACACACACACACACGCACACACACACAGATACACAACAGGAAGGATAGAAACACACGCTGATATCTCCACCAAACTAAAAGTAAAGGGGTCCGAGGGTCCAGCAGCTCAGTGCACTCGGCTGTGAAGACTTAATCATATTATCTCTTTAATGAGTTCATAATGTCCGTGTGTGTGTGTGTGTGTGTGTGTGTGTGTGTGTGTGATTGAGTGACCGGTCATTAGGGGGTTAAATGGGGTCTGTGGTGGTCTCTGCTGATTAAGCTGGACTGGTCCGGACTGGTGGGC
>NC_139937.1:20491395-20493895 GCF_963514095.1 Eutrigla gurnardus | reverse complement strand
AAGCTGAATCACACACACACACACACACACACACACACACACACACACACACATGAACACACACAAACAGCTGTTTCCAACATGCTGAGGCGGTCTGGAAACCACTTCCTCTCAGCGGCTCAAACACATTTTATTCATTTACTGTTCGCTCAAACAGGCAGGCAGAGCACTTTCACTGCACACTGTGTGTGTGTGTGTGTGTGTGTGTGTGTGTGTGTGTGCATGAGAGAGAGAGTAAAGGGGAGAGAGAGAGGGATGTGTTTCTGCATGTTTGGATGAAATGAAGTGGTGCTTTCAAGAGAAACAGAGTTAATCTGAGCACTTTGTATAAGTTTGAGGGAACTTTTTTATGATGTGTTTGTGTGTTTGTGAGTGTGTGAGTGTGTGTGTTTGTATGAGTGTGTGTACGTGTGTTTATATGTGAGTGTGAGAGAGCCTGCGCATGTGTGTGTTAGCGATATTAGTTGCTCTGATATTAATTGTAAAAACGTGTTATATTTGGCTCAATGTGACACGGATAATGTGTGTAATCACTACGAACACACACGCACACACACACACACACACACACACACACACACACACACACACACACACACACACACACGCACACACACGCACACACTCTGTCATGTCATGGCCGGTGGCCAGAGTCTGCTCGGCTCAGATTGGACAGCGCTCTGTAAATATTTAGAGGAAGCGGAAGGGTCCGCGGTCCGGCCTGTCGCCACGGGAGACGGATCACCTCTCATCCCTCAGCCCCTCCCCACACACACACACACACACACACACATCTCCGGTCTATAGCCACGGCCACCGGGTTGGACGGATCAATCACACACACACACACACACACACACACATACACACACACATACATACACACAAACACACTGCATGGTAGATATTAGACAAGGTGTTGATAAGCCCCTCCCCCCCCTTCAACCTCTGGACGACCTTTCACCTCACCTCTGTGTGGCTCCGGCCAATCAGAGGTCACCCCTCGGTCACATGAGAACCAGTGCACAACGGGTTGCTGCTCATTAAAGGGACGCGTGCTAGAAACACCACAGGTTCAACTCCGCAGTCTAAACTAACTCACCAGATACTTTCACTGCATCCCAGATCATGTGACTCTGTCATGTGACTCCGTCAAACAGGCAAGTTTTAATGAACCAATCAGGAACAAGAACAAGTCTGAGATGATTTGAGACGTTGACATCTGTTTTCTGTGGGTGTTTTTATGAGAAGACTTTAAGGGGTTGAGACCGAGACCAGAGTCTACTGAGACCTGGGTCCAGGTCTTGGCCTGGGTTCAGGTGGTCACTATAAGGATGAACACACACACACACACACACACACACACACACACACACACACACACACACACACACACACACACACACACACACTTCCATTACTGCTTCATCATGTTGACCCCACATCAACCCCTGAAACGTCAGCTCTGACCCCAGTCAACCTCCATCTCCTCCTCCTCCTCCTCCTCCTCCTCTTCCTCCTCTTCCTCCTCTTCTTCCCTTGAGTTCTATCTCTATTCAACCTTTATTTTATGTTCTTTTATTTCATTTATTTTAAACTCAGTTTAATCGCTTCACCTCAGCAACTTCACCAAAGATGTGATATCTGCCGTCACTCCGTTCAGCATCACGCTGCAGCAGGTTAGACCTGTCTGTCTGACCTGTCTGTCTGTCTGTCTGACCCGTCTGTCTGACCCGTCTGTCGGCCTCTCGGGGAGTTTGATGTCATTTTTACAAGCTTGTTGGGGCATTCCTGACCGCCATCCACCGGGTTTAACACACCGCTAATTAGAGACAAAGAAGAGGCCGGAGAGAGAGAGACAGAGAGACAGACAGAGAGAGGGAGAGAGAGGGAGGTGGAGGGGGGGAAGAGAGTGTTTGTGAGTAAAAGGGCGGGGAGGAGACGAGGGAGTGTAATAGCTCCTATTAGCACATACCTTCAAAGAGAAACATGTTTTACAGACTGGCGGTTCATCATCATGTCTGTGGAGGAGAGAGAGAGAGAGAGAGACAATATGCAAATATACATTCTGTTCACTTCATTTCTCGCCTCGTTAGAGTTGTTGTTCAGCTTTTATCACTGCAATTTTATTAAAATGATAAAAAGAACAAAGCCGCCGTTTAAAGCAGTTAAATAAAGTTTTATTTAGCAGGAAATAGATAAAGGAAGAGTCTGTTTTTGGCTTGAATTAGATCAGTAATTAAACCAGGACTCACTTACACGGAGCATCATCATGTTGTGCTTCTGTCATCACTTTTTATTGGATGTTAACACAAAGAAAAAGGTCCATACACACAAATAGTTTCCTATAAGATGGATTTTAGTACAATAAATTCAGTACAAATATATACAGTATATATATATATACACACACAGTATAAATGATCCAGAAAACTAAGCTGTAGCCAGGAGAAGAACAGCAAATGTTTTTTGGTCAAACTTCAGTGAAACGATAAATAAA
>NC_139937.1:20483895-20486395 GCF_963514095.1 Eutrigla gurnardus | reverse complement strand
ACACACACACACACACACACACACACACACACACACACACACACACACACACAGCTACTTGGTCGTGTGCCAGCAGCTTTCCCCTGTGTAATGTTATCAGTCATTCATTACAGCCGGCTGTAGTATTCACTGCAGCGCTGAGATGCCATCGTGTTGTTTGACTTAATCCCTCAACAGCTTCCCACCGGGTTCAAACAGCGAGTGTCGATCTCAGAAGATCATTAAAGATCAGATCATGTTCATGCAAACTCCTCTCTGACTCGCTTTGTTTGAGATATTATGCTAATGAGTGTGGTGACAACACCACTTTACTGAATGACTTGATTGGAGGCGTCTGAATGAGTCTCTGGGGTAGGGGACCCCCTTTGGATCTGGACTTTAGACTACGACTCTCTGGAGACATTTTACATGAACAACAAAGTAGAAACTCAGAGAAGGAGAGAAGAAGTCGTCTTTAAAAGGAACCACGTCTGATATGAGTGTTTTCGGCCGATGCTCGTTAGAACAAAGTCGACATGAAGTAACAGGTTCTTCACATAGATAGGGATGTCTATGATATAATTCAGATTCTGCACCGTGGATGTGGATCAGTGTCACAGTGAGAGTGACAAAGAGGTGTGAGCCTTTTAATTACACAACCGACACATGTAGGAATGCAAGGAGTGGTGTGTGTGAGTGTGTGTGTGTGTGTGTGTGTGTGTGTGTGTGTGTGTGTGTGTGTCGGCCCCGACCCGGCCCTGACCTTGTGCCCGTGTGTATGTATGTACATATGAATGCTTTTAACCCCCTTTGTCGGTGTGTGCTAGTGTGTGTGTGTGTGTGAAATGCGAGGCGTCCCAGATATCCCAGGCGGCCGTCCGTTAGCTTGTTCACCTGTCGTGCGGCACGAAGCCCAAAGCAAGCATGGAGGCAGCTGACAGGGTCAAAGTGCATCACTGTGTGTGTGTGTGTAAGTATCAGCTATTGTTGTTCTTTCTCCTTTTTTTCACCCCACCTTGTGTTCAGTAACTCTAGTCTTTTTATAGCTGCTCTCTTGCCACACACACACACACACACACACACACACACACACACACACTGATGGCAGCAGTGAAAGCTCTGGTGCTGCTCATCCTCTCTCTCTTGTCTCTTGCTCTCAATCGGCCACAGTTCAGATCGGCTTTCACCGCAGCCTGTTCTCTGCTTAGCACTAAAGCACCTTCACTTCACACACACACACACACACACACACACACACACACACACACACACACACACACACACTTAACAATTAATCTAAACATCACATTCATCACATCAAGCTTTAGAAGACGTATCGATGTAAAGTTGAAACTAAGTCGACATCACTGAATCCAAAAACACAAATTCAGAAGCAGAACAACCATACGGGGACCAGAACCCTCGGTAGTAGGTCCATACGGGGACCAGAACCCTCTGTACTAGGTCCATACGGGGACAAGAACCCTCATTAGTAGGTCCATACGGGGACTATAACCCTCGGTAGTAGGTCCATACGGGGACCAGAACCCTCATAAGTAGGTCCATACGGGGACCAGAACCCTCTGTAGTAGGTCCATACGGGGACTAGAAACCTCGGTAGTAGGTCCATACGGGGACCAGAACCCTCATTATTAGGTCCATACGGGGACTAGAACCCTCGGTAGTAGGTCCATACGGGGACCAGAACCCTCATAAGTAGGTCCATACGGGGACCAGGACCCTCGGTAGTAGGTCCATACAGGGACGAGAACCCTCATTAGTAGGTCCATACGGGGACTATAACCCTCGGTAGTAGGTCCATACGGGGACTATAACCCTCGGTAGTAGGTCCATACGGGGACCAGAACCCTCATAAGTAGGTCCATATGGGGACTATAACCCTCGGTAGTAGGTCCATATGGGGACGAGAACCCTCATTAGTAGGTCCATACGGGGACTAGAACCCTCTGTAGTAGGTCCATACGGGGACTAGAACCCTCATAAGTAGGTCCATATGGGGACCAGAACCCTCGGTAGTAGGTCCATACGGGGACGAGAACCCTCATTAGTAGGTCCATACGGGGACTATAACCCTCGGTAGTAGGTCCATACGGGGACCAGAACCCTCATAAGTAGGTCCATACGGGGCCTAGAACCCTCAGTAGTAGGTCCATATGGGGACGAGAACCCTCATTAGTAGGTCCATAAGGGGACTAGAACCCTCGGTAGTAGGTCCATACGGGGACTAGAACCCTCATTAGTAGGTCCATACGGGGACTAGAACCCTCATTATTAGGTCCATACGGGTACCAGAACCCTCGGTAGTAGGTCCATACGGGGACTAGAACCCTTGGTAGTAGGTCCATACGGGGACTATAACCCTCATTAGTAGGTCCATACAGGGACTAGAACCCTCATTATTAGGTCCATACGGGGACTAGAACCCTCATTATTAGGTCCATACGGGGACTAGAACCCTCATTATTAGGTGGAGTCAGTTTGTGTTTGATTGATTGTGTGA
>NC_139937.1:20431395-20481395 GCF_963514095.1 Eutrigla gurnardus | reverse complement strand
CGCACACACACACACACCCTCAGTTCCTCCCGGTCCATCTGATCCGGGTCCCTCAGACCCCACGTGGACCTCAACGTGTTCTTGTTAGAGTCCACCTCCAGGCTTCACCAGTAAAAACGCAGCGTTGTGTTTCACTCTCTCTGATCGGAGGACGAGGCGGGTTCATCGAGTTCCTAACCCTGATCCCAAGTCCTCCACCTGCCCCCCCTGAGACCCTGAGACCCTCGTGAGACGCCCACAATGAGGGATCATCCCCCTGGTTGTTGCTTCTCCTCTCTGGAGTGTTCGGTTGAAGCCGGATGATCAAATTCTGTGTTTAAATGAGTTAAACGCACTTGTTTGTCCAACAACACGAACAAGAAGTTTCCTTAAACTCTCAATGATTTATTATCAATTTGATCAATTATTAGATAAGTTCAGAGTCGATTTACTTCACATATGTTTTATGATTTGAACCAAAAAGCATCGTTTAACACAATAATGATCACGCTTCGCCCCTTGACCATCGAGTTATCAACTTGACGCCGACGAGTGTTTGCACAGCGGACGCTTTGAAAGGTTATAAAACCATCCGAAGGTCCCACCCCCCCCCCCCCGGTGTAATCTGAGGGGTCGGCGGGTTCTTGGGACAGTTAGCAGGGTGAGTGAGGTCACTCTTCTCAACCTGCAGGGTGATATTAACCCACTAATACCCAACCCAGCACCTAAACCCTGCAAGGTCAGGCCGACTATTATACATAGACAATCTATGTTTCTGCACACACACACACACACAAACATACTCACACACATCGACACTCAGGGTTGTGCAGCAGTAGATCTGCCTGGTTAAGCAGATAAAGGTCGAAGGTCGAGATGGAGATGAACCGACTGGCCTTTTACCTCGCGGCTGGCAGCGAAGGGTTAACCTTCACGATCAAGAACAGAGTTCACGTCGGCCTCAACGGAGATGTTTTATTCATGAAACACAGAGTTTCTGCTCCCGAGATGATGTGAAATAATCTGTGTGAGGATCCAAAACTGTCTCCGATCTCGTTCATGAACAAAACATCTCTATGACTATGATTCGTGACTTTTATGATGCTTTGAGGCTGAACTTTGCATAAATACAAATTAAACTCGTTACAATCTTTGCATGTTTGCATGAGTCAATGTTTTTTTTTAACGGAGTTCAAAGTTTGAGTTTGTTACGTTTAATCCCGTCTCCCGGTGGATTTACGGCCTCTTTTCTCTGCTTTGTTGCTTTTAAAGAACATCAAAAGAGGGAAAAAAAAGAAAAGCCCATCAGTCTCGCACACTTTCCCTCCGCGTCTCTTTTTATTGCGTTCTAGTCTTTTTACCATCTCGTGTTCAGGTCGGCTGCGTTAGATTTATCCCACTGAGTTTCCTACATGGCTCATTTCCATAAATCACATGTCAGCGTGTTTGGATCCAGCAGGACGTTAACAAGACGCCACCGTCCAAACAGAGCGCCGCGCCGGGCGGCTCGCCGGCCGCATCCATCAACGGCGAGACGAGGTCGGCAAAAAGTTTCATGTGGAAGACGGCGAGGAAATGTTTTGTCATGTGAAGAGCGCTGTTGAAAGAAAGTGTGTGTGTGTGTGTTTGAAGTGTGTGCTTGCATCCTCCACTTTCTCGGGTCGGACCACATGCCAAGGAGCCCGGATCTTTGTGTGTTTGCTTACACACACACACACACAGTCAAGTCCTCAGGGGTAAAAGTTCACATACTCCCAGGGTTCGGGGCTTGGGCGGCGGTCGCTGTTTCCATGGAAACAGCCACTTAGACACTCCTTCCTGTGTTGTTGTCCTGAAGGCGGACTGGCTGATTGTGTGTGTGTGTGTGTGACAGTGTGTTTCCCACGCTGCTGTGATTTAATCAGATACTATCTACTGTCCTCCCCCCCCCTCCCCCGCCTGTTTACTAAGCACTTCCTCTCTGGCCTCGGGGGTCAGAGGTCACCCACTAAACCGGGACTGGAGTCTGGCCTTGAGTTTGGCCTGCGGTCGGGTTTTTACGTGAAGAAGTCGCTGCATTTTTTAAAGTTCTCAAACAAAGATGTGAAGACACCCACGTTTCTGGTTCGGCTTCATTCCGGCAATAAATCACCCGCTGAACTCCTTCAAAATAAAGCTACGTCGAATTTAGGCAGAAAACTCGGAAATGTTTCACCTGAACATCTCAAAACACAGCATGATGTTAATGATAGAAGTCAGAATGGGTTTATTAGGTCAACTAGCTGAAACTGGTCCAGTCTAATGTCTGGAGTTTCCCTTTCACACATGGAGCACAAAACAGTCTCACAGCAACGCTGGTGAAGCAATCACAAAGTTGTATCTATAGGTTCCTGCTGAGACACGAATTGTCCATTTTTCTGCGTCGCTAGAAACAAATTTTTACGTCTGTTGGAATTAAATTATGACGACAAAACCAACGTTAGCTTTAGACAACAAAACCAACGTTAGCTTTATAAAACAAAACCAACGTTAGCTTTAGACGACAAAAACCAAGGTTAGCTTTATTTAAAAAAAACGTTAGCTTTCGACAACAAAAAACAATGTTAGCTTTAGACAACAAAACCAACGTTAGTGTTATACGACAAAACCAACGTTAGCTTCATACGACAAAACCGTTAGCTTTATACCCAAAACCAACGTTTTTTTTCTTATCTCGCTTAAATTCATCATCGAGTCTGATCGTCTATTGTATTTATAGATAACAACATTGTGTGTCCTTCCACCATTGATTATACACAATCACACAACAGTTCCTCACTGGAAGGTCTCAAACACACCCGACTTATTGATGGCCTCTGTGTGTGTGTGACTGTGTGTGTGTTGATTGTAATCCATGTTACTCTGATTATCACACATGTTACTCTGATTATCACACGTCCCTCCGTGACGAGCCGTCCAATCAGAGGAGGGAAAAGAGGAGGATGAAGGAAAGCAGCAGAGAAGAGAAAAAACAATAGAAAGGGAAAGAGACGAGAGGAAAGAAGGAAACAGGAAACGACAGAGAGATGGAGAATATTGTGGATAACAAATCGGCAACACAACACTGATTATTAATTAACTGTGTTGCCTTCTGTCCAGAAAATTATATCATCAAATAACTATATCATCAAATAACGTTCCGTTGAGGGAAACGTATTTTTTGACGAACAGAAAACAGGACTTTCACCAAGGTCACCGGTGAATCTGTGGCTTTTGTTGCCAAAAAATCTTTTCTTTGGTTCTGCATTAATTTACAGCATGTATCACATTTTAAAGATAAAAAAATCACACCACTACACAACTGAACCGCATTATAATTAATGTTTCTACGGAAACGCATTTTGTCATAATTTTCGTTTGCTGTTGACGCATCACAAATCAGTTTCACATGAGTCCTCGTAGTCCACGTAGGGAGGAGGTCTGGTGGTGGACTTTCACCCAGGAGACCGATGTCAGTGTCCAAGTTGTTGGTTTTGTTTGAATTTCATCGTCATTTTAATCCAAAACTTGTTTTTATTACTCAACCAAACGGTACAATCTGTTTAAAACTGAGACTTTAAAATAGATTTTTTGTTCCCTGGAAACCTCAGTGAGAGTTTAATGTCATGGGAACTCAATGATTTTGTGGCACAAAGGGAGAAAAGAGAATAGAGGAGAAAGAGAAAGCAATAAAGATGAGATGATGCTGATACAGAAACAAAAAGAAAAAGGGAAGTGATGAAGAGATAAGGAGGAAAACAGCGATGAAGAGATAAAAGAGGGAGAGTTTGTTGTCTGTAAATACCAGACTTCCTCAGAAACTATCCGCTTTATATAAACACGACTTTTCTCACACTGGAAATACATCACATAAACAAAAACAGGCAAACTGAATATTTACTACGGAGACGAAGCCACGTCCAAGATTGTGTCGCCGTGGCAACTAAAGTGTTTCGAACGTATGTAAATATCCATGTGAGTAATAGTTGACATTTAAAATACTGAGCAACAGCGTGACTGCAGTTGGAAGAATTTGTGGAAGGGTTTTTTCCAACTCGGCCACTCGTTCTGGTGTTTCCCCTCCAGAATTCCAGAGTTCCAACACGGCAGAGATTTAAAATCATATCTGAGACGTCACAAGTACATATATATATACATATATGTATATATGTATATATATATATATATATATATATATATATATATATATATATATATATATATATATATATATATATATATATATATATATATATAATCCGGGACAAAGGTGTTCATGTGAGAGCTGACATGCAAAGAGTTGAACTCGCTGTTCACTCTGCAGTTTAAAGAGCCAGAGGACGAGCAAACGAGCCACACCTGACGTTAAATACCTGCAGAGTGTACGAGGGGGAGGGGAGAGAGAGGCCTTGACCTGCCAACTTAAATCTGGGGCTCGTTCGCCTCGAGCAATCTCACTTTCTCGCAGGATTTTGGAGTTTTTTACGTCCTTGTCACACCTTCCAAACACCTCGAAACACTCGTGAAACACTCCCCGATCAGGAAGGGGAGGGGCCGGCGGGTGTGCGAGGAAGAGGATGGCGAGAAAGTAATCAGACGAGAGCCAACCCATGGGTCATCATCCCAAAACCCTGAGGCTTTATCTGACCCTCCTGGTTCCAGTCTTTTTAGCTCTTGTTCCCGTTCGGCCCCCCAAATCATCAACCAGGCAGGCTGAAGGTCCTTAAAATCTGCATTCTCTCTGCTGGCCATCAGGGGACGACTCCTCTCCGATTGTATAGAAGTCTGTGAGAAAACCTCCCGAAGCAGAATCCAGATGGATCCAGATCCAGAAAGTGTACTGATGATAAAAGTATTTTATTGTTCAGATTGACATGACTTTATGAGATCAAAGCATTAAACCAGCGTTGTTAGAAAGAGAGGATGAAGATGAAGAGGAAGAGCACAAACAAAGACAGCGAGAGTGAGCCCGTCCAGGTGATCGTTACCTTCCAGCCTGTAATTTACGCCCTGACGCCCTGACGACAGGGTTGCTGCCGGCAACACTTCCTAAGGGACTGTCTCCCGCGGCAATCTGATGGAGCCATGAGACCACGCCCCCTTTTGGTCCCGCTCTTTGATCTCCGACGTCCTGAACCTTTTAAATTGGTGGTGTGTTTGTGGCCGGGAAACCCCACATCTCTGAGCATGCGTGTGTCACAAACGAGTAAACAATTTGTACTTTTTATTCCACCACCAGGGGGCGACTTCTCCGAGAGACAGTTGGAGGCTCTGATTCACCCTCCAGCACCGGCATCTGATCCGGGACCACGTCGACTACCAGCTGGATCAGCAGATGGTTGAGCTGCAGTCTGAATCCGGCAAAACAAAGCTACGAATACTTTTCCTGTTTTTGTCACGTTGGATTTAATCCGATCAACAAACGCTGAAACGTACACAGACTCTGAATCGGTTGCTTTTCCTCAAAGACAGAAACATTTCAAAACAACTCGTATCGGATCCCGATCTCCTTCTGCTCGGCTTCCATCCAGAGAAACTAGTGAAGATATCTGAATATTTATAGATCTCAGTTTGTTGCACAGCACAAAGTGTTTTATAGAAAAACATACAAACTTATGTCTAAACAGCATATTTTAAACTACATTTGTGTAGATTGTGTCGTATCTCGTACAGATATAAATCTTACACAAGTGGTCATCGGTGGTTTTGGGATTTATAATTAATCTTAACTCCAGGCTAAAAACATCTCTTCTTCTCCTGCCCTTTTATCATGTAGATATTGTTAAACATGTTCTCATGTTTCGTCTTTTTATCTAAATGAGCTACAATGTGTGGGTAGACGTGTGTGTGTGTTCCTGTATCTGCACTGTGTACGGCGCTTTGGTGTAAACTGTGTTACTAATGTAACTGATCGTCGTGACGACGCTGAACAAACATTGTTTTTGAGAGTAAACCTTGATGAGAGTGGAACCGTTTCTTTTCTCTACTTTAGATAAGACGGTTAAACGGGGGATTTATTTAAATCCTGTCTGAGTATCGGAGCGGAGAAGAAACTGTGTAACTCGTGTGTTTGATGACGAAGCGTCTCAGAGGGGACGGCGAGCCGCTAGTCCCGCCTCCTTCGTTCGCTTGCCATCATAAAACATTAAAACGGAGAAACTGAGACATTTGGGCAGAAGGGCGACACCGCCTCCACACACACACACACACACACACACACACACACACACCCGGGGGTGCTCCTCCCCTCCAGATTGACCCGTGCCTCTGGCGGGCTGTAAAGCAGCAGGTTTGTGGGTTTTCTGGGTGTCGACGATACAAAACTATTGACCGCCACGGTGCAGCAACGCCGCGGCGAAATTAGCAAGATGGCCGCCCCCTGGGAGCGACATATGTTTTACTGTCTGTCTCTGTCTTCAGCCCCCCGCGACACACACACATACACACACACACACACACACACACACACACACACACACAGTCAAACAAATCCCTTTCAAATCTGGGCCTGCAGCCGCCACACAGGGGGTGAGGCGGGGTCACCGTGTGTGTGTGTGTGTGTGTGTGTGAATTCCTGGATGGTCTTTTAAAATCTTTTAGATTCAAAAGAGTCTTGTAACTACATTTAATGTCACGTTCCACAAGTTATTTAGTTCTTTACGAGGGTCTTCAAACTAATTTGGGAAACTGTCAAAGATTCATTGATATTCCAGACTGATTCATTATTATTTTTTTGTATTATTTTCTATTTTACTAATGACTGGTGTTGCATTTGTGTTTTTTTCCCTTCAAATTATGCATTAATGTTGATTACTTTTTAATGTAAACATATATTTTCTTTATAAATGGATTCCCGTTGACTGTTTTTACTTTTATCTGTCTTACATGTTGTGTCTCTTCTTCTTATTGAGAAAAGTAACAAACAAAGTTGGAAAATAAACATCCCCCGTCCTTCCCGTCCGTTATGATGAGCTTGTTTACTCTTTACGTTGATTCCTGAGGTGTGAGAAAGTGCTGACAGCATTGAATACAGAGTCCATGATGTCACTGCCACCTCGCTGAGTAAAATGTTCCCGACAACGGACGGGAATTATTTTCCTTTTCGGGTTCCTGGAAGTTATTTTAAATAAAAAAAAAGAAAAGAATTCAAGCTCCTCCACGACAACATTTCCTGTTTGTTAGATTCAACCGACAGCAGCAGATAAAGACACAAAGCTGCCATTGAAGCCTCTCTCTCTTCTTCTGTGACTCAGAATGTGTGTGTGTGTGTGTGTGTGTGTGTGTGTTGTCATAAAGTCAATCAAAGCCTCTTTAAGTTTACAGAGTTTCACTGAACTGAAAGGAAAATGCAGGATGTTAAGAAGGAAGCAGGTCTTTCCCCACAACACCATTGGAGTTTACCACTTAGTGTGTGTGTGTGTGTGTGTGTGTGTGTGTGTGTGTGTGTGTGTGTGTGTGTGCGTGTGTGTGCGCGTGTGTGTTAATTAGCTGAACAGAGTTAATCATCAGCAGGGAATGAGGCGACGACCTGCAGAGCGCGGTGACGTGTCCCACATGATGCTGCCACCAAAACAATAATCCCTCCCTCCCTACAGACACACACACATGCACGCACGCACACACACACACACACACACACACACACATGCACACACACACACACACACACACACACACACACACACACACACACGTGCACACACACACTGAGATCAAATAAGGTCTGTTTAACACACGTTGAAGAGATTTTTACATTTTTTCTATGATATTGTTCTTTGCATTCACGCTTAAAAAATCATAAAAGTGGTTTTATTAGTGAAAATTTTCTTGTTGAACAAATATCATAAATGTTTATGGCAATAATGAAATGCTTCTTGTGGCGTTGCCAACTTCCTGTTGGACTACAGAAACCTGTCCTGCAGCGCTCTATGAAACGATATTCTGGATTAGTGATTTATGTGATTATTCATATCGCTGTTTTTACATTTTTCTTACATTTTACAATTTTCAAGCCCCTGAAAGCTTTTTTTCGAGCTTCACGGGACGACGTTGCGCTATGAAACCAACAAAACCAACGTGTTCTCAATCGGTATTCAAAACCACAATAAAAGCATCTTAATCACCGTCACATGGACATTGTTTTCATGCCGAGTGATATTTGACGTGAGATTCAGATCATCAGAGACAAAAAAAACCCTTCCTTCTAAAAACGTGGAGGAAGTTTAAATTCTCAGATTCTCCTGACGAACGGAATATCAACCTGCAGACTGCAGTCTGGAAGTAACCCCACGATGCATTATGGGTAAGGAGTTCTTAAGGTTTGCTGTAAACAACGTGAACAGAAAACAATGAGCTCGGACTTTGGCGGATTTAAGCCAGACGAACCAAATTCACAAACTAAACAAAGTGAGGAAACTCCCGACAAAGTTCACAAGATTTTGGGTGGAGTTCTCTGTTTCTGTACGTTCAGCTGTTTGACTAATGGGGGATTTAGGGCTGCGGTCTGATTTTCATTTATCAAAACTTTCAGACTGTTTGACCGAGAACCGAGATTACAGCGAAGAAGTAGAACAACGTAGAAGAAGTACAAGACGTAGAAGAAGTAGAAGACGTAGAAGAAGTAGAAGACGTAGAAGAAGTACAAGACGTAGAAGAAGTAGAAGAACTACAAGAAGTAGAAGACGTAGAAGACATAGAAGACGTAGAAGAAGTAGAAGAAGTAGAAGACGTAGAAGAAGTAGAAGACGTAGAAGAAGTAAAAGATGTAGAAGAAGTAGAAGACGCAGAAGAAGAAGAATACATAGAAGAAGTAGAAGAAGAAGAAGACGTAGAAGAAGTACAAGAAGTAGAAGTAAAAGAGAAGGCGTTGAAGATGAAGGAGCAACATTTCTGGTTCTCTGCAGACTTCCAATCTGCATTGTTCGCTTCAGCAGTTCATCGAGCCCCAGACTGTATTTATTCTGTTTTTATTCTGTTGTAATTCTATCTGTATTTTAAATGTTGGTGTAAATGTATTCCTCTGCCTGTTTGAATGCTACTCTACAAATAAAGTTAATCTCACAGTCTGTCTGTTCTGGTTCTGCTGCCGCCGCCTTCAACAGGGAGAGTCCTCTTTGTTTTGGCGAGTCCCCGTTGATAATCTGCTGAGACCAGTTTGCGGTCTCAGACGCTGGAATTAAGACCAGTGGATTAAACTGGTGAAGAATTAGCCTGATGAGTTTCCTCAGCGGCCCCCCAAAGACACCCCCGGACTGTAAGCTGCTCAGTCTGAAGACGAGCTCTCGCTGTCTGAGACGTTCGAATCGGGAATCTAAGCAGATAAACATGCCTGCCTCCACCAGCCTCTTTGGTGCCGATAAGAACGGGAACTTTTGCATCAACGCATGCAACAATACATAGTCTTAACATCCAACATGACAAGCTGCAAGTGAATCCATGATTCTTCACTAATGAACACGATCAGGGTTAAATCCAGAATATTGTATATTCAGAGTAATAGTGGAATATGAGCGTGCACGTAAACGAACTCGAGGATTTCAACCATTTAATGTCATTTAAATGTATTTCATTTCTTTTGTCTTCCCGCTGTCCAAACACCAGCAGGGTAAAGCTAAGAAGAGTCTGCGTGCTAACAAGCCCACTGGAAGTGAATGGAGCGCTATTAGCATGTGCTAATTGACTCGACAAATGTTAGTTCAGTGTCACTCAGTTGACGCGTTGTTTCCTCCGTTTCATTAGTTAACAAACGCACATTCATTTAATTGACTTTCTGTCCTTCAGCAGCATCCTGTTGATTTGGGAAAGAAGGTTGTTCTTATTCTTTTTCTTTTTACATTTGTTGCACAAAGATGATTTATTTTATTTTACAATGCATCTTTGTTTATTTACACACTGTTTGTATTATTTCCTATTAATGTATGTTACATACAAATGTAGTCATTGCAGTTTCAGGTTCATTTTCTGCTCCTCTGCTTCATAACAAGAAGATGAAGAATTATCGTCTGACAGGAGTTTTGAAATTCAAATTTACATTGACCATAACAAGTGTGTTTTTCCCGTTCCCATCAGTGTCGGAGGATCACTGCGAAAATCTTTGCGACGGCATCGATGTTTTGGCAGCTATCGTTTCTAAAACTGCATCGTTTATCAGGCCGTTTTTAAAACTTTCTGAGCACGAAAACGTGGTTCAGATTATGATTTTCCTCCCAGCATGCACTGCTGCGAGGTCTCCGTCAGCCTCCGTCGGACATCAGAAAGCAAAGTGAAGGAGTTGTAAATGAGGTGTTAATGACGCCTCCTCAGCTGACTTTGAGCTTGTATCGATAAAAGGCAGCTGAGCGAATGCTAATCCCGACCCATTCACTGCCTTTGTTGCTTAGCTCATTAATGCTAATGCTAGCTGTTTGGGGGACGGTGGCTACGTAAACAAACCATGAAGGGGAGCGGATTGCATTTAACCACCGTGGGTCCCACTTTGTTCCTGTGTGTGTGTTATAGCACTATGGCTCAATGGAGAGATAACACGCACACACACACACACACACACACACACACACACACACACACACACACACACACACACACACACACACACACACACACACAATTGCAATACCGTTTCCAGTCTGTGTTTTGGTTGTGACACTCAACTTCTCTTCAGCTTCTCAGAAACATCCTGAAACCTCCGAAATGATGAAACAACAATAATGTGATCAACCATTAATATCTTTAGTTGCTGGTGTTGTTGTTCACGTGTCGCATGCAACAAAAAAAAAGAAGTGAATTCTTCAAATACGATGATCTTGCTCAAGCCGTTGCGTCCTGATAGCTGTTATGGAAATGACAGTTTCATCTTTCTATGAAACTGGTTTGTTCACAGCTGACAAGTTTGCATTTACAGTAACTCTTCTGGTTTTACCTCAAATCAATAAAACGGAGCTTGAAGAAAATGCAAATCAACGCGCTAAACGGGATTTGCATAAAGAGTCCACGGGGCTTTTAATTAAATAAAACAACGACACGATCTGATAAGAATCTTTTTTTCATTCTTCTGACAAAACTGCAAAAATAACTTCAACTTATTGAACCTGTACGTTTCTCAAATAGAGTTTCATCCTTCTTGATTTTGACACAGCAAACGGCTTCATTCTGGATTCTTTCATAGAGTCACTCATTACTATAAAATTAACAAAAAGTAAATATTCTGTTGACTGAATGTAGAGAGGAAATTAGTGTTTTTGCAGCATAGAAATGAGAATATTAGGAATCACTGGAAGAAACAGGAATAAACGACGGCGGATCAGGGCCAGGAAAAAAAAAGTGAGCCGAGAGAGGGGGGCAATATTCTAAGAAACAAAGTGTTGAAAAAGTGCGAGTTTATTACGATGCCATCTATGCTAGCTAACGTTCCATGAATGTACATTTATGTTTCTCATGAATCTTCCCAACGTGTGACAACGCCTCGTTAAGGTCCTTTGGGTGATGATGTTGATGTTTATTGTTGGTTTTATTTATATGGAGCCAAATTATCATCTTATGGGTGTTTATTGATCGGGGCGGTTGGACTAAGATGCTAGCGGTAGCTTTCACTTGTTGTCATAGCAACGGCAAACATCCGGTGTTAGCAGAACCAAGCAACTTGTTAATATTGGCTATAAATATTTATAAACTCTCAAATTTGCAACCTTTTTTCTCTGAATATACCCCCCTCTCTCGGCTCCGTTTTATCCATTTATTTCCTACAGTGACCCTGATTCACCGTCGCGTTATGTAACCAGGAGGTCAAGGGTCAAAGTCGCAGGACCTTCAAGCTATCTGGTGTTTTTCTTCACAACGACGGCCGATCTCTAATGATGATGATGGCGGCCGCCATCGTGGAGAATCGCACCATTGTCCCAGGTGACATTCCTGCCAGTCATCCGGGGCTGCGTTCGCCAGCCCTCCTCCCCGCATGACAAAGAGCGTCACCTGACGCCGCGGCTTCGCCCGCCTCACTCAGCAGCCTCCCAGCCAAAGTAAACATGCTGTTAATTCAGGATAATTCACCAGAACCTATAGCCCCGGCCGTATAAATTCCTCTCCCCCTCCCTCCTCCCTCACCCCCTCCCTCCTTTCTCCTCTTTTACTGAATGACCAGATTGAGTGTTTAAATCCAAATGTTACAACGGTACTTATGAAGAAATCAGCTCCACCTGCTTGTTGTTTTGGGTCGACGTGATAAACACGTTTCGGGAAAGTGTTGAACAATGAAGCAAATCAAACAGGAAATGTATCATCATGTTTTAGAGGGTTTTGATGAAGGTTAAACGTTGAGGAGTCGTAGAATGTTGTTGCTTTTTGAGTCGGACCTTTGGGCGACTTCACAAGCCGGAGTGTGAGATTCACACCTTCGGATTGTTTTCTATTTAATCTGGTTCGGCTTCAATAATGAAAGAAGCCCAAAGAAAAGCAATAATTTGCTGAGCAAACTATTTATATAGCATCTTTAAAAACAATTGAAGGTCTGGTGAGTCACCAGGAAACAGGCTGTTCAGACGTGCGGCTGCTGTTCGTGGTCCCCAGATGATGCATCCTCAGGACTCGGGTCTGGTTCAGAGCCACTATGAGGTTTACATCCCATGCTGTGACCTCTAACCTCACAAGGATCCGGTCTCCGGTCTTATGTGATGTTTTACTTCAGTTCCAACGTGGAGGCCTGAGACGAGCTCTGATTGGTCGGTTTAACAGCAACAGTGAATGACGTGAAATTACGGGTTTGTGGCGGAAAAGAAAAGGTTTGTTTTTTGAGGAGGAGGAGAAGCTCTGACCCCCTTTCTCCTCCTCATGCCAGAGTGAACAGGATCATTCATCCTCCCATCAGGTGAGCCCCCCCTCCCTCTCTCTCCCCTGGCCTTTGTCCTCACGACAATGGGGCGATCGGGGTGGGGGGGTATAAAGGGGTGTAGTAAGGGGCAGTAAAGGAAAAAAAAGAAAGGTGGTGTTGATCCGTCGTTCTTTACGGAGAGGTGGTTCAGGTAAATAGGGGCCTTTTTCTTCTCTTTGCTTTGTTGCAGCTTCTGGAGCATAATGAAGGGGTTTGTGTGTGTGTGTGTGTGTGTGTGTGTGTGTGTGTGTGTGTTTGTGTGTGTGTGTGCGTGTGAGTGTGAGTGTGTGTTTGCCCCCCCATTCATTCATCCCACCTATTTTAGTTTATAGCTATCATGTGAATGAAGAAAAGCCTTTCAAATCTGTAATGGTGATGGAGTTAAAGTGTCAAAGGGTCACCTGACGTTGGAGGGCCAATAAGAACATTTAATTACATAACGGACAAATTCAAAACACATTGTATTGAAAGCTTAATAAACATGATGTGACTTATTTTAAAAATGAGTACAACAGCATAGAAATGATTAAAACATTAAAATGAATCACTGACTTTTATATATTAGATCACATTAGTATTGCTTCATTGTTATTAATCACCCAAACACTGTTTTTTTAAGTTTGAATGAATTTCTCCTCTGTGACATCACAATATCCCCAAATGGAATATTTTAACTAAACAATAAAAGTAGATTGTTTTGAGTAAATCACATTGAAACTGAAAATTGTACACCTTTGGTTGTTTTTCCTTTCCTTTTCTTTTTTTCTGTCAGTACAAATATATAATATTTGTTTTAAATAATATTCCTTGAAGGAGCAAAGTCTTCTTCATGGTGCAAACTATATCTTTTGATAGTAGTTTTCTATTAATTGCAAACAAAGTGAAGTGTTTGAGCGTTTGAAAGCGCTCCCTGCGGTCCGGCCCGAGGTGAGCTCCACGGTGACCCGGGGAGGCCCTGAGCTGTCAGCGCCCCGGGGAAGAGCTCTGACTGCTGGGGAGAGAGTCACCTGCACCCCCTCCCCATCCTCCCCCCGACTCCCTCCTCTCCTCTGGAGGAGATCAGAGAGCCGAGAGTGGAAGGTGAGGACAGAGGGCTGCTTTTCTCCCACACTAAACGCCGTCCCTCAAATGCAAGAAGAACTTTAAAAACGCAACGCTGGAAATGACAGGAAGTTAAATCCACTCGTTGACCTTAAATCTCGATCAACGGAGACTCAGAGAGGAAGAGCGCCGACGTCACAAGAAACAAACAGTGGAGAGGTCAAAGGTCACAATCACTCAACCACAAAGTCACCTGAGTGTTTTTTTGGGGGGGGAAACCTGCTGCACTTTAATTAAATATCATCATTTTTACAGTAAAGCATCGTCGTTTTAAAGTGAATAAAACAGGATGAATTCGACCACAAATGTTGGGTGACAAAGGTCAGAGAGAGAGGCAGTGTGTGTGTGTGTGTGTGTGTGTGTGTCTGAAAGGGAAAGGCTCCATTAAAGCCCACCTGTTCTGACCCCTGCAGGTATTTTACCTTCCTTTCATTCATTCACTCATTCTTTCATTCACTCGCTCCTCCCTTCCTCCCTCCGTCAGCGCCCCGGGGCGGCGCTTTGAACTCACAACACAACCTCTGTGTGTGTGTGTGTGTGTGTGTGTGTGTGTGACAGAGAGAGAGACACACACACTGATGGGCGGAGGTTGACTAGAGGAGGTGGAAAACATTATTTTCACAAAAATAAATGGCTGGACTTTAATGTGAGTCACGAAAGATTTAAAATAGTTTAATGTTTTGCCAAAAGGTGTCGGCGAACTATTGTTCCTCCTAATGAATCCGGATTGGGGGCTTAGTGTGTGTGTGTGTGTGTGTGTGTGTGTGTGGAGGTAAGATCTCTGGCAGCTACAAAGATCTTATCTTAGCCTTTGTGTGTGTGTGTATTTGTGTATGTGTGTGTATTCGTGTGTGTGTGTGTGTGTGTGTCCACTCTAATGCAGTAATACTGTTGTTTATGTGTTGGATGCTGCATCTTCACAAGCCAAAGACGAAGCCGCCACTTTGTGTAAAATAAGGATTCAGTGTCTCTCTTCATAACAACATGAGATGCTTAGATTAATAATAATAATATTTCACTTATTTTACGCCTGTTTAGTTTTTAAAAAAGGTTAAACGGCAACAATATAAAAGCTCCATTTCTGGAGAAGAACAGAGTCTTGTTGAGGATGGAAACATTCAGAAAACCTATTATCATGTCTTCTGGGACGTTAACCATCACAACGTCAACCGAACTCAATCTAACAACACAAACTGTGTTTATCTGCTTTAGTGTAAAACAACAACACAAATGTATGTGTTGGATTTCTGCTTCATGTCTGCATGACGTCATGTGACCACAGTGGTCTGCTCACCTGTCATCCTTAATGGATCTATCCTTCCCATCAGCCCCTGTTCATTGTGTGTGTGTGTGTGTGTGTGTGTGTGTGCTGGTACATCTATCTTCATGAGGACCATGACTTGACCATGAGGACAGTTATGGAAAGTGAGGACTTATGTGACAGAATCTGTATTTGTGCATTAAACTAATGAGGATACACTAGTGTGTGTGTGTGTGTGTGTGTGTGTGTGTGTGTGTGTGTGTGTGTTTGTGTACTCAGGGCTGAGGTGTGCCGGGCCTCCATTCTTATGTTAACATGGATTACTGTGGTGTCCTCCCTGCTGACGGTCCATTGTGGGACCCAACCTGCTCAGTGGGGTTGTGTCTACACCACCCAGCAGGAGGGACTGTGTGTGTGTGTGTGTGTGTGTGTGTGTGTGTGTGTGTGTGTGTGTGTGTGTGTGTGTGACACCTTGCTGTTCTCAACAGGACGACCCACCGGACACTGTTGCTGCAGACATGGAAGTGGACAAAGTGTGTGTCTGTATTTCTACATCTGTGTGTGTGTGTGTGTGTGTGTGTGTGTGTGAATAAAGGAAAGTGAGTAGTTGCGTGAAATTAAGGTAGAAAAAAATGCTAAAACTAACTGAGAAGCAGCGAGAAGTCAAAAATAAAACAGAAATATTTCCAAAAGTATAACATTAAAGTGTCAAAATTCACAGGATGAAAGAAGGATAAAAGTGAAGATTCAGTTTCTGCTTCAATGGAGCAACAAGAAGATGAAGAACCTGATCTTGTTTAATTCATGTTTTGTAAAATGTATTTGTATTATTATTGTAAGATGAAAAGAAAATGACTTGAGTCGTATTAAATGATCATAAAGAAACGAAGGTTGTATATCCTGTAAACAAAACAGATTCATATCGTGCTTTCATCAGGAAACTATTTGTGGCGCAGAATCACATCTTTGTTCAACAACAAAGGGACTTCTGTGTTTCGTGACGGTTTTTACGAACCGCCGTGAGACGCCATCGGAGAGTCGGGCGCCAAGTTACGCAACCGAGTGCCGCCGCCGCTTCAGGAACTGGAACCGCATTTTACCGACTGCAGATCCTTTCTCAGATATCTGTGTAGTTCAGGTGGACAGAAGGCGACTAGAGAGAGAGGAAGGTAAAAACCCTCCTCGTCTCATCTCCTCTCGTCTCCGTGGTTTATGAGAACGCGTCTCCGTTGTGTTTACACGTTAAAAGCTCTTTAATAAGAAGCTGCGGGGGAAGCGAGCGGGCCGGAACCTTTCATCTCAACCTGTCCTGTCACACCCAGGGGTGGGGGGACCTTATTTATGGCTGCGCACAGGTCCACTCTTTGTACGGAGGAGCACTTACACAGTTGTCTGAGTCAGACTGGAGGCTCCAGGAGGGGGGGAGGGGAGGTCATGTGTCATAGATCACCTGCTAATTGTATCCGATCACCTGTAATGTAAACAAACGACAAGGAGGAAAAACTACAACTCGCTCAGCTGACATTCTTCCCTTCTGTGTTAATGATGATTGTTATTTCAAGCTCTTAAATGTGTTTAAAAGTCTCAACGCTGACTGACAGGAAGTAAAAACGGCTCTTGTTGTCCAGTCAACAGAAGTAATCAGATTACTTTCCGTGTGCCGGTGTGCAGCTCCACCCGGCTGGGACAGATCCAGTTCTCAGGTCGTAAATCCTGGAGGTGGAAGTAGAGGGTTCGCTGTCGGATGGGAACTTGTTTTTTTGGAGACCACAACACACACACACACACACACACACACACAGTCAGGCAGCATACCAACAACACGCTGCGGTCGGTCTTCAGTACATCAACTTCCTGTTTCGCTCACATTCTCTTGTTTTCCTAAACCATGTGGAAATCCAGACAAACAGCACAAATGTGATGAAACGTCGGAGCTGAGGGTGATTGTTGTTTTACATACAAACATCATCAGTCATTGCATATATATATATATATATATTTATTATGTTAACTCAGGTTTCTGCAGTTCTTATTGTAGAAATCTGATTCCACACGTGTTGAAGTCTTGATATGGAAGGAACAGGAACTATCGTCACAAGTTACCTGCAAAGTAAACTCTTTCAAACAAGCAGCTGTCCTCCTTAAACAAAAGTTAATTACGTTACAAGCATTACGTTTGTCGAGTCGATGGAGGTCCATGTCCGGAGGAGGTCTGGGTGGTGGACCGGGTCTAAGAGCACAGGACTGCAACCAAGAGACCGGTGTTCGTGTCCCGTTAGAAGCAAGCGAGTCTTTGTGTTTCATTTCAAATCAAAAGAGTTTTTTTTGTTGCGTTTCTAACTGCAACTGTCTGGTACGAAAGAAAAAATTCCCTTGGAAACGTACATTAGCATCTCTCAGGTGTAAATGTAAAGTTTTTTGTGTAAAAGTAAAATAAAGGAATGAATGAAAACCAGATTGGTTGGTTGATGTGTAACTATAAGAAAAATGCATAAATAAGTGATCCGGTGCTGAAATCCAGAAATCCATGTTATTGTAAACGTTCTTCCATTGTTGGAACCAGAAACCTGCAAGCTACTGGTTCCCGTCATCCACCGCTTCACATTCATAAATATTGAGTTATTGAGTTATTTCCGTGATTCTTCCAGTATGGAATAAACTTCGCTGACTCACAGTTTTAAAGCGACGTTCCTATGGAAACATGTTAAATGTGATTTATCGTCGGAACACAAACGATCAGCTGATGAAGGTCCCTGAAGGTCGTTCAGGTTGCAAAACCTCCTCACTTCCTGATCCCCTTCACCCTCCGAAGAGAAAATGACCCGGCGAGGATCTAACTCGGTCTGAAATCGATCAGGAACGATGGATTATCAGACGACCAGCAGACTTTCTGTTCTCTGACACTTCCACACGCAAACACGAGGTTGTCATGGAAACATTAGACCTCGGCGGTGTGACCTCGGAGTCGGAGGTTAAATGTGATTGGTCAGATGATGATCCTCTGATCCGACCACAGAGACGACGCGTCAGCAGCACGACGTTAAATCACCTCAGAGTTCATAATGTTCCTGTTTATTCTTTTTCTAGCAGTGTGATGACAGTTCAGTTATTAATACAATTTTCAACATGGAAACGTGCTGTAGCAACGCTGTCTTACTATTATTATGTATTTCTGTGTTTTACAATGTATTTGTTTTATATAAATTAAACTGCATGTGTGTGATTCTGATTAATGTGTAAAAACTCAGCAGGAGGTTTTGCTTGTGAGGCGACGTTGTTCTGAGCAGCCGAGCTCATCTTCTCCTCTAAACTGGGAGCTGTGGGAGCTGTGGGAGCATCACATGACACAGAGTCACAGAGTCACATACGTGGAGTGTAAGTTCTCCTTTCTGTCCTCTCACACTTTCTCGCTCCGTCCTGATCCGAGGCCAGCGGAGGGACGAGCGACGGCCAACTTTCCCTTCTGGGGCAGGACGAACTCTGAACTCTTCACACACACACACACACACACACACACACACACACACGCACACACACCTGCTTTGAGCCATCACACACACACAGCCTAACACTCTCCAAGGCCAAACCTGCTGTAAATCTTCTCTGACACGGCGTAGCATGCCACACACACACACACACACACACACACACACACACACACACACACACACACACACGCACACTCTGTCAGCAGCATGTCTGAACAAAGGCGACGCTGTAGAAGAGTTAATAGTTTTATTTCTGTCTCTTTCTATTGTAGGCGACTTCCAGTGCCAAGTTTTTACATTTTAAAACTGAATTTTACTTCGATTACGGCGACTGTCGCATTTAAAAAACACAATGATGTGAACGTTCATGTCCCGACTGAAAGGAAATGATCTGATTGATCTGCTGGTTTAAAGTCTGTAGATCATTTTTCTGGGTTTTAAAAGGAAAGTCTTGTTGTGGATTTACTCGTCTTTCTCTCTCAGACTTAAGATCTCTTAAAGTTTCACTGAAATTAAACATAATTTTACGAGTTTCAGAAAACACAGGTTGAAGGTTGTATTTCATTTTCACCAGAATCTGACCTGATATGTAAATGATCTTTGTATTAACGTATTTATTATAGTTATTATTATTATTTTATAATAATGTGTCCAAAGAGGAAAGTTAAAATAATGTGTCATTCAGACAAAGGAATTAAAAGATTGGAAGTATTTTTCACTTCGTTGCAGATTAAGTTATACTGACATTAAGACAATTGTATTTTTTTGTATTACAAGTTTTCTGAAATGTTAAAGTATGCAAATGATTCATTTTGTTATTTAAACTTCTGGATCATTTAAGAGAAATCTTTCCACAACTCTGAAAGAAGACGTGTTATGGAAGCAAAATAGCTCAAAATCTCAAAATGGACGATGAAACACACTGTTTTCACCTTTATTATCTCCACCTAAATGACACACACACACACGCACACACACACACACACACACACACACACACACACACACACACACACACACACACACACACACACACACACACACAGTGTGAGTGGTTGGGTGGGCCGTAGCATCATTACAGTCCAAAACGTGTTGTGATTGACAGCCGGTCCCGTTCGTCTTTTCCTGTGGTCCACCAGTCTGGTCTGCACCCTCTCCAGGATCCCCCCCAAAAACCACTTCACACTCCGGACTGTCACAGCAAACAACTTCCACCGCTCCACGTGTGAACCTAAATCTTCCATTTGATTGCGGGATCCGCAATCAAATTGCGAGAAAACCCCGGAGCTCCGTCGGAGAATAAATTCATCTTTAAGTCTGATTAAAGGCCGAGCGGTTTAACAGAAGTCTGGACCCCCAAACCGGTTTGTGTCCGGGATTCCTGACTGTATAAACAGTGACACAGCAGTTGTTGCTGCAGCAACATGTGAAACTCTTGTCACGTCCCATCAGAGCTGCCAAACACAAACACACACACACACACTAATGAGACACAACGACACCGAGGCCTGCTGTCAGCTGGCCGGGTGGGCCGGTGGAAACACCGAGGGTCCCGTAACGGAGAGGTGAGGGTCTGAGACCAGCAGGTCAGACTGAACCCACAGAGTGTTGATGTGGACCAGAGCGCCCTCTTAGGCCGGAGACGCACACTACTTTGTAAAGGATCTTATTGGTTACTCTGACCCACTGAAGAGACCAAAACCAACAATGAACTCCGAACCACAACACTTATTATACGATCATAGACATTATATGTTCCAATGGTCCTCAATGCATGTGTGCTTTTCAACGTGACATGATTGGTTCGAGTTTTTTTGTGCGTGTGGATGTCCGAACGATCGGAGCCAAGAAAGGATATCCAGGAAAACTGAAAAGGTTTCCTTTGAAAGTCTGTCATTTAGTCTGTGTCAAGTTTAAAGTTTGAACATATCCTAAAATATAAAAAATAAAATATGTGCAAATCTGAAACATTCAATAAAGTGCACCCAAGCTTAACATTGATTGCAGATAATGATTTTGTTCTTTACACTCTGGTTAATATTTCATCACAATGTCCAATAAATGATACTACTGAAGAAAAAGGTTTGCACCAAAACCCCTGAATGCAACGTTTCATAATGAAAATCATATAAATCCGTCGTTGACTTTTTTCTTTATGTCAAGTATCACAAAGAGATGATGCGTCTTTACACCAGAAATAACATACAACACTTCATACTGACTGGAAATATAAAGTCAGAATGGGCAGAAATATAAAACGAGTCGAGGCGTTTCTTGGTCTTTGTAGCCTTTAGAGGGTCAAAGGTCAGACGCATCTTTGACCCTGAAGTCATTTCTCATGACGTCTTAGAATTTCGCCTATTCTCTTCTGTGATAACAAACATGCAAATTAAAGTTGTGCATAAACTACCTCTGCAGAATCCTTCATAACCTTATTATCGCGTGCACAAAGAAAAAGCTGGGTTTTTTTCTTGGATGTAACCGGACGTCGGCGGCCTCGAAAATGCGGAGCGTAAATCTTCAGTCCCTCGATCGCTCTCCGACAACTGTGCTGCGATCTGACGCAGAGCTCAGCCTGCACCACATTCTTCACATTGTAGAGATGGAAAAGGTATATCTGCTGTCACACACACACACACACACACACACATACACACACACACACGGTGGCCGGCCGGCTCCTGGTCTTGCTGACCCACCTGGACTCTTCTGTAGCCGGGCTTAAGGAGCAGAAACACACACCCTCACTTTAAAATAACCAGAAGTGACACTGCTGTCTGTGTTATGATAAGACGTGTGTCTAAGATGTACCGACACACACACACACACACACACACACACACACACAGACCCTCTAATCCCCCACACGGTCTGAAGCGGCGGCCTGAATAAGCAGAGTGTGGAGGGTGAAACATTCAGCCAGCGGCTGCAGGAATGTCAGCATGTCAAATACAGTAACACCTCACACACACACACTCACACACACACACACACACACACACACACACACAACACACACACACACGGAGCAACCTGAGCCCGGCAGCATTGTCCTGTAACACTGACGAGACACTGACAGCTGCCACGAGGAGAAGAAGAAGAAAGGGAGGCGGATGGAAGGAAGAAAAATAGAAGAGATGAAACGGGAGACGCTCACTGATTCCAGACCAATTTAGGAAATGGACCGAAAGAGAAGACGCAACAGACATTAAAGGCAAAATCTCTCTATTGTTGAAGTTATTAAAACGTGAGAGAAACAATGAACTTAAAGTGAAATGATAAAAATGTTGTGGTCTCTAGAGGACTGAAGGACAAATATACGGATGATTGTGTTGTTGAGGACATTAAGGCATTTCTAATTTTATTTCACCTATAAAACCTATTGTTTTGTGTTTATTTGTAGTTTTTATGTTTCTTTGAAGTTGTTTTGAATCTCTTTGTAGTTGTTTTGTGTTTCTTTGTAGTTGTTTTGTGTTTCTTCGTAGTTGTTTTGAATCTCTTTGTAGTTGTTTTGCATTTCTTCGTAGTTGTTTTGAATCTCTTTGTAGTTGTTTTGCATTTCTTTGTAGTTGTTTTGAATCTCTTTGTAGGTGTTTTGTGTTTCTTTGTAGTTGTTTTGAATCTCTTTGTAGTTTTTTTTCTGTTTCTTAGTAGTTATTTTGTGTTTTTTGTAGTTGTTTTGTGTTTCTTTGTAGTCGTTTTGTGTTTATTTGTAGTTGTTCTGTGTTTCTTTGAAGTTGTTTTGTTTTTCTTTGTTGTTTTGTTTTTTGTAGTTATTTTGTCTTTCTTTGTAGGTATTTTGTCTTTCTTTATAGTTGTTTTGTGTTTCTTTGTAGGTGTTTTTGCTTTCTTTGTAGTTATTATGTGTTTTTCGTGGTTGTTTTGTGTTTCTTTGTAGTTTTTTTGTTTCTTTGTGGGTATTTCGTGTTTTTCGTAGTTGTTTTGTGTTTCTTTGTAGTTGTTCTGTGTTTCTTTGTAGTTATTTTGTGTTTTTCGTAGTTGTTCTGTGTTTCTTTGTAGTTTTTTGTTTCTTTGTAGGTATTTTGTGTTTTTCGTAGTTGTTTTGTGTTTCTTTGTAGTTGTTCTGTGTTTCTTTGTAGTTATTTTGTGTTTTTCGTAGTTGTTTTGTGATTCTTTGTAGTTTTTTTGTTTCTTTGTTGGTATTGTGTGTTGTTCGTAGTTGTTTTGTGTTTCTTTGTAGTTGTTCTGTGTTTCTTTGTAGTTTATTCGTTTCTTTATATTGTGAGTCTCTTGGTGTATTTTTGCAACTGGTTTGCATCTCTTTGTAGTTTATGTCTATATGTAGTCTTTCTATGTTTCTTTGTATTGTCTCTCTCCGATTAACACTTTGTAGATGCTGGCCTGGGGGGCCCCTGACTCTTGGGACCCCTGGGCCCTGAGCCCTGTAGGTCCGTTCAGTAATCCATCCAAGGGAATAAAAAAAAGACTGATGGGATTGCTGGCAGTGTGAGACGACCACATAGAGTCCAAAGTTCAAGTTGTTGTTCACAGTGACTTGTTCAGTGCTTGTGTTTCAGTCAGCCGGCGAACGAGAGGACGGCAGCAGTGAGAACTAAATGGAACCCTGCAGGAAGCGACCTGTAAACCTGATGGATTCAGGGAGAAGATCTCTTCTTGTTCCTAGAAAACTAGGCAGACCCGATCAGAAGTCTGGAACCCCAAACCAGTGTCTTCTTCACCTTTTAGTCAGAGCGTCTCCAAACCAGCAGGAAGGCTCATTTCCGACTTCAGGAACCAAATCACGAACCGTTTTTAAAAGGAAATGAAAACAATCAATTTGAGGTGAGATGGCCTGAGGGAGAGTTTCAGATGGAGAGAAAGAGTGAGGGAGCTTAAAGAAAGATAGATGGGGATTAGAGAGAGAGGGGGGGGGGGGGGGGGGATTAGCGAAGGAGGACGAAGGCGTCTGGTTTCGCGGCTCGGGGTGTCAGCGGTGAATATTTAATGCTGGATTTCTCTCCTTTCTGTTCACGTTAATTAACTCATCTGCTCTCATTTCACTCGGCCTGCCAGCTCCGTTTACCCAGCAGCCCCGTGATGGCAGCAGCGCTACGTGCTAGCGATGCTAACGGAGCAGCTGATACCCGAGAAGACCCAGGTCCAAGTTAAGGATTAGTTAGACCAGTTTCACAATCACTAACATAATTATTAACATTACTGTACAAAAAAACCCATAAAATTAAAAAACTAAAAAGTAAATATTTGTGATTCATGTGGGAAGCTACATTTATACCCCTAAAAAACTTTTTTGTTCTTATTTTCCATTGGCTTTCTCCGTGTCAACTCTCCGTTTTTACTATTTTTATTCCTTTTATTTGATTCCTTTTGTTTTGTTGCTGATCTTGAAAAAGTCTTGAACTGGATTATTTTAATTGTCCTTCATCTTTATGGTTTTAATTCACATGCAGAATGTATGTGTCTGTTTTAAATTGTAATTATGTATCATCACTAATCTTAATAATTGCTCTATAAATAAAGTTTGCTTAACTTCAGCATACGTTTATTTGGTTTTAGGTTTAACTGGTTAACTGTCGGTTTATGCAACAAAGGTTCTTGTTGAAGAGATTGTGGTTCAGGTTTAAATTTGTAATTTTGTTGAATGAAATAAGTTAAGTGTGACTTGGTCTCACACAGGATGAGCACAGCGGTCTCCTGGGTGAAAGTCTTGTGTTTGTCCTGAACCAAACAGGTTCACATGGATTCAGATGGAAGTTATGTTTCAATATTTGTTTAAATCTGTATTTTATTTAATGCTGCAGTCCTGTTGTGTCCCTGATTTGTTCCCCTGTGGACCACCATACACACACACACACACACACACACACACACACACACACACACACACACACACACACACACACACACACACACAGTCTTTAACACACACACAAGAGTATCTTTGTAATGATACTGGCCTGTATCTCATGTGAAATCACCATTGAGCTGAGTGAAGACTAAGGCGTACTATACTTTGAAGTCACACACACACACACACACACACACACACACACACACACACACACACACACACGTAGAATTATTTCAGATTTAAACACTAAAATGCACCAAAGATCAACATGTGCTCACATTCTCTATGCCTGAATATAATGCAGTTTCCCCACAGACTTTTGACAGTGTGTGTGTGTGTGTGAATCTTTAGTTCCTCATGTTACACTGAAGCCTTTTATCTGTGACCCAGAGAGTATTGGGAGCATCGTCCTGGAAACAGACATAAAAGATGACATGATGATAGAAGGCTGTGTGTGTGTGTGTGTGTGTGTGTGTGTGTGTGTGTGTGTGTGTGTGTGTGTGTGTGTGTGTGTGTGTGTGTGAAAGTCAAATAGAAAACAATTGGACCTTCAATTGTTAACAAGCATTATAATAAATATTTCACTCCTAATTAATTTACATTCACTCTCCACATAGAGCAGGACTAGAACAGGATCAGGACTAGAACAGGATCAGGGCTTGTTTGTAGTTGTAGTTGGACTAGGAAAGGAGCAGGACTAGAACAGGATCAGGACTAGAACAGGAGCAGGACTAGAACAGGATCAGGACTAGAACAGGATCAGGGCTTGTTTGTAGTTGTAGTTGGACTAGGAGAGGAGCAGGACTAGAACAGGATCAGGACTAGAACAGGAGCAGGACTAGAACAGGAGCAGGACTAGAACAGGATCAGAACTAGAAAAGGAGCAGGACTAGAACAGGGATCCATCTCCAACATGTCGCCATGGACCAGAAAGCACCTCCTTTATATATATATATATATATATATATATATATATATATATATATATATATATATATAGTCCTCATCATCCTCCCCGGTATTTTTTCTAATACATTCTTTACGTTCTGTCATTTCAAAATGCTGGAGAACACGTCCTGCTTTCTTCCTGGAGGTGAGCCATGTGAGTTCCCCGTTTCATCCTCCGCCATCTTCCTACAGCAAACCAGCAATCAAACTCTGAAGGTCAAGTGTTTGTTTCAGTTCCCTGCTTCACGTTCACACACCCACGAGCAAAACGTCCAACACACACACACACACTCACACACTCACACACACGAGTCAGAAAACTTTCAGCCGTTTCTCAATAACGGACCACAGACATTATCAACACATGTAAACACAGCCGTGTGTGTGTGTGTGTGTGTGTGTGTGTGTGTGTGTGTGTGTGTGTGTGTGTGCGTGGGCGCTACATCACATTTAGGCGACTGATGACATCATCATACACGTAATAATAATGTGAGTGGAAGTGTGTCAATGCAAGTTTGCAGTTTGTGAAAAGAAAATCTACTGATTCATGAACACGGACACGAATTTAAACGTTTTTACATGTCGCTCTGCACGAAACGTTTTTGAGGTGAGTATCGGTCGGGCCTGAACCACGTTTCTTCAGTCGGGATGACAAAACCAACAAGACTAAACTAAACCAACATTAGCTTTAGACAAAAAAACGTTAGCTTTAGACAAAAAAACGTTAGCTTTAGATGACAAAACAACGTTAGCTTTAGACAAAAAAACAACGTTAGCTTGAGCCGATAAAACCAACGTTAGCTTTAGACAAAAAAGCAACGTTAGCTTCATATAATAAAACCAACGTTAGCTTTAGACAACAAAACCTCTTAGCTATTCACCATCTCAACAACACTTTGGGACTCGGGGTGTCCAACAGGTCTGGTGGTCTAAGTCCTGTCTTGGTGGACCCCCCCACCATCAGTAGTCCTTCTCAGTATTTTAGACTCTGGACGTTACAGATTCTCATGATGAGTTTAATGTCTCCACCATGAAAAAGGATCCTGATTAACGTTCTCTCACAAAAACAATACTATTCCCTGACCTGCCACAAAATCAAGGCTGGACCGATGCTGGGCCTTCACCCTGCTGGACCGAGGCTGGACCTTCACCCTGCAGGACCAGGGCTGGGCCTTCACCCTGCTGGAGCGAGGCTGGACTTTGACCCTGCAGGACCAGGGCTGGGCCTTCACCCTGCTGGAGCGAGGCTGGACCTTCACCCTGCTGGACTGAGGCTGGACCTTCACTCTGCAGGACCGAGGCTGGACCTTCACCCTGCAGGACCGAGGCTGGACCAAGACTGGACCTTTACCTTCTCAGGCCGTTCAAATCAGGACACTTCTGATGCTGCGGGGATAACCCTGGACATTCTTGCTCCAGACCTACTTTTTAAATATCTGCATACTTTATAATCTTCTTCTCCTTTGTGATGTGTGTGTCTGTGTGTGTCTGTGTGTGTGTGTCTGTGTGTAGTGACTACTGCATGAATAAGTGCCCAGCAAGGACGTCAGCAGTATATTCGGTTCTTTCCACTCCTATATATTAGTCAGTCTGACCGAGCAAAAACACAGAAGTAACAGCTATGTTTATATATCGCCATGTGTGTGTTCATTAGTCACCAACCAACCACTTGGTCGCAGCTAAAACTTGTGCAAACAGCTCGCTATCGAAACATAAGAGAGGAAAAACTCCAAAAACGTCATTTGATCAGAGCTCAGCAATGTATTATACAGGGCTCCTCCACCTTTTCCAAAATCAAATTCAGGCACTCTTTAAGCATTTCAAGGTGCATTTCCATGCTTTTCCAGCACCTTCCAGCTGTGGTAAACTACATATTTGTATCAATACAATCCTCAGCATTCAGTTTACTTATTATTGCACTTGTTCATCACATTAAATGAGATGTTATTGTCCTATAAACAACCAACATGATGTTTGGAGACAGCTTTTTACAGAAGGACCACAAATGAAAGGAAAACTACAGAAACAGATCCACAGAAATATAATCACCAACTATTTTCATCATCTGTTCATCATCAAAAGTCATTTTTCATAAAGAAATGTCAGAAAATGCTGTTTTCAGTCCCTCAAATATGGAGATCTTCTTTTCTCTGTGATATATGTCATCACATTTCAAGCATTTTCAAGCAGTTTCCATTCTAAATCCAAGCACTTTTCAAACCTTGAGAACACCACACTTAAATTCAAGGATTTCCAGCACCCGTATCAACCCTGATTGTGGGACAACTGCAGGCTGAAACACAACTATTTTATACAACCAAACATATACAATTTTACTACTCTAAGCATCCAGATTGAAATTAAGTTCCCTTTTGTTGGGTGTGTTGACGTATATGATGACTTGACACCTCGTTTACCCAACATGCATCTGGGAACACAACATTACTTTTGTTGTTTAAACATGAGCATGTATTTTTTTTTTCCGTTTTTGTTTCATTTAATCTTCACAGCCATTTTAACCCAAACCAACTAGTTTCGCATTTTTTTGTTTTGTTTAAAATAACTTTTAAACCGTCCCGTCTGGGAAAAAACCCCAGAATTTCAGTAATTTCAGTGGATTTAAAGTTAAATGAACTAAAGTAACAAGTGGGATGTCACAACGTCCATGCGATTCTTATGGTGATAAAATAATCTTAATTTACAATTAAATGTCTATGAAGCAAATTAAAATCTGAAAACAACCGTTAACTTTTAAGCTGGAGCCGATCTTACTGCTAAACACGTACTCCTCTAAAAGATCATTTATGATTTCCCTAAAACTACTAACTCATCATCCTGCTTCTGTGTTCATCATAGCTACTTCCATATAATTCATCATGTGGTTTTTCTCAGAATTGATCAGTAATAATAATAATAATAATAATACATTTTATTTATAATGCACCTCAAAGTGCTACAATGCACAAGAAAAGAAGAATAAGAACATCATAAAAGAGTTTAATACTAGCATAATAATAAAATAATTAAAACCAACATATTAAAACAGATACAAATTAAAATTAAATTAAATTTAAAAAAAAATAATAGTTTAGCTAAAGGCCTTTCTAAAAAGATGTGTTATACAGTAATACAAATTGTTATTTTTGGCAGGTGATGTTTTCAGCTGCAGCGTGATTGTGTGTTGTTGCGTTTGGACCCGTTGGTTTTATTTTTATGACGTTATTTCTCCGTTTATGTTGCAATTAAAACCAATTAACTGAAAAAAAACGGAGCTTTAGTTTCCGACCAACACGCCCGCTCACTTGAACGCCTCCATGCTTTACCGGATACACTGACCACAACAGATGGGACCCCCCAACACACACACACGCACACACACACACATGCACACACACACACACACTCCAACACATGTTACCTCTTTTCGTCATGGCGGCTTTAGACCCTTATTGCCACAGTCAATTAGTCCATCTGACTGGACTAATCAGCTCACACACACACACACACACACACACACACACACACACACAGACGTATTGTTCCTCCTGATGAACAGAAGTGATGTGTGAACCAGCAGTAATCTAAACGCAGCCAAAACAAAGTGACGTGTTTTTCTAACATCACACGTCTTTAACTTTAACTCGGCGGCGTTCGTACAGAGGCGGGAGGAAGTGGGATTATTAGAGCAAAAACACTGAAACACACATGTGACGGTCAAGCCAATAAACGGGATATAAATAGCTGCAGCCTCGTAAAAAAGGAAACAAAGCTTTGAAACTGGTCTAATTGCACTCGTCGCATATTTCAGTCATCGAAAGTGAGCCGACGGATGGTTTCCATCAACGGCACAAACGATACTTTAGATATTTATAATAGTCACGAACCACTTTAAATAATAATATAAATAGAGTGTATTTGATTTTTCATATTAATTTTATTTATTATTTAACTAACTTTTGTTTTTGTCATTTTAAAAACTTGTTATCGACATGTTTTCAACATCGCCAATGTTTTGTGTTTTGGGGGGGGGGTTCTGTAAGGCGGGGGGTATGGGAGTCCTCCCCCAGAACATTTTGGAATTAATGGTGGGGGCTCAGAATTAAACACAATTAAATCTAATGATGCAGCTGCAGAGAAGGAGGAGGAGGAGGAGGAACATTCGTTCACGGCTGTTCAGCAGGTGTCACAGATGAATTCATTAAAGCTCCACTCAGGTGATCCAGGTGCATCATGCTGCTCGTTAGTGTCACCTGTTCCTCTGCACACAGCAGCGATCATCTGCCAGTCAGACCAGAAACACACAAGGCGAAATCAAAGCAGATTTATCGGAGAATCAGAGAGCAGAAGGACAGAAGGTCCGTGGGAGAGAAGAAATTCAGCCGCCACATATTTCGCTTCCATATTTATTTCCTCAGTGTTTCAGCAGGGAACAAAGACCCAGAAATGTGTGGCAGGAAAAAACAAATAACAGATATCTGCAGATGTAAATAGATATAAAACATGTTTTGAAATATTTTCTGGAAAAAAGTTATGGAAGCAAAAATAACCGAAAATCTCAAAATGCAACCTATTATCTCACAAGTTCCCTCCCATTGGAATCCATGATGTTATCTGCCTGTATCAGTGTGAACGGTGACATCACGGCATGCCAGCTGACTGCCCAAGACGGACCGCCGTTGACCAACGTTCGCGTCGACACGACTTTCTATCGCGTCCTGCTGCGACATCCTGTGTGTGTGTGTGTGTGTGTGAAAACCCACAAAGTAATTTTCCCCATGTTTTATTCATGATGATCTTACATAACATAATGTTGTTGCTGTTGAATCTCCACCCACGTTGTTAAGGCCGCGCACCGAGCTGCTTTTAATCAGGTTTAGCAGCCGCAGCCTGTAAAGAGGCTCGCAGTCAAAGGGCTCAGTCAGCACTCAGACCACACACACACACACACACACACACACACACACACACACACACACACACACACACACACACACACACACTTCCTCTGTCTCTGCTTGCTTCCTGTGTGTCTGACGGAACAAGCAGAAAACGTTCACTTTCATCACTTTCACTTCGTTTTCCTGGAGGCAGAAAACGTGAAGCCGAGATGTGGAAAGTGTCATTTAACAGATTTGTCTTCAGCTGCTCGTTCCCTCGAGGGTTCACGTGCAACGATGGACAACATTTTAATGAGTTAGTAGCGAGTTAATGAGTTATTAGAGATCTTTATGTCTCCTGATGTTCGCTGCCTTGTTTTAATATTTGGTGCTAATTGAGCTTTAATGAAATATGAAGGTGTTTGTCAAATCAACACTAATTGGATCAATTAACATGCACATGACTTAAACGACTTAAACGAACATGCAATCGTTTAAGTCAAACCCTCGACGTGAGTCGGCAGATTTATCTGTTTGTAATCGGATCCTAATTTCACTCATCTTCTGTTGGCCAACTCTCATATTACAACGAAATGTGAAAATTATCTTTGCTTTTTTTCATCTATAAATTGAACTCAGATTTGAATAATTCAGCAGATATAAAACTGTATAAACTTAAACTTAACTTAACTAACTCAACGTTATGGCAGACAAGTAATGATCTGCGTTTAATATTAAAATGAAATGTGTAAAAATCATATTTACATGTAAGGGTTCATTGATCATGATTATCGCCAATCAACCACCAACGTATTTGCCTGATTATTATGTGGGTTTCAGTTGGCAGGTGATGTGTTGCCATGACAACAAACATACACCTTGATTCAAAGGTCTGGACCCAAGAGAAACTGAGTCCAAGCTGTTTATTTGTTACTTGATTTAACAGTCTGATGTGTCGCCGACCTCCTTAGCATAAATGCTGACAATGAGTTTATTCAGTGAAACCTCATCAGGTGTAAACTGTTACGTGTCTGTTGTTCGTGTAGTTGCTCGTTAGCAGCCGACAGTGATTTTACACCGAAGGGAAGTGATCGACGAGCGTTGTGCAAAAGTGAAAAGTGTTGCGTTGCCGCTGTTTGCCGCTGCAGGTTGCGGCTGCAGGTTGCGGCTGCAGGTTGGCCAACGGGCGGCGTGTTGAAAGTGAGTGAAGAAGTCGGCGTTGCAACGTTGACACACTCGAACGGCGTTCGCCCCTCAAAGGAAGTGGGCTCGGCCGTCTGCTTTCGCGTGAGAAGAAGAAGGAACTCCTGCTCTGTGACGTCGTTCCCAACCTGAAATAACCAGAGTTGTATTTTTGCCTTTTCTCTCTAAAACTCTCCAACCCTGTCGAACCGCAGGAAAGCAGAAACGTTTTAAAGAAGACGTCAGTGACTCAGTGTCTGAGTAACTGAGTTTCTGCTGCGATTAGTCAGTTAATATGTATTTCTGCTATTTCTATGGAAAACTGTGAACAGCCGAACACAAGGAGCTCTAACCCTCTTCAGGACAAAGACGCTAGCTGACAAGCTAACAGTGGCTAATTCCAGAAGGATGTCAAACATAAACATTTTTATATTTACATTTACATTTACATTTAGGTCATTTAGCAGACGCTTTTGTCCAAAGCGACTTACAATAAGTACATTTGTCAAAAGAAGGAAACAAAGAAACCACAACGTATCATTGTCGATAAAGTAAGAGCTAAAAATAGAAGTGTTAGGTCCTCATCTGAGTAAAGTAGTATTTAGCCTTTAAATACGGTTTTTGTCACCTGGTTTTCATTTGATATGATGCTGAAAAATAAGCACTTATGATGCAGTCTCATCCGTGTTGTGTATCAGCTAATACTCTAATATTTTGCTAACTTGGCTAAATGCTAAATGTACGTAATCCCTTGTTTATGAGTCATTCGTATCGCTGATACTCTTGCTAATTGCGAATCAAGCAAAAATGCTAAATGTGTGCTTATCCCTGGGCGATGAGTCATCGCTACAGCCGATGCTCCTGCTCATTGTTAAACAAAGCTAAATGCTAAATTCGTGCTAAGCCCTGGGGTAATGAGTCCTGTGGTAGCTTATGCCTGCTAACGGCTAATTGAGCTAAATGCTAAATTCATGCTAATCCTCAGTGAGGAGTGCAATGAGTCATAGTGTGAGACGTTGGTTAATCCGTGAGAACCAAATTAAGAAATTTCTCTGCAGCTGCTCTGTGCGTCTTAGAAATTGTGTGTGTGAGTGTGTGTGGGAGAGTGTGGGAGAGAATTGGGAAATAATCACCACAGATTTAAGACATATGCTCGATCATCATGAATACTTTTTGGTGCTAATCAGCATTAAATTCTCCGAGCTGTGACATCATGGAGCAGACGAGGCTCTTCTGTTTGCTTGATGCGACAGCGTCGGACTGATGGCGTCGGTCTGACGGAGCGTCGGATTGGCGGCGTCGGTCTGACGGAGCGTCGGACTGACGGGAGAGTCGGACTGACGGAGAGTCGGACTGACGGGCCGACGGACTGACTGCAGTTTATCTATTGGAGAGAGGAATTATCTACTGTATCACTTGAAGACACATTTACATAATCAGGTTGTAAGCATGCAGCTTTAATGTGTCTAAACATGACAGATAAGAGAATGGAAGAAGACGATGTATTTTGCTTTTAACTTGTGAATGGTTCGTCACTGGTTGCCGTTCTAATACAGTACTACAAAGATTGTGTATGCTTCTCCTGGGCCACCCTGTCTTTAAATCCTAGTGACATCCCCGCTGTAACACACTTGTTTTTGCAACAGTTGCTCCAAGACATTTATGTGAGGAGAATTTTATGAAGATTCAGATGCAGAAGATTTATGTGTTGAAGTTGAAGACGCCGACTTCGAGCCGTGTGAGAGCGATTTAACCGCCTCGCACGTGTCGCCCTGCTTGTAATCTGCATGTTCGGAACGCTCAAAAAGGAACCGAGCAGCATTGCACACACACACCACCGCACGTCAATCACTTGCTGCTTTCTCCTTTTTCGGCCTCCGCAGGCCCTCTCTTGGCTGTTGTGGTTGCCAGATCTGAGGGGAAACCCCCCCCCCCCTTAAACGCAACCAGGCCATTGATGGCAAAATGGCTCCCAGACCGGAGAGAGAGGAAGACACGGAGCGGAGGAAGCACCGCGTGGCCCTTTGATGGCGGCGTCGAGGACAGGGTCTCTGCGTGTGGCGTGTATATGCGTGTGTGTGACTGTACTGTATATGTGTGTGTCTGCACGCCTTGTTGTCTGTCATTCCGCCCGTGAGAGACCAATGTTTACATACACAAAGCTGAGCAGGGGTGGCTCTTCGAGTGTGAGTGTGTGTGCGTGCATGTGTGTGTGTGTGTGTGTGTGTGTGTGTGGAGGCAGGGGTGTTAGCACTCATTGGGTTTCAGTGGTTAACCCCGAAACTTTTTATTTTCTGGAGAGTGGTGGGGGGCATGTGAGCATCGGCTCTGGTGTGTGGGCACGTTATGTTCTTTATGGGCCAGGAACAATCAGGAGGGGAGGAAGTGAAGGGTAAATAGGGGTGGGAGGAGAGTGGGTAAGGAAGTAAATGCCCCCCCAATACCCAACATATACCTCGCCAATCCCACTACCCCCCCCCCCCCCCCCTCCCAAGAACACCCTCACACCACCACCGGAGGGAGAAGAGGAGGCTTCTGGACCACAGACCACCCAGAGAGCTGGAGACAGACGGAGATACAGACGTACAGACAGACAGACAGATACACAGACAGACTGGCAGCTGGAGAGCAATTCAAAGAATGAGAGCAGAAAGAAATTAGGAAGGAAAGAGATGAATATTAAAATAAAAAAAAGAGATGGAATAACAATAATGGAATAACACAAAGAATCAGAAAGAATGAATAACATCAGCAGCGTTTGAGAACACGTTTGATATTGATATGAAGTGCATAATTTTGTCATTGCATAGAAAGTTACTGTGAAAGTAAAAACTTGTGTTAATGCTGTCAGTGAGGAGGAGATTAATCTGTACATTTTCCTGTTTTCTTCTTCGCTCTGACGTCAAACTGCACAAACTTGTCAAATTGTTTGTGTAGATCAATTAATGTCGTGGAAGGTTTCCTATTCTGCTACAGTTTGATTTTTTGCCAAAATGGTTACCCAACATTCAAAAGAAGAACTTCATGTTTGCCCCTGAAGGCCTAAGATTTCACAACAAGGTTTATTATTACTATCCATGTATTCTTGACTCCCCCCTTTTACCCTGTCTGTACGTTTACTTCTGCATGTCGGCGAGACGACCAACCGTCTGGTGTTCCCCTCACATTTCCACATTGTGTAAAAGCAACGATGCCATTTCAAGGAAACTATCAAGTCATCGAATCAACGGCAGCAGAGGAAATAGGAATGTGACACGATCAACATCATCACAACACAATCGTCCAACTTGACATTTCAAGCCTGAAATCTGGAGTCGGATAATATTATATATATACTGTAAGATCAAAAGGATGTAGCACACATAAAGGTGGACAAGAGAATACGGCGTTCCACATGTGAACTATGATGTTGTTTGACGATCGCCATAAAGGTCCATGCAGAACAGTTTAGGCTGCAACGAGACATGGACTAAAGTATGAAAGGGCCGTTTCCGTTTACTGAACTCACGTTGTATCGTATCAGAGCTGTATGAACTCACTGCTCATGCAATTACTTGTGTCTGCTCTTTCACATTAAAAGCACTCAACTGGCAAGATATGGCTTTTATTGTGAAAAAGTTCCTGGAAACTTGGATGAACCTGTCAGCTTCGGTGGTGACGGGGATCGATTATCCAACATGTGTGAACTCTAATTCTGAACAGGGTGGAGAGAGACGGACTCGTTCAGGTCTGGACCACTTGTGAATTATGTTAGCGAATTTGTGAGTTCTGTTGGTACGATTTCAGATGTGGTTCTCCAACGGGGGCCGGCTGAGAAAACAGAATAAAATGCTGAATCAATTAATGATGAAAAGAAAACAAAGACGTAGCGAGACAGAGAGACACCAGAGAGAAGTTAGACAGACAGACAGGCTGTCGGGTCCGATCGGGGCAAATTCGCCTTGACTTGGTCCCCCATGTGCTGGTCCCGGCAGGAACAAACCTCCACGCTGTAGTCCTTTATTTCAAACATGCTCCAAAACAATGGAGGTCTGTCCGTCCAACGAGGCCTGTTTTCATTCTGGTTCAGGACTTCAGAGACGAGACGGAAGTTCAGGAAGGAGGACGAGACGAGGATCGCAGGATCTCTTTTTATTCCCACGTGTCTTCTCACATTATACAACAACTGGCATTAAAGGGCAACGTCACATTTTAGCTGTACTCAGGTCAGTTTCAGTTGTAAGTGCACGTGATACGTATTAGTTTCACCTATTCACACTCGTAACTACGTCTGCTGTGTGAGTATGCACGACTATGGTTCCTGTATGTTACTGATGTCTGTGTGCCGTTGTATGTGGGTAGATGACAGAGTTGTGTGTTCACCACATCTGTGTGTGTGTGTGTGTGGTTTCTTCCACCACACCGCTGCCTCCTCCACTCAGCTTCACTGCTTTTCTGTTTCCTCCGTCTCTGACATCGTTAACATCATTAAAGCTCTTTTTTTTTCACCGGATGGATTTTGTCACGTCAAATCGTCACCGGACAGTCTGAAGATGTTCTAGTTGCCGAACCCTCGGGCAACACGCTGGTAGTCCTGTTTGTGTGGACTTACTGAGCGTTTGTTCTTCTGTGAGTAAGAAACCCTCCGAGTGCATCCGGGTCGCATGGAAATGACATTCCCAAACAAACAAGTAGTTTGTTCTTGATGTTTCACAAATATGTTACTAATCAGGGTCCTTGATGTTGCATTTCCTGGTTCCAAGTTTTAATATCGTTCAATGTCTCCAATTTGATCATGTAAATTCATGTTCTTTTAGCTAAAAAAAATGTAAACTGAAATGAATTCATGTTAATTAATATATTTATTTATTTATTTTTGTTTACCAGGCAGTATCGTTGCAGTTTAGTTTAGTTTTCCTTGAAGCATAGTTTAATTCAGTTCATTTCAGTGCTGGTTTTAATTTGAATTTCAGCTTTAGTTTATGACAATGTGTTTTTCACACTGATGGGTAACTCCCAAAACACTGTAGATTTCTCAGGAATTCACGAAGAAGCAAGAATCTTTACAAATGAGTCACGAAACAAAAATATGCTGCGTGTTTGATAATTTCTTTGCATTCTTCTTGAATGTTTACAGACAGGAAAGATTATACACTTTTAACCAACTGGAAAAGATTCAGGCGGTTATAAAACAAGCCGTGAAAAACTGAACCTTCATCTCTATCTCCACAGCACTTCTCTTAACTTTCCTCACTCTTCCCTGTCTGACAAATGAACACTTGTTTTTTTTGGGCGGCGGGGGCGAAGGGGTGAGGAATAGATGGGGTGGAAAGTCCCTCAATGGATCCAGGTCAGCTACTTCCACATCTCCATCTGTCTGACCGTCTGACTCACAATGCTATCATACAGTTGAGACACAAGTCAGGTGATGCACATGGAAATATGAATTGGGGGAAATGTTTACTTGTTTTTACTGGAAATGGTCTAATGAGGCACCTGCAGCGTGTTTCAACATGCATTTCGTTGATATGGTTGGTATCGGCCATGAAAACGACTTGGTTTGGTTTCTCCTACCGCCACTATGCTGACGACACACTACTATTCATATTAATCCTCCAATCTGACAGGTATCTCGTTGTTTGTGTCAAGCCAACACCTACAGCTCAGACCAAACAATACTGGGCATGTGTTCCATCAGGGAAATGGACACCGATGCCGAGACCTGTCCCCCATGATCCCGACTCGGACAGGACCTGGATGTGAGCCGGGAAAGCACACTTTTGTTCTCAGCAAGTAGGAGCCAGCTCCGGATGATTCCATCTGGGTCGTCACGGTTGTCGTGTCTAGATTTTTGGCCACAAGTTGCATGAGCATGTGAAAACCAAACGACCTTTCTGAATCTTAACCTTTGGAGGTCAACGCTTGTCTTCCACCATCTCGTGACAACTGGTGGGTCAGGAAAGATCACAAAAGATAGCATGTACTCATTTCTCTTCATTTTCAGTTTTGTTTGACTGAAAACACTTTTCATTTCAGCACAGACTAAGATTGCATCTCTCAGCTGGAAGTCAAGCAGGTAACTTTCGGTGGAAAAGATGACAATGCCGCTGATGTGACTCATTTTTTTTTGTTCTCAACACACCCATTCTGAAAAAAGGTGCAGCAACTGTGTCTTTGTTTTTAGTTTGTTTCATTTTTTTTCATTTGTATTGTTAATATACAAAACCGCATTTATTGCCTGGATTCATTTATAATGCATGATCATGGATAGACAGTTTGACAGTAAGGTATGATCTTGTGTGGAAAACGTATCTTCTATAAACTTCTGTACATTTTTGTAAGAGGACTTCTTGAATCAGACTGATGTTTGACTACAGGCTGAATATATATATATATATATATATATATATATATATATACATTAGCTGAAACATCTGGTAGAAGTGATCAGCTGTGGTTTTGGGTTGTTCAGATTTCTTGTAAATTAGCTTTATTTTCCCAAAAAGAGCTCTTTTAAAAACCAGTGAGTTGCACCCACATGTTGTGTGCGTGTCTTTCTGTATCTGTGTGTGTGTGTGTGTGTGTGTGTGTGTGTGTGTGTGTGTGCACAGACGTGTTTGTCTGTGGTTTTTCTGACTGTGTGGGCTTCACTCTGCTGTAAGTGATTGTTGCACATGATCTATGACGGTAACATCAACGTCCCCCCCCTCCTTCTCCCCTCCCTCTCTCTTTTTTCTCTCCCTCTCTCTCTCATTAAGGGTGCATTTGTTTTCGGGTCGTCTTTAATTTTGGTTATGCTTTTACTAACCAGCTCTGATTCAACCGGGACATTTCTCCCATTCCCTCAACAATGATGAAGTGCTCAATTCTGCCTTCATCTCCCCAAATTAGCAATAAATCATAGATGGTGCAAAATATTTTCATAATAAAATACATTAATCTTCCCTGTTTTGCACACTATAAAACACATTTAAAATATGATGCTTAAAGTAAAGTAATACAGTGTAAGAAGTCACTAAAAAGAAAGTCATGGACGTCAAAGGAAAGGAAGCTGCTTGTTGTGGACGCAGTCAAGGAGGCGGAGCCATCGTGGCGGTGGAACTCTGTTTTTGAAGTGTCGCGTGCCGAAAAAATTGATGCTCTGCTCAGTCATCAGCTGTGGTCCCGAACAGACATAATTAATAGAGAGTGGTCGAGAGAAGAGGATGTCTCTGATCCTGATGGACACAGATGTGAGGAGAGTGCTGCACATTTGTTGTGGCGATCGAAGCCCAAAATACATGAACATTGTCTTTTCTTAAAGGGCCAGTGTTCCTATTGGAATATAATCTCATGAAGTTTTTTATTATGCTGTATTTAGTAGTACTAGTTGTGTTTCTGTTACCTGAGAGAAATTTATAAATAAAAAGTGAGCGAGTTCTCTCCACGGAGCTGGCCATCTTTCTACAGGAGCCTGGAGTGGACAAACTAAAACCTGCTCCAGATCACCATCCGTGAGTCCACATCGGCCAGCGAAGTTGCTGCAGCTTTACCACTAGAGGCCGCCAAATCCAACACACTGGACCCTTTAGGATGTTTAGTATATTATTCAGTTGTAAAAAAAAATGTATCATTCGATTGTATGTGTGAGTGAGTGAGTGAATCTGTCCACAGTTCATCTCTCATTCCGAGAGTGCATAATATTTTGGTTGCAGTGACTCACACATTCTCGAACACCTTTTATCACTGTTTTATATATTTTATTCTGCTGTATTCCCCTGGTTGGTAGAGGTTAAGGTTATGGTTGCTTGTAGTAACATTGCTGCTCTAAAACAGCTTTCAGTTTGGCTAACAGCTAATGGAACCAATTGATTACAGACACACACACACACACACACACACACACACACACACACACACACACACACACACAGCTGCGTAACTCACCACAACTCAGCTTGGTTTAATTTTGTTTTTGGTTAGATTCTATGAAGTGAATTATGCAACAACTTCAGACTGATTCCTTTCATGGTTTTGTTTTTGAGAGTGTTCAACAATTATGGGATGTATTAATTCAATCACACAGTAAAGCGGCGGTCACAGACCTTTCTATTTTAAAACAGGACTGCTACCTGCACAACGTGTTTGTCTTCAGCCTGTCTGTCTTTCAGTCTGTCTCTATCTGTTTTTTTCTGTTGTGTCTGTAATGGCAAAACACACACACACACGCACACACACACACACACACACACACACACACACACACACACACACACACACACACACACACACACACACACACACACACACAAACACACTCACACACCTACTCTGGGTGTGTTAATGTGTATGCTGTATCTGTCTGTTCTTGCTCATTCCATTTCCATCTGAGTGTGTGTGTGTGTTTGTCTGTGTGTTTGTCTGTGTGTGTGGCTGTGTGTGTGTGTGTGTGTGTGTGTGTGTGTGTGTGTGTGTGTGTGCGTCAGTGTGTGTGTGTTTGTCTGTGTGTGCATCATTGTGTGTGTGTGTATGTGTGTGTGTATCTGTGTGTGTGTGTGTGTGTGTGTGTGTGTGTGTGTGTTCATCAGCATGTGTGTAGGCTGGAGAGCAGGTTATTAATGCTGAAATCCCTCTTGCTTTCGATTGTGTCTGTCTGCGAGTGACTCACGTACGTGGCTAATCGCTGCAGCATTAAGTGGTATTAGTGCTCATTGTTGCCCCGGTTGGGCAACCGTGGTGGTTTTGATAGGGAAAGGAGAGGCAGCGAGACGGTCGGCGGCGGCGACGCTGAGATGCCAGAAAAATGTGATTTATTTAACCTCGTCTGGCATTTCAATGTTTCCCAAAGAGACTCGCTCCGTTACCATGACAGCACTCGGTGGATGGACGTGGTCACCACAGTGACAGCGGGTGAAAAATCAAAACCTAATGGAAATTGAAAAAAATAAAATAAATGCAATTAACAGACCCAGAAAACAATTCCGAGTTTCATCCGTCTCCATGGTTATGTTTGGACAGTGGAAATGGTTTCAAATATTTCAGGCTCAGAATAAATTTTATGACGTTCATCATTTGGGGTTAAATCCGTCTCAGAAGAAAAGAAAACAATGTCGGCATCCACAGTAGCAGAACTTTCTGCACATCAGAAAACATTTTAGGAACTTGATCTATATTCAGCCTGAAAAACATTGGCTTCACTCTTTGTCCATAAATTTGAAGCCAAAGTTAAATTCAAAATAACATGCTGTTTTGTGTGAAGTTGGGTTCTGGTTGGTATGTCGACCTTCAGTAGAAACTAGGAGGCAGTCAAAGAAAATAAACCTTGTACAACGTGAAACCACACGGTGAAGGTTAACAAGAAAGGTGGGATTCCCCATGAGTCTGATCCTTCATTGGAACTGAAGGGGATTACAAGAAACCTCCTGGATGAAGACGATCAGCGATGCATGTTCATCACAGGTTTGTTTGTGTGTTCAGACGGATGCTGTTTAGTATCTTATAGCAACAGCAGAGCTTCGGTTGGGTAGACGAGGGAGGGCGAGTCTACCTAGGCTGAAATTTGGAGGAAAACCTGCAGCCTATTTTCTTTCCAGAGGATTAACGTTCCCTTATTGAAGCTTCCACACCCAAACGCAGGGTTCACCGCCACATCAACCAGGGCGTGTTCTCCTCATTGTTATTTAGCACAACCTTCACAATCAGATCGGGACTAAATGCTCAACCTCCTACCGAGGGTTCTAGTCCCTATAAATGAGTCCCCATAAGTACGTCCCCGTATGGACCTACTACCGAGGGTTCAAGTCCCTATAAATGAGTCCCCATAGGTAAGTCCCCATATGGACCTACAACCGAGGGTTCTAGTCCCCGTATGGACCAACTACCGAGGGTTCAAGTCCCTATAAATGAGTCCTCATAAGTAAGTCCCCGTATGGACCTACTACCGAGGGTTCAAGTCCCTATAAATAAGTCCTCATAAGTAAGTCCCCATATGGACCTACTACCGAGGGTTCAAGTCCCTATAAATGAGTCCCCATAAGTAAGTCCCTGTATGGACCTACTACTGAGGGTTCCAGTCCCTATAAATGAGTCCCCGTAAGTAAGTCCCCGTATGGACCTACTATCAAGGGTTCTAGTCCCTGTATGGACCTAGATGATCAAGCACAGTTCTTTATAACTGAGAGACGAGAAGAGTTACAGGCTAGAAGAGGAACAGGAGAGTATGAATATCAAATGGAACGATTTTTAATATGTTCCACCTTCTGTCGTTAGTGAGTCAGTGAAGAATAAAGTTTTTTTTTTTTTTTAGATCAACACTTTTAGCTTTTTGGATCAACACTTTTAGCTTTACCTTCCTGTTCTTCATGAGCAAATGGAATGGGTCATATTTTATTCCATTTAGAAAACAAAAATTTTAAAACGTTGAACAAACATTGTTGTCATTGTGGTGTTACTTCGTGAAACAGAGAATTCAGTTTGGCGTGAACTCACCTTTAAATCAGCACCACGGACAGCAGCCGGACCCCAAATGTGCGTAGCATGCATAATTCACCATGGTGGGGACGAAAGATGGAAAATAGTCATATTTAAGTAAATCATTGATCATCTTTGCAACATTTAATAACAATGACTGAGATATCGCTGCTGATGTGGGCGGGGCTACCTGCTACTGAGATGACCCCCCCCCCCCCAGTCTGTGTTGTGTCTTCTTGGTTCGTCCTTTCATCCCTCAGAGGACGAGGACGAAGGTCCGTTTGAAGTTGGCGTCTGTCCCAAAGTCAGTGGGCACACCTGGAGGCCCAATTGGTGGTGTTGTCTTCCAGTGACACGAACACACAATCTGATACACACACACACACACACACACACACACGCACACACACACACACACACACACATACGCACACAGAAAGTCCCCTACTCATTTTGTCTCACACACACACATTTCCATCCTCACATCAAAGCCTCATGACTACAGGGCTCGGAAAGACTAAATACCGTTTACCTTCAACTCTACTGACTGATGGGCTTCCTCTGCACACACACACACACACACACACACACACACACACATAGACGTTCTACTCACATCTTTGTGAGGAAACTCATTGACAAAATTCATTCACTTACATCTCAATATCATTTTATTTTAGTCATTCTTTATCACTTCCACGATGATATTTTCTTTTTTAGTTAAATTACTCTACTGAATGTATCTTACTGATATAATTACTATATTACCTTATTACGCTTATTAACGTTATATTTTCATACAAAGGTCTGTCTGAAAGTGAGGAGCAGCCAGACTGTCCTTCCTTCCCCAGAAATGTCCTGATCCTGAGTGTGTTTACGCTCGGTGTCACCTTCAACGTATTGACAGCGAGGTGTCCAGTTCCTCTGTTCAGGGTCAGAGGTCACCGTATAGGTGTTACATCTTGCTATACCATGCCCACCTGAACACTGCTCAGCTTACCTGTGTTTACACCTGTCTGTGTGTGTGTGTGTGTGTGTGTGTGTGTGTGTGTGTGTGTACAGCACTCAGCTTACCTGTGTTAATGTGTTGTTGACAAACTTACCTCTGTCCCCATAAGTAAGTCCCTGTATAGACCTACTACCGAGGGTTCTAGTTCCTGTATGGACCTACCGAGGGTTCTAGTCCCTATAAATGAGTTCCCATAAGTAAGCCCTCGTATGGACCTACTACCGAGGGTTCTAGTCCCCGTATGGACCTACTACCGAGGGTTCTTGTCCCTAAAAATGAGTCCCCATAAGTAAGTCCCCATATGGACCTACTACCGAGGGTCCAAATCCCCATAAATGAGTCCCCATAAGTAAGTCCCCATATGGACCGACTACTGAGGGTTCTAGTCCCCGTATGGACCTACTACAGAGGGTTCAAGTCCCTATAAATGAGTCCCCATAAGTAAGTCCTCGTATGGACCTACTACAGAGGGTTCTAGTCCCTATAAATGAGTCTCATAAGTAAGTCCTCGTATGGACCTACTACCGAGGGTTCTAGTCCCTGTATGGACCTAGATGATCAAGCACAGTTCTTTATAACTGAGAGACGAGAAGAGTTACAGGCTAGAAGAGGAACAGGAGAGTATGAATATCAAATGGAACGATTTTTAATATGTTCCACCTTCCCTATAAATGAGTCCTCATAAGTTAGTCCCCGTATGGACCTACTACTGAGGGTTCAATCCCCTATACATGAGTCCCCATAAGTTAGTCCCCGTATGGACCTACTACAGAGGGTTCTAGTCCCAGTATGGACCTACTACCGAGGGTTCAAATCCCTATAAATGAGTCCCCATAAATAAGTCCCTGTATGGAGTCCCTGTAAGTACAGATCAATGAATCAACGATCAATGAAGTATCTTCTTCACAAAGACAGATTCATAATATCAAAGGTTTGTTCTAGTTACGTGTTTTTAAGTAGTTAATGTTGCTTCACCGTGACAACGTGTGACATCATGTTAGTTCAGCACGTGTGACGACCTCAACATTGTTGCCGCTTCCCCATGAGAACAAAAGTCCGTCTGAGTTTGTGTTTACGTCTCCTGTCGCACGCCATCGGACGGATCCGCTTACCGTTTGTTCTGCATCTACTGTGTCACCGGGTCACATGACACGGACCCGGTGAACCTGCAGGAAAAAAAGACCGACTGTGATTTCAAATAAAATTCTCTTTTAAAGGCCGTAAAATGTGATAATGTGCAGCGTGTCCTGGAGACGCTGAAGGAAACTTCTGTCACAGCAAACGTTGAGGCTGTAAAGCCGATTACTCACCTGACATCAGTCACCACTCACACGGCTTCACCACAACATCACAAGTTCAACTCTAACTCATGACCTCATATGTCAGATGTCATCCCTCATTTCCCATCATCCTTTTCTTTCTCCACCACGGCGACACCACTGCATTAATAATCATAACAAAAAACGATTGTTTTTGAAGTGTGCTACATAAATAAAGCAATGGACATGTTGAGTCTGATGAAGCCAAAACGGACGTCATCTGCTGTTGAGAAGTAATAACGTGTGTTCAGCTCATTAAATAACGACCTCAGAATTCTCTTTAATTAACTTTTCATTCAACGTTTAATATTTGTTATTGTAAGTTCTGGTGTCAGCAGTGGTATTGATGGAGATGCAGAGCTGAAAATAGACACCCACAAATGCACTTTGTACTCACCCAGCTGTAGGAAATGACTCAGCCCTTATTTATTAGAAATAAAACCATATTTGTTAAACTGCATTTCAGGGTTTACATAATGAGAATGAAGGAGAGGCGGAGGGAAGTTGGAAAGTACGAAAACGAATGATGAAGTGATGAAATGATCGTTCACAGTCAAAGCAGACAGATGAGGAACTCCAACCACACACACACACACACACACACACACACACACACACACACACACACAGGTACACATGATGTGCAGACACAAAAATGGTACACAGCCCACAGATCCAGCTGACCCAGACAAAGATGCTTCAAGTCATTCCAGCGTTTAACACTTACACACCTGCAACTCTTTTACATGCACACAACACACACACACACACACACACACACACATAGTTGGCCAGCGGTTGTTCCCGGAAACCAACCCAATCACAGAGGGATGACAGGCCGGGCCCTCGGGACACACAACACACATCTTTATCGCTGCACAAAAACACTGTAATTGGTCTCAAATGCATCTGCAACACAAGTTTTGTCCTCACACGACTTTCTCAAGCTGCTAATTATCACGTCTAATCACACTGTTTTCCCTTTTCTTCTTCTCCATTCATCCACGTTCTGTTGTTCATCTCAGTTCAGACGGCGAGAGGCACAATCCTTCTCGAATAATTACCGATAACAGAAACATAAAAAAAACTTCATCGAGCTGCAGAGGTTTACTCTCAGAAAGGTGAAAGACCCAAACACAGCCGTGCTCATCAAAACAGGCCGCTCCTGTGTTTGATTCTTCGGTGTAAACCCACAAACTGCCGGTGACACATGGCTGCACGGTGGAAGCGCCGCTCCCGGCGCTCCAAGTGCACTTTCTTGTTTGACTTGAAAGCAAAAACATCGTCAAAGACCTGATACCTGTTCTCTTCTAAGTGACAGAGACCATATCAATATATTGATAATATGAGCAACCGTTTTCATTTGGACACTGGAAGGAAAAACAAACACAGTTTTGATGAGTTGGTTTATGTATTTAATGTGTTGAAGATGTTGTTTTAGTATGGAATAGGGGAAGGACCAGAAAAGCTTCTTCATACTCCTTTTAGAACATTTATCTCCAAATTTGTGTTGTTTATTTGTTTTCTGTTATTATGGGCTATCTTGTTTTTTTTATTATTTTTTTTAATGTTCAAAATGAAGTGTATTCTATTCTATGAGCTTTAGTTTTTATTTTATTTTGTTTGTGTACATGTAGGGTTGCATGATGTTTCGTTTTAGCATCAACAATGTTTTAACAGTAATATCTCTGAGTTCATGTGTGTGTGTGTGTGTGTGTGTGTGTGTGTGTGTGTGTGTGTGTGTGTGTGTGTGTGATTTTGTGTAATTGTGGTAATAAAGACTGAAGTGGCTCATGTAAATAAATAATATTATTTCACATTTATCTTTATTGAGTTGGAGGAAGTTATTTGAAATCCTTTAGACAGGTTTTTAGAGTCTTTTAGACACATAGAATTGTACATCATCGGCCTAAATCTTAATTATAGGAAGGAAGCACTTATTTTAATTACATCAACACACAAATTCACAATAAAATCCCACTTTAAATAGATTAAATTACATTGCATGGAGTGTGTATGAAAACTCTGTGTGTGATTGTGTATTCCTGAGTTGTACATGTGTGTCTTTGTGAGTCAGATGAAGCTGTGTATCGCTGAGTTATGTCCTTGCGTCCTTGGTGGGAGATGAGTTGTGGGAAAAGGGGGGATTTAAGCCCAATCCTGTTCATGACTGGCAACCCTTAAATCACTCGGCACCGTTGGCCCCGGGGTCAGGGCGAAACATCAGGGCCGCCCAGATTAGATGAGAACACACTCTCTCCATCCGTCTCTCTTCATCAGCGTCTGATTGGACGGCGAGGCGTCGGGCGGACAAATTACAGGAAGAGGAAAAAAAAAAGAAAAAGGAAAGGGGGCGAGAGAGGAGGATGGAGGAGGGAAGGGAGAAAGGAATAAATAAGATAGAAGGATGGTGAAAATATGACGGAGGAGCAAATGAAAAGGAAAAGGATGGAGGGAGGAAGGAAGAGGAGGTGTAGAGAAATACTGCAACACTGATTACAGAAGAGAAGGGCACTCATATGTCTGATTCACTACCCAGCATGCCTCGCTCCTACTTCTCCACTTGACCAACATAAATGTTTGTCTTTTTTTTTTATCAGTTTATTGCAATTAAGTCACAAGACATTTGCTTGTTTCGGATTCAGACCGCCGACTTGGTGTATCTGAATAACGTGAGGCTGAACATGTTGCTTGGCGTTTGGTGTGAACCTCAAACCTCAAAGAAAATCTGCTCAGCACCAAAACGTCCAACGTCAAGAGTCAAAATCACATAAAAAGGTATTTAGTGTTGAAGTTCGCCGACGGCGTGTTGTCGTTATTTCCTGCTGCTCGTCTCCAGGTGTGGCTGAAGGGAAGTCCTCCATATCAGCTGTCAGTCGGGCTGACTCACCCCATGCATGTCTGGCTGTTATTGACTCACACTCACACACACACACACACACACACACACACACACACACACACACACACACACACACACACACACACACACACACACACACACACACAACACACTAAGGGGGATGTACAGCACACATAGCTGCACCCACACATGGGGAAATTATTTGCTAATTGCTGCATGCTGAAGGACACAAATACACACACACAAACACACACATCGAGGGCATTCCCGTGTGGATGACTCAGCGTCTGCGATCGACAGACGGAGGAATGTAAACAGCGGTGGTTGCTGGTTGAAATCCCTGCAGAATGTGAGAGAATGCGGCTGTTTACCGTTTTTACTTTGTTTACCGGCGGACGCTTCTCACGCGCCCGCCGCCGCCGCCCTGCTGCACATGCAGACGGCTGTCAACAAGCAGACAAAAGTGTTGTGAAGAAGACACACTTCATGTAACACACTCTGTGATTTTCCTAGAAAGAAGCCATCAGTGGTGCAATGTGGACGATTCCATTTCGTGAAGCAGCTCCAGTGTTTCCATCTTTACTTCCAGAAGGAAATATTGTGTCTTTCACTTCGTTCATCTGAAAGCTGAAGGCTTCATAAAATATGGAAATATTTATAGTAAATAAAGATCTTAAAGTGTAACTTTACAAAACACACGTACAAATTATCGCATTTGTAAGGTTTATGCTACAGATCTGTGTTGGTAAAGGTTGGACAACATTATGCAAATAAAAAAGAAAGAAGTCAAGAATGTTACGTTGCTCATAAACTCACAGGAGAGTTTATGCAAATAAGCAAACCCTGTGTCACGTGTAGAAATGGACCCGTAAATGTATAAATATGAGTACATATTTTCAGAGTAAGTTATACATATTTACAAGTTACAGAAAACATGTTTGGGGAAAGTGAAATACGTGTAAATCAGGGTACACATTTGTTATTGTATTCTGTGGTTTTACTACGTCTTTTACAGATTTTAAAGTCCAATAAAAACTTCCATAAAAGTAGACGGGAATAAAACATCCAGCTGTTTTTCTTCTTTTTTAACAAACTTTATTTAACAATTTCACATATATAGCAAATCAGACATGTACTCCACATAAAATGTTCTTACAACCCGAATTTTATTTGGAAAGCGATGAAGTTGGGGTTTTTGTTACATTACATCTGTGCAAATAAATTATACCATATAAAATAATCAAGTTAACAACAGATTAGATGCCTTGTGTTCAAAAAATAGAAAATTACATTTCTACATTCAAGTCTGATATTACAGTTCATTTTACAAAAATATGTGACATTCGAGTCCATTTACATTTACATTTACATTTAGGTCATTTAGCAGACGCTTTTGTCCAAAGCGACTTACAATAAGTACATTTGTCAAAAGAAGGAAACAAAGAAACCACAACGTATCATTGCCGATAAAGTAAGAGCTAAAAATAGAACAAGTGTTAGGTCCTCATCTGAGTAAAGTAGTGCTTCAAGAGCAACAGTGCTAAGATCAGAGTGCTACAGGTAAGGCTTTTTTTTTTTTTTTTTGGGGGCGGGCGGGCGAGTCCAAAAGGGAGTCCAAAAAGTAGCAGAATGTAAACAATTAATAGAACAGAATACGTGTCCCAGATTCTGGTTCATTGTTGCAAGACTGGCATAAAACATCCAGCTGGTGGAGGAGTGAGGAGGGAAATGACATCATACGGAAGAAAACAGTGACTTCCTGTGGACTGGTTGTTGTCTGATCTCCTTCCTCCTCTCTTCTCTTTGTGCTTCTTCCTTCCAGTCTCGTCTGATTACGTTTCTCTCCTGTTTTCTCTCCTCAGACACATTTTAAGTCTCCAATCCAATTATGCATTGCATTTTCCTTTGTGATTGGTCGTTTCCTCCCGTGACTCATTAGCATGTTGCTGAGATTTTAACACTGGAGAAATCTTAATGATCAAAGGGTTATTGAATAAAGCTATGTGGGGTAAATTAGAATAAGTTGGAATGAATGAATGAAAAGTAGTTGAGGTGGGTTTCCTGTGTATGTTTGTGTGCGTTCCCACTGTTCCTTCATCCATTCACGTCCCTGCTGAGCTGCTGCAGGTGCTTCGCTCGGACCTTCGTTCATGAAAACAAGCTGGTGGGAAAACAGAAGGAAGGATGTTGCACTTCAGCGGAGCGAAGAATGGACTCATTGTGTCCCACAACGCCACATTTCTCACACTTTTCATTTTTAAAGTGGTCCTGAGGCTCCGGATCACAATGTTGGGAAACGATTGTCCAGTTAATTTCCACAGCGCACAACTGTTTCTGTTTTAGGACACACACAGACACACAAACACACACAAACAAACACACACAAGTCCCTGGTCCCCAGTCCCTGGACCCTGGTCCGAGGTCCCCAGTCCCTGGTCCCTGGTCCCCGGTCCTTGGTCGCCTGTCTCTGGTTTTTCTGACATCATAATCAGCTTTTTTGGCCAAGTATATGTACAAGTACAAGGAATGTAGGTGTATTTTTTGCATCTCTAACATTGTGCTTAACATAAATAGAAGTAAAATCTTGCAGGTTTTGTGAGTTGTACAGAAAAGTGCAGAGACATAAATGCTGATGTATGATTGTTATGTAAGCAGAATTCAGAATGTTGGTCCACACCCAGAAAGGCGTCTGAAAGGTTGATGGCTCAACGCTTCCTGGTGTTCAGGGCTGTAATAATCCAGAACGAGTCCACGTCGAGGCCCCGACTGACTCACCGTTACCTAACATCTCCTGGAAGTATATTTACTCGCTCCGATTCTTTCCAGATGACTCACTGGTGTCCCAATCAGAGTTCA